>NW_022196009.1:0-600000 GCF_008641045.1 Pistacia vera
TGCTTCGTGATCATCACCCGACAGTAAATAGAGACGGGTTAATGCTTGGTGATCGTTACCCAAAAGTCATGAGAAACGGGTAGGTGCTAGGTGGTCTCCACCCGATAGTTATGAAAACCGAGTAGGTGCTTTGTGATCCCCATTCTTTAGTCACTTATAACGGGTTGGTACTGTGTGAATTCCACCCGATAGTCATGGAGAGTGAGATGGTACCGTGTGAATGCCATTCGGCCGTACCTCTGGTAAGATGAGGCCATGACGTTTAGTAGAAACAGAAATAGAAACAGAAATAGTATAAGGAAAGAATTAAGAGTATTATTCCTGAAAGTGTTTCTGTTTTACTCAAACACCCCCCCCCCCCCCCCAAGCCTTGTTCATGTAACATAAAACTCAACTAGACACTCTCCATGGGAACGATCCTTACTCATACTATTGCATTTGTTTTTAGGTTTTAATCTTGGTTGCCTACGACAGCACACCAATAGTAACCTAATGTCTATAGAATTAATCCTCTAACGAATGGTGGTACATGTGATCCTTAGACTTAAGATCACTAGAGTGCCTTGTGCACCGATTGGTGTAGTTTGACGCTAGGCAAACATAGTTCTATTCAGAGCTATCAATACAGTAGTGATTAGCTGCATCAAGGAGTATATCAAGACTATGGTGGATCAGCAAAAGATTCATCACTCTTGGGTACGAGAGAAGTTATCTCACTGAGTAATGCAGTAAATGGCAATGACAATAAATCTATGGCCATAGTAGGATTGAGTTGTTGCTCAATCCCAATTTATTATTTCTGTCATTGGTCCAGTAACTGAATACAAACATGTTGAGGATATCTAAGGTTGACATTATTTATGTACCTCAATCTTGATGAGATAATAGTTGATGAAAAGATTTGATTCCACGATAACCATACGTGACTCACCGCGCTAAGTGCTTTTTCTTCTTCGCTTTTCTCGACTGGCACTTGGGTGTCGCTGTCTCCTGCCATAGTCATTGTTGTAGCGCGTTTCCGTGTGTTAACTACTGGTTGTCCCACTGGTACTTTAGGTGGCCTCTCCATTGTTAAAGCCCCCACCTTCTCAAACACATCACAGCATGGTTACTCTCTCCCTTATGCGAATTTAAAATCAACGCGAGAATCCCGAGGATAATGTGCGAGAACAAGTTTGTATTTAAAAAAATCTGTGTAAGGATAATAATAATATCCAAAACATCATATAAAATATCACGCAGGATCTAAACTATAATTTACAAACTTTAAGAAATTACACAATCAAAACATATTTAGGGTGGAAGCTTCCAAATGTATTCACAAATATTATCATTTACATATTTACATCAAGATAAAACATCGAGATGACAATAAATCATCTCCCCTCACGTGTATGTCCGCTGCTCTAGCATCCCTCGCTTCTAGTCTACCTGCAAAGCAATCAACAATGAAAGGGTGAGCGAATCGCTCAGTAAGGAATGATCCGTTTCATTCTGAATGTACTATTGATCTATTTAAACATATTTATTAACACATCACTTATCTTACATCTGGGATACTTCCCTTTTTATTACTAATATATGCTTTTCATCATTTTATCCCATGTCTATATAAACATCAAGTGTACACAACAAATAAGTATGTAAACATAGTACCACAACATCACATGTCATGACTAACATCAAAATCATCTAACATGAGTTAAATCATCTCATGATGTAAATAAACATCAACTCATGTATGCAACTAAATGCATTGAAACATTAACGTCTGGCCGATCGGACCTTTCTTAGCATCTTAAGCACTTCATATCATCTAGCCTCAAATTTCATCTAGAGCTCATATATCGAGGGTGGATGCTTGCGTTATTTAGATCTAAAGCATATTCATCTTTCCTAATCGGTATACGGGATATGCTCGCGTTTTCATCTGTCTATCGATGGTCTATCATCTGTCATGTCTTTGCATCTCTACATCTTTGGCAGTAAATACATATTTTGGTGAGCTTAATACTTTTAATTCATCTATGGATTTCAACCCATTTACATTACCTTGCTCCACATACATCATCTTAACCTATATTAATTGCTCATGCCATTTCATAACATTATCATGCTGACATCATGACCATGTATATCTTTCAAAGATCATCTAACATTGGGTAAACATTAGTACATGGCATAATTACAAATACATTAATAATCAATTCATAATCATAAGAATTGATTATGTTAAATCTTAAACTTTAATAACCAGTTTATGTTCAGGCCATTTTCCATCCTTTTCTCAAACGAAACATAATGTTATAGGTCTTTCTTAGATTTCTATAAGCTTTAAGAACACTCATTCGTTTTTATAACTCAAGTTATGGTCAAAATACTGAAGCAGGGTTGCAAAACCCCTAAGCCCCTAAATCCGAATTTTCATATTAACTATGCCACATCAATTCCTATTGACATTACCAATAGGTTAACTTATGGATCAAATAAACCTCCCCTTAATAGTCTTTAACATCTTAAAGGAAATGAAAATCTCATTTACATTATTGCTATAACATTGTAAGCTAATGCAAACAACACATCAACACTTCTAATAGCAACCATTCAACACCATGTGGCCTCCAATACTACAATTTTTGCCACAATCAGTATCCACACTTCATTTTCTTCAATCAAACATAACAACTCATAAAACATAAATAGCAATAACTTCATGTATAATGAATTCAAGGCAATAAGTAGAATAAATGAGTTCAACTACACTTGCCATCAACTAATTCTATGCCTTAAAGCTTTAATTTAAGGTTTCATAAAAATCTACAAACCCTAGCATAAACCCTAAAGTCATGGGAGGTTCTTCCTTACCTTTTTAAAGACTTCCTCCAACAAATCCTTTGCCTTTGACTTCTTTTACACCTTAATCCTACATATATAACATTATACCTCAACATCTACTTCAAATCTTCAAATCACATCAAAACTAAAGTTTTTAATCCTTACCTTAAACCCTTCAAATTGAAGATCCAAGGCTCCTATCTTGTTCTCCTTGAAAAATTATGCAAAACTCCTTGAAAACCTAGAGAAAGAAAGCTTGTTTCATGGAAGATTTGAGAGAAAATGGAAGAAATGTTGAAGAAAGGCTCTCTCCTTTGGCTTGAACGAATTTCATCTCATTTATAGGAAAATATTTCATTTATTTTCCAAAATTATGCAATTGGCCCAATTATTTTAATTGTATAACTCATAAGTCCTTAATTCTTCATATAAGGGCATTTTGGTCATTTCACACTAGACATAATTATTACTTAATTAATGCCATTAAATGCAATGAAGCCTACTCATCCTTGACTTTTTCAATGCTTATCCATAGGCAAAATAACCATTTTTCCCCTAAGCCTCTTTATGGATAATTGATTCATACCGTTCCAAATGAATTGACTATTTTGCCCTTAGTTAGATTTTATGCTTTTTAACATAAAATTAACATCTAAAGGACTATTTTGAGTTAGGAACATACTTTTGATATCTTGGGTATTACAGGGCCAATCTTGGTCTGTGTGTAGTGAGACGATTAATTGGTGTTAATCACGATACTACTCATTGCCGATATGATAAGGAGCCTACGGGTCACAAACTTAGAAGATAATTTAAGAATCAATTTGTGGGAACGGTATTTTCGTCTTTCAGGATGAAAGGGTATTTTGGTAATCTCCCAATGCAATTAAATTTGCTGAGGTTATTGCCTGTATTTAATTTGATATTAAAATTAAATTAGTGAGATTATATTTAAATATATATATATATATATATGCATATATTTAAATGAATTATTGTTATTATTAAATGTTAATATATATTTTTTAAGTATATTAATTGATTTTAATTATATATGGTGTTTGGTTGCAAGGGTAAGCTTGGGTTGGTGCCCATGGGTATTTCTTATTGGAGTAGGGTTTTAATTAGTTGCACTATATAAGTGCAACTTAATTAAAACACAAGTAGAACTTTTAAAATAAAACCCTAGCCACCTTATAGCTCTCTCTCTCTCACGTTTTCTTCTTCAAGTGAAGAAGAAAATTTTTCAATTTTCATTATCTTTGATTCTTGAAGCCGACAATTGTTCTAGCAAAACAATTGTTGGTTATTTGGATTATCTTCACGTGGATTTCCGTGAATGCGATCCTACATTGGATCAATTAGTGAAGAAATCTGGTGAACAGTGTCTATGAACAATAGCCTGTGAACTATGTCTATGAATAGTACTTAATGAATAGTGTTGTGAACAGTGTTCGTGAGCGATGAATAATGAATATGGAGCCTCCAAATGTGGGTATGAACTAAATCCTTGTATGGAATTGTTTTTTACACAAGTTTTATTTTACGTTTTAGTTTATGCATGAAAACGCTATAATCTATACTTGGATCTTGGTTCATGTAATTGATCGATTCGTTTTAAATTTTTTTTTTTCCGCTGTGCAAATCCGTTCAGTTACTTACATGAGATGGCTAAAAACAAAACTTTGAGGGAATTTTCACTTCCATAACTTGATGGGTGTCGTCCGAGCATTACGAAATCGCTTGTTGAGGCGAATAACTTTGAGATAATGTCGGCTATAATCCGAATGATTCAATAATCAGTACATTTTCGAGGTGATCCGAAAGAAGATCTGAATATGCACATAGCCAACTTCCTGGAAATTTGTGATGCATTCAAGCACAACTCTATAATAAATGTTTATTTATCAATAAAAGGCATATTCTTCTATATCGTGTAAATCATAGTTATATGTATTGATATATGTCCTTAGAATGGTAGAACCGTGACGAGGGTATCAAGTGTTTTAAATCTTGATAGTGAGAACCCTATGAGCACATATGGTGGCCATTCTAGAAACTTCTGTAGCCCTAGTATTATTCTGAAGTAAGGGCACAATAATACAGTAAGGCTATCATATTGTTGAACAACCCTGTCGAAAGACAGTGACTGATCTCACTTGTCAAGGTTGTTTGGTGACAACCTGGTGCAACACATGGGTGCTTGTTATAGGGGATTACACCGTAGCAAGTTCACTGGACTGACCCACCAGAGGATTCCATATGCATGGTTACCCCAGTGTCTATGGAACAAATCCTCTAATGAATGGTGGTACATGTGATATTTAGACTTGAGATCACCGGAGTGCCTTGTGCACCGATTGGTGTAGTTTGACACTAGCCTAATGCAGTTCTTTTCAAAGCTGTCAATACGGTGGTGATTGGCTGCATCAAGGAGTGTATCAAGACTATGGTGGATTGACAGAGGATTCATCACTCCCAAGTATGGGAGAAGTTATGTCACGGCGCAATTCAGTATATGGCAATGACACTAAAATTGTGGCCACAGTGGGATTGAGTTGTTGCTCTATCCAATTTTTAATACGGGTCATTGGTCTAGAAACTGAATACATAATATCGAGAGTAACCGAAGGTTGACACTATTTATATGCCTTCGTCTCATCGAGATAACATATGATGAAGGGATCGAATTGTATGGTAACCATATCGTTGATAGGTAGCTACTTTGCTGAATCCGAATCTATCGGGTGGCCATGATGCCTTGCTAGGGGCCAATCTTGGTCTGTGTATTAGTGAGACGATTAATTGGTGTTAATCGTGATACTATACATTACCAGTATGATGAGGAGCCTATACATCACACACATAGAACATAATTTAAGACTCAAGAAGAAAGAAGGGCATTTTCATCTTTTTAGGCGAAAGTGTATTTTGGTAATTTCACAGTGCAATTAAATTTGCTGAGGTCGTAGCCTTTATTTAATTTATTAGAAAAATTAAATAAGTGAAATTACGTTTAAATATGTGTTCTCATATATTTAATTAAATCATCATTATTGTTAAATGTTAATATATAGATTAAATATATATTAATTGATTTTAATTGAGATAATGATGAAATAAAAATAAATATCTAATTAGGAGTGTTTGGTAACATGGGGTGTTTGGGTTAGAGCCCAAGCCTATTCCATATGGGAATGGGGCATTAAAATAACACTATAAAAGAAAAGTGTTAATTGAAAGAAATGAGAGATTTTCATTTAGTTCATTTTTCATTGTAAAAGTGAAATACACAGCAGCCCCATTTTCTTCTCCCATGGCAAAATTCATTCTTGTCCAAAATCAATTCATTTGATTTTCTTCTTTAATCTTAAAGCTAAGGAGGATCTAGCAAATCCCTCCTTAGTTCTTTGTGATTGTCTTCATGTGGACTACATGGGTTCGATCCTACACTTGGGTTGGTAGCAAAACATTCATTGACAAATTTGGAGGAGCCTCCAATCGTGCGTATGTATTTCTAAACTCATGATTAACCTTTTGTGCAGATTTTACTTTAATATAAATTGTAAAAATTATACCCTTGATCTTGGCTCATATAAACGATCCTTGAGTTATATTATTTTTGTTTCCGCTGCGTATATGGGACCATTTACTAACACTATGGGCATACCAAATGACATTTAAAACATCAATTGGAATGTCCCCATATCGTTTTGTGTTTGGTAACGCATGCCACTTGCCTGTGGAATTGGAGCATAAGGCTTATTAGGCAATAAAAATGTTGAATATGGATTTACAAGCCACCGGAGAAGAAAAGGATGCTTCAACTAAATGAATTGGATGAGTTTCGCCACCAAGCATATGAAATTGCAAAGATTTATCAGGAGAAAACCAAAATGTGGCATGGCAAGAAGAGAAAAATTTCCAGAGTTTACCGCAGCGAGGAGAACTTTTCACCATGGCAAGATACACACTGCCATCGTATTGCATTTAAAAATTTTCAATTTTTTGTCATGGCAAGGAAGGATTTTTGCCATGGCAGCATACACACTATGATAGTGATGCACAAAATTTCCAAGTTTTTGCTATGGCAAGAAAAAAAATTTCTCCATGACATCAAGTAGGTTTGATGCTAGATGAAAGAATTTCTAGAATTTCACTGCGATGAAATCCATTTTCTATATAAACTCGCCTTGTCTCCCCCATTTTTCACAAGAACTCAATTTCACCTCCAAAGAGACAAATTTTTCATCTTCAACTCCTAACCTTTTCCATTTAAATTTCTTGCACCATTCCACTCCATTACATCCCTAAACACTCAAAGAACCTTCCTTTGCAACAAATTTGGCCAATTTTGAAGAAATTTTAGAAACCCTAGGTTTTCCAAAATTGGGGGTTTTGCGATTTGGAGCAAAATTGGAGCAATTGAGGGTTAAACAGGCTTGGGTGTGGTAAGATTTTGAGTTTTCATGCTTTTGTTTTTACAGGTTTCATAGTTTGAATGCTTGATCCTGAGATTTATGCATGAACTCATGTTTTTTATTTGAATTGCATTTTTGGAGTTGTGATTCGTGTTTGGAGTGTGGGAAGTGTTGATTTTGAATTGATTTGTGTTAAGGAAATTGGGTTTGTGATACTGAAATTGTTTGATTGTATTTTGAAGTTTGGTGATTTTGGGTTTGATTGTGAATTTTGAATTGGAGATTTGTTTGCTGTGTATGTGCGAAGTGTGCATTAGTGTTTGATTTTGGAGCGAATTGTTGATATTTTGTGTTGATTGATTGTGATTTGTGTTGGGTTAAGAAAAGTGGTAGATTTTTGTGATTTGTGTTGAGAGAAAATGCCACTTAAAACCACTCTGAGGGGTAACAGCAAGCAAGTAGACAGTAGGTTTGTGAATTCTAAGCTAAACATCGTTATGAAGTAGCCGTTTAGAAAAAGGACAAGGGTTTTATTCCAAAGAGAGAGATGACCAGTACCTTTGCAGAAAATTGGACAGCATGAAGGAATTAGGAAACCTTTTTGGAAGAACCTAAACATCTAGCCGTAGAACCCATTGTACGAGAATTTTATGCTAACTTCCTTAAGTGTGACCCTGGGCATGTGTATGTGAGGGATGTCAAAGTTCCATTTAGTGCCAAGATCATCAATGAATTTTATGAAGTTAGGCCAATAGAACATGATGATTACCTGGAATTCAAGGGTAAGGACATTAATTTTTATGATATAATCACAGTAATAGCAAAGCCAGGTACTTCTTAGGAGTTCACTAAGAAGGGAAGGAGAAAGTTGAAGGGGATTGATTTGACAGTTATGGCTAGAATTTAGCAATACTTCATTTGTACAAGGCTGAATCCAGTGACACACTACAGTTCAATGGATCCAGATAGAGCCATTTTACTTTATGCCATTGCAACTGGAAAGAAGATGGATGTGGATGAAATTATAATGGATAATATAAGGCATGCAGTGTAATACCCAAGATGTCAAAGGTATGTTCCTAACTCAAAATAGTCCTTTAGATGCTAATTTTATGTTAAAAAGCATAAAATCTAACTAAGCGCAAAATAGTCAATTCATCTGGAACGATATAAATTAATTATCCATAGAAAGGTATTAGGGGCAACATAGTTATTTTGCCTATGGATAAGCATTGAAAAAGTCAAGGATGAGTAGGCTTAATTGCATTTAATGGCATTAATTAAGTAATAATTATGTCTAGTGCGAAATGACTAAAATGCCCTTATATGAAGAATTAAGAACTTATGAGTTATATAATTAAAATAATTGAGCCAATAGCATAATTTTGGAAAATTAATGAAATATTTTCCTATAAATGAGAGGAAATTCGTTCAAGCCAAGGGAGAGAGCATTTTTTCAACCTTTCTTCCATTTTCTCTCAAATCTTCCACGAAACAAGCTTTCTCTCTCTAAGTTTTAATGGAGTTTTGCATAATTTTTCAAGGAGAACAAGATAGGAGCCTTGGATCTTCAAGTTGAAGGGTTTAAGGTAAGGATTAAAAACCCTAGTTTTGATGTGATTTGAAGTAGGTGTTGAGGTATAATGTTATATATGTAGGATTAAGGTGTACAAGAAGACAAAGGCAAAGGATTTGTTGGAGGAATTCTTTAAAAAGGTAAGGAAGAACCTCCCATGACTTTAGGGATTATGCTAGGGTTTGTAGATTTTAATGAAACCTTAAATTAAGGCTTTAAGGCATAGAATTAGTTGATGGCAAGTGTAGTTGAACTCATTTATTCTATTTATTGCCTTGAATTCATTATACATGAAGTTATTACTATTTATGTTTTATGAATTGTTATGTTTGATTGAAGAAAATGAAATATGGATATTGATTGTGGCAAAACTTGTAGTATTGGAGGCCACATGGCGTTGAATAGTTGCTAATAGAAGTGTTGATATGTTGTTTGCATTAGCGTACAATGTTATAACAATAATGGAGGATTATAGGCATGAGATTTTACACTTCTTTTAAGATGTTAAAGACTATTAAGGGGAGGTTTATTTGATCCATAAGTTGACTTGTTGGTTAATTGTCAATAGGAATTGATGTGGCATAGTTTAATATGAAAATTTTGGATTTGGTAAGCTTAGGGGTTATGTTAAACATGCTTCAGTATTTCGACCATAACTTGAGTTATAAAAATCGAAATGAGATGATTCTTGAAGCACTAGAAATTTAAGACATAGCCCTACAACTTTTATGTTTAGGCCAAGAGCCAATGCGTTTATCAAATGGATGGAAAATGGCCTGAAGTATAAGCTTCTAGTTATTAAAGTTTAAGATTTAACATAATTAATTCTTATGATTATGAATTGATTATATATTGACGTGATTAGGCCATGTACTAATGTTTACCCATTAGTTAGATGATCTTTGAAAGATATACATGGTCATGATGTCAATGCATGATTAATGTTATGAAATGGCATGAAGATGCAATGTAATACATGTTTTAAGATGATGAATGTGACCAAGAGGTAATGTAAAAGGATTGATAATCCATCGATGAATTAAAAGTATTAACTCACTAAAATATGTATTTACATGCCATAAAATGTTAGAGATGTATATAGACATGATGGAAAACGCGTAAGCATATCCCTGTATACCGGTTGAGGAAAGATGAATATATGCTTTAGATACTAAATAACGCGTAAGCACGCCTCCTGATGATATGAGCTCTAGATGAATTTGAGGCTAGATGATATGAAGTGCTTAAGATGCTAAGAAAAGTCCGATCGGCTACACGTTAAATGCTTCATATGCATTTAGTTGCATTACATGAGTTATGATGTTATTTACATCATGAGATGATTTATACTCATGTTAGATGATATTTAGATGTTATATCATGACATCTAATGTGTGTGTACTATGTTTACATACGTATTTGTATGTGTATGCATTGATGTTTATATAGCCATGGGATAAAATGATGAAAAACATATGAATTAGAAAAAAAAAAAAAAAAGGAAGTATACCTAGATGTAAAGGATAAGTGGTATGTTAACAAATATTTTTAAATGAAGGTCAAATAACACATTTAGAATGAAATGGATCATTCCTTATTGAGCGATTAGCGCTCACCCTTTAATTGTTGATTGCTTTGCAGGTAGACTAAAAGCGAATATGTAAATGATGAATGTTTGTGAAACACCTTTGGAAGCTTCCACCCTATAAATATGTTTTGATTGTGCAATGTTCGGATAAATTCTTAAAGTTTTTGAAATTATAAGTTTGGATCCTGCGTGACATCTTCTATGAATGTTTTGGATATTGTTATTATTATCCTTACACAGGTTTTTCTAAATACAACTCGTTCTCCAAACATGTATCTCTTGGATTCTCATTGAGGGATATTCAGAGGATACTTGACTGGAGGGGGGTTTTACATGCAACCAAACCAGTGAGAGCTAGCTATGCCCTCCCGCATCTCATCATGGAGATTTGTATGAATGCTAGAGTTTCGAAGGCAAATGATGAAACACTCATTCATCCTGCCCCAATCCTTGACCAAGTTTATTTCCAAATACTCAAAGATAAACCTACTGTTGGAGGAGCTAGTTTAAGCTCAAAAAGACCAAGATCAACTCCCACTGCAACTGCACCTGCACCATCACCCATAACAAAAGATCTTTTGCAACAAATTCTAACCAAGGTGAACAAAATGATGAGATGCCAAGATTGGTTGGGAGATCACACCCGAATGTCGTATGAGATGCAGTATAAGTGATGCACCAGTTTGGGCATAGATGTGTCCAACTTCCAGTGGCAAGATTGGCAGGAAGATGAAGATCAAATTCCTAATGATGCCATGGACAAAGATGATGACAATGAGGGAGAGGATGAAGATCAATGAAGCCTGAGACACATTTAATTTTGTTTTTGTTTTTGCTTTATTTTTGTATAGTGGAACTCATTTTATTTCCTATCTTTATGTTTACTTTGTTTTTGCATTCTTAGGTTTTAGGTTTAGTTTGCTAAGGTTTGAGAATGAGATGTAATTTTTCCATAATCTATGAGGTTTTCTAACACATTTTGGACCCTTGAGTTTTTATGTGTTTTGATAGATATCACTGATGAAGAAAACGACGAAGGGATGTCTAGATTCTATGCTCACTTCGACCTTCACGGATTAATCAGGGGAGTATCTCATACCTTAAGCTTGGTTTTCTACTCCTATGTTCATTATTGGTTGACACTGAGGACAATGTCATTTTTTGTCTGAGGCATAGAGAAATTTTTTGTAAATTTGTGCATGTTTTAATTGACTTTTATCTCTGCGTGTTTTATGGTTCTTGGGTTGTGTGTTATGATTTTGCATGTTTGTGTTATTTTTGTTGCCTAGACAATTTGCATAAGTCCATGATGAGATTTTGATTGTTGGGATATCATTTATAGAAAATGAGAAGCATTGCTTCAAGTTTATGTTGGTTGACTTGATTTAGCTTAAGGTTGGTTGAGTGGTTCAACCACCATGTTCATTCTTTTGGCATGCTTAGAAACATTTTATGTAACTATGTGAAGTCTTGATGATGTTGGTAGACTTTAGAACCTAGTTAAGAGGTGCTTGAGGCGAAATTCTAAGATTAGACATTGTTGAGGAGATGATTGAGGCAATTTTTTGGAACGTTTGAGCCTTTCTAGCCAACCCATGAATGAATTGTCCCTCGTCACCCGTTTGAGCCTACTAATATTTCTGCCTTATTTTTCTTTCGAGCAACTAAATTGTCCAACTCCTTTAGCCTAAACACTTTATCATACCTTTTAGAGAACTTTGTGCCACATGCATATCATAGAGAGCAATGAAAGTGCATGAATAAGTGATTGATCAATCATAAGTTTGGGGTTGTGAAGAGGCAGCAAAAAGGGAAACAACCCCAAGTGAATTATCAATTTTTGTGAATACTTGAGTACAAAAAAAAAAAAAAAAAAAAAGAAGAAAAAAAGCCTTTGTATATAGTTTTAATTAAAGTTCTTGATTTCCTTATGCATTTCTAGCACAAAAATAAGAAATGCATAAGTTTGGGGGTTGTAAAAAGGGTTGATGCTTTTGGTTTGTGATTGAGAAAGAAAATGGGACCAATGTAGCTCTTTGTGTTTGCATGAGAAAAACCGAGTTTTCTTGCTTTGTTTTTTCCTACCTTTTCTTTCGAGCCACTTACCCAAGCCTAACGTTACAAGCTTACAAGACCTTTTGATCCTTAGCGATGTCTAGCCTACATTAGTGGAGAGTAGTTCGATACTATGGAGTCTACTGCCATTTGATAAACTTTATATTTCTGCATAAAATAATCCGGGAAATCGGAAGGTGGATTGAAGTGGGGATTACCTACTTAGGGGACCGATAGAGAAACATATTCAATTCAATTTATGACTTTTTGGAATGCTAAGCATTTTCTTGTAATAACGTATCAATAATTTTCATTTGCAATCAATTCGAGGCATTTCTTTTGTGTTTGATTTTGATTTTCCTTTGCTTTTTCAGTTTTTTGTTGTTTTTCTTTT
Source organism: Pistacia vera (assembly GCF_008641045.1). Classification (NCBI taxonomy): domain Eukaryota; kingdom Viridiplantae; phylum Streptophyta; class Magnoliopsida; order Sapindales; family Anacardiaceae; genus Pistacia; species Pistacia vera. Next base: position 12,870 of record NW_022196009.1, read on the forward strand.
GTTTCATTTTGTTCCTTATGCTCGAGGATGAGCACACCTTAAGTTTGGGGGTATTTGATAATCCTAGGATTATATCATTTTCTTTATGATTTTTTTAGGATTTCGGATACTTCTTACGAGTTTTGTGTCTGAATTATTACTTAATTCTACATCCTTTATGTTTCAGGCCAAAATGTGCAGTAGGAGCAAAACAAAGCAAAAATGAGTTTCTGGACCCGGAATCAAGTGAAATTCAGAACATTGGAGGATTTCTAAAGCTGATTGGAAGCACCCTTCGAGTTTGTTCCTATTGAAGATCAATATGATCGAAGATTCCAGTGAAGAAGCAAGCGAAGGGCAATTCTATAAATTCAGCAAAGGAGATCAGGAGTTTGCCACGGCAAGGTTTTCTTTTCGTCACGGCAAGTTAGCCCGTGGACTCGTGGGTCAACAAAACTCAAGCTGATGCAGCGGTGAGATTTTTTCTTCATTGCGATGAAAACTACATTTTTTTAGTTTTTGTTAAAACGTTGTGTTTTTCTATTACTGTATTAGGTCTCAGGGTTTTTGGCGACTATTTAAGAGAAAGTTAGCTCATTTTGAGAGGGAGCTTGACATTTTGGTAAATAGGGAGAGGAGAAGAAGATTTGCAGAGTTTGGGTCTCCAAATTAGAGAAGTTTCTTTTCCCTTTCTTGTTTTTATGATGTTGAACTCTGATTTTGCTATGTATTTGTTGTTTATTTCCGTTTTGAGCATGAACTAACTCGTTTTTGGGTTAGGGTTTTGACGAATCTTGATTATAATGATTTGATCTATAATATCTTGTTGTTTTTGGGTTCTATTGCATGGATTAAGTGTTTACTTTGTTCTTAATGCATTTGATTGTTGGGTTTTTGAATCAAATGAATGTTGATCATGATGAGACTGAGAAGTGATTCATGTTTTAGCTTCTTGAGGTAAACACCATAGATTGAGCAAAAACTAGAGATAGACAAACGTGATCTATGAAATCTTTATAGGATTCCACCTGCTTAAGGGACTTTGAACTATTAAATTTCATTTTGTTGGATACGGAAGTTTAATAGGGATAAGTAGTAATTTATAGCCTGAGAAGGTATATTTTACAACCTAGGGAGTACGATTTGTAATCCGTGCATGTGAACTTGAAGATAATAGGATTATTAGGTTGAATTGGAGTAACTTAGTGAAATTGAAACCCTAACCTCCTTTCTTGAATTGAATTTCATTATTAAATTGTGTTAATTTTAGTTGTCTCTTTTGTTTTGTTCTAATTTAGTTTTTAGTAGCTCCCGCAAATACAATTTTTTTTTGTGTTCTTCAATTAGTTATAAAATTAGGAAAATCGATACTTAGCACTCAATCCTCGTGCGAACGATACTCGATTCATCACTTTATTACCTTTTTGCAACTAGGGCACTTGCTAAATATGCATGTTTGTCAAAGCACTCATCACTTAGATGACTGCATGAAACATAATTCAAAATTATTACAAAATAGAAGCATCCAACTCCTATATAACTAGTGATATATGTATGAGTCAAACTCAGTGTTCTGAAGCCTAGCCTAGCCTAGCCGGTTTGACTAGTTGAATTGTGAACTAAGGGCTTAGTTAGGCCAAGTATACTAGAAAACCGTTTTTAGTAGTTAAAGGAGCAAAAGTCAATAATGGATTATTCATGAAATGCCCATTAAAATCTCACCTCACCTAACCACAAAACAGATTTGGTGATTTCATAGTCTAGATATTTGCATTTAAAAAAAAAAAAAAAAAAGGAATATGTTGATATAAACATTAGACGAAGGTAAGAATAAAATTTTTAATTTCTTAAATCATGAACTAAGAAATAAATTCAACACCTAGTTTGGTTTATTTTTTTATTTGTATCCAAAATATGTTTTTTTTTTTAAATGCAAACATCTATAATATGAAACGCCAAATCTGTTTCATGGTTAGGTGAGATTTTAATGGGCATTTCATGAATAAGCCAATATTGGCTTTTGTTCCTTCATTTGTTGATGATTTAGGCTCTCTCTCTCTCTCTCTGATGCATTTTTAATTCACATGCATATTTAGCAAGTGCACTAGTTGCAAAAAGTAATAAAGTGATCAATAGAGTATCGTTCCCAAGAGGATAGTGTTACTAAGTACCAATTTCTCTAGTTTAAGTCCTAATTGAAGCAACAATAAATTGGATTGAAGGAAATTTAACAACTAAATACAAATTAACAACTAATAAATGATAAAAATTAAATTAAATACAAAACCCAAAATCCAAACAAATCAAATGGTACTAAAAAACGCTAGGGTGTTGATTTCACCTAGATATGCAAACCCAATTCATAGAATCTATTACCCAAGTTCTAATTTGTTGATTGAAAAACAAATTCCCTAAGTTGTTTGGTACTCCTTCTGAGGTTATACCACCCCACCTATTCCTATTAACCTTCCGAACCCATAAATTCAAGTTTAACAGTTCAAGGTCTCTTAAGCTTTGTGGCATTCTACCTAGATTTCATAGATCGCGTTTATCTATCTCTAGTTTTTGCTCAATCTATGGTAATTATCCCAAGAGGCACATATTACAAATCACTTCTTAGTCTTATTGTGAACAACACACATTTGACGGCCACATTGTCTTTTCTCTGTGTGTGTGTTGGCTCTTTGTCTTTGACAGCCACATTGTGTGTTTTCTCTCTCAATTTAACTCCCATTTTCTCTCTCTCTCAATTGTAACTCTCATTTTCTCTATTTCATGTCTCGTATGTTTCTAAAGGCTTTGAATACCCTTTTATAGTGCTTAAGACATCTCACACGTTTCCTAACATGATACAGCTTAAACTAGGTTAAATATCACTCATCCTGAAAGAACTAAAGAGTGTTTGGAATCAAAGAAACAAATAACCAAACACAAATATTGAACAAATAAAGAGAACGAAAACACGTGTGATTTGTCCTGGTTCATCCAAATTCGGGTTACGTCCAATAGAGTCAATATTATTGAAACATTTTCTCACCTCTCTTGTTACAATGATTGTATTTGCTATGATTGGCTATCTCACTCATACAAGAGAATAATGTCTTTAGGATTTTGGACCCTTGTGTGTGCCATGCAAACTAGCTGTGACCTCGAGTTGCGACCTTGAGCTATCGAACTGCAACCTCTATTGTTAAAGTGGTCGCCAACTCCAACACATCCCAGCCTATAAACATGGTTTCTCAAAATTACGTGAAATTTGTAAAGCTGAAACACTTGCTAACATGAAAGTAGTATTTGCTATAGATTTGCTACAGCGAATCAGTGACACTTTTACTTCTTCCGCTTTTTAATTCTTTGAGTCACACATTCTCCAACATCTTTTATCTGAAACCTAAAACACATATTTCTTTATTTTTTAAAAACAAAATTAACAATAATTATAGTATCCTTTATATTGTGTTGCATTATGTGTCACGTAGTATAGATGAAAAGAAATCAAACTTCCTCAGTCATCTCTCTCAATATTAACCATATTAACCATCGTATAGTGATACAACTCACGAAAAGTTTTAACTCATTGCTAATTAACAAATGTGGGAAAAACAATAACATACTTTTATGTTTTCTGTTGGAATGTGAACATTTTTTTTTTTTTTTTTTTTTTTGGTAATTGATGAAAAAAAGGCAAGCAAGAAGAAAAAAGAATTTAAGTTTTAGGCAAATTTCTGTTTTAGGAATTTGTAACTGAGAATATTTTTTTCCTTTACTTTGAGTTATATTAGGAAAGAAGAATTGGTTTATGACCTTATTTAGAGTTAAAATAAGAGAATGAATTAAATTAGAGGAGTCCTATTGGGATTTGAAATATGAATCCTAGTAGAAAAGAATGTCCTATTCTACCTATAAATAGAGTGGTTAGAACCAATTCAAGGTTATGAAAGAAGTCACAAAAGAATGGAGAGAATGTGAAAAACACAAGATATGAGAAGAGGTATTAAATGCCATAGGAATAGGATGTCTGCCTAAGTAGAAAGGTTAATGGTGTTGTGTGCTCTAGCATTTGTGTTCTCAAGATTATAGTGAAACTATCTCATCTATGGATGTAGGCAAGTTATGCTGAACCATGTAAAATATTGTGTCGTTGTGTGGTTGATATTCTTCTCATATGTTACTGTTCTTTATTTTAATTGTTTGCCCCAATTTTTAACATGTATTAAAGCAGATTCTGATTTTTAGCAGGGTATCAGAGCTTATATTCTTAAGGGATCTACAGGAGAAAGGGCATATGGAAGATGAAGCAAAAATTATAGGGTGAAAGTCTACAAGAATGTCGGCGATAGGATCAACAAGAGGATACTAAAGCCATCGAGCCACTTCAACAAGAAGATTGGAGGGCAGAAGAATAAACAAGCATGTAACATGCTTGGTTCTGTGAAGCTTATACACTTGAAGAAAAGGGGTAGTAAGCTTGAAGGGGAGGTTGAAAAAGTCATCTTTGACTGGATATAGAAGCCTATAATCTGATGGGACTCTAAAGAGGTTCAGAAGAAAGCATGCCGAAAAAAATGCTTTAAACAATTATAAGCTGTGAGAGACAAGAAGTGAGGAGGAGAAAGAGAATGAAGAACAAGCTTTAAAGTTTAATAACAAAAAGGTTCAAGGATGAGTGTCAGAATGTGAACACTTTTTGGTAATTGATAAAGAAAAGGCAAGCAAGAAGAAAAAAGAATTTTAAGTTTTAGGCAAATTTCTATTCTAGGAATTTGTAACTGAGAATATTTGTTTTCCTTTACTTTGAGTTGTATTAGGAAAGAAGAATTAGTTTAGGATTTTATTTAGAGTTAAAATAGGAGAATGAATTAAATTATAGGAGTCTTATTAGGATTTGAAATATTATTCCTAGTACAAAAAAAATGTTCTATTCTACCTATAAATAGAGGGGTTAAAACCTCAAGGTTATGAGAGAAGTCACAAAAGAAGGGAGAGAATGTTAAAAACACAAGATGTGAGAAGGGGTATTAAATGCCATAGGAACAGGATGTTTGCCTAAGTAGAATGGTTAATGGTGTTGTACGCTCTAGCGTTTGTGTTCTCAAATTATACTTAAACTGTCTCATTTGTGGATGTAGGCAAGTTATACCAAGCCACGTAAAATATTGTGTCTCTATGTGGTTGATATTATTCGCATATGTTACTGTTCTTTATTTTAATTTTTTACTCCGATTTTTAACTTGGTATTAGAGCAGATTCTCATTTTTAACATGGTATCAGAGCTTATATTCTTAAGGGATTTATAGGAGAAGGGGCATATGGAAGATGAAGCGAAAATTGCAGGGTGATAGTCTACAAGAATGTCGGCGACAAGATCGACGAGAAGATACTAAGGCCATCATCCCACTTGGCAGAAGAACAATTAAGCATGTAACGTGCTTGATTCTGTGAGGCTTATACACTTGAAGAAAAGGGGTAGTAAGCTTGAAGGAGAGGCTGAAAAAGTCATCTTTGATAGGATATAGAAGCCTATAGTTCGATGGGACCCTAAAGAAGTCCAGAAGAAAGCATGCTGAAGAACATCCTTTGAACAACTATAAGTTGTGAGAGACAAGAAGTAAGGAGGAGTAAGAGAATGAAGAACAAGCTTTGAAGTTCAATGCCCGAAAGGTTCAAAGATGAGTGTTGCGATGTGAACACTTTTTGTAATTGATGAAGAAAAGGCAAGCAAGAAGAAAAAGGAATTTAAGTTTTAGGCAAATTTTTATTTTAGGAATTTGTAACTGAGAATATTTGTTTTCCTTTACTTTGAGTTGTATTGGGAAAGAAGAACTAGTTTAGGATTTTACTTAAGAGTTAAAATAGGAGAATGAATTAAATTAGAAGAGTCCTCTTGGGATTTGAAAAATGAATCCTAGTAGAAAAAGAATGTCCTATTCTACCTATAAATAGCGGGGTTAGAACCAATTCAAGATTATAAGATAAGTCACGAAAGAAGAGAGAATGTGAGAAACACAAGATGTGAGAAGGGTTATTAATTAAATACCATAGCAACAGGATGTCCGCCCAAGTAGAAGGGTTAATGATGTTGTACGCTCTAGCATTTGTGTTCTTATGATTATAGTGACACTTTTTGGTAATTGATGAAGAAAAGATAAGCAAGAAGAAAAGAGAATTTAAGTTTTAGGAAAATTTCTATTTTAGGAATTTGTAACTGAAAATATTACTTTGAGTTGTATTAGAAAAGAAGAATTGATTTAAGATTTTATTTAGAGTTAAAATAGGAGAATAAATTAAATTAGAGGAGTCTTATTAGGATTCAAAATACGAATCCTAATAGAAAAAGAATGTCTTATTCCACCTATAAATAGCAGGGTTAGAATCAATTCAAGATTATGAGAGAAGTCACAAAAGAAGGGAGAATGGAAGAAACACAAGATGTGAGAAGGGGTATTAATTAAATACTATAGGAACAAGATGTCCACCTAAGTAGAATGGTTAATGATATATGTTGTATGCTCTAGCATTTGTGTTCCTATGATTATAGTGCAATAATCTTATCTATAGATATAGGCAAATTATTATGCCGAACCACATAAAATATTGTGTTTCTATGTGGTTGATATTCTTTGCACATGTTGTTGTTCTTTATTTTAATTTTTACTCCTCCCATTTTTAACATGATATCAATGCAGATTATGATTTTTAACATTTTCTCAGGTTTAGACATATTTCTATATTGGTAATTAGCCCTTTTTTAGTTGAATACAATTTTGCATGGGCAAAACAGAACCATTTAAAATAACTAACAAGTTTCTACGAAATTCAGTTTGCTATCATAGAATCATATATCGTAATCGAAAATAGATTTTGTAATCACGAATGAGGAATTCTCAAAGATTAAATATTTCATTTAATGCAAGTTAACAACTTTCGCACACGCCTTTTTCTTTTTGAGCCGCAGAAATTAAAGTCAATACCAAGAGCATTTCTTATGCGTTTTCAGTTACTTTCAGAAAGAAGAAAAGAAGCCAACTTATTCATTACCTAAACGTATTCCTTGAATCCGAATGAAAGTAAAGATATAATAATACTCTTTAGATTCTCTTTTCCAATTGTGAACGCATCCATCCCAGGTTGAATAGTAATGTCATGGCACGAGGGGATGGACTTTGACGGAGTGCTCATTGTAAAATTCAAAAGAGTGTTGAATTAACCACCACAGTACTATAATTTAATTTAAACATGTGATACGCGCTTCTTGCTGTCCTTACTGTGTATTCTTCTAATGTTAATTCAAAGTAAGAACTTAGACCTTTATAAATTTTAATTAAAGTAATCGTCACCGCGTTCATACAATTCTTACTCAATCGTGAAAGATTTATCAAGTCATAATAAACTACAGAAATTTAAAGTAGGTCATTTTTTAATATAAAAACTTGCCCGGAATCTGCCACCCTTTCCTCAAATTACAGTAGCTAGGCTGTCTTTTCTGCTAGCTTAATCTCATCTGATTTTCGAGTGCTTCTAAAAGAATTATTTTTTTAATCTTTGGTGATTTAGATTATCCAAAGAAAAATAAAGTTCAAAGTGGGTGTACTATTTTGTCGTCTTCAATTTTCTAATCCTTCACATCAACTTGTTATTTAAAATGCTTTAATATTTTCTCCTAATTAGGTCTACGTTATAGCATGTGGCTAAACTGAAAGCCTTTTCTTAATCAATCATTAATATGAGCCTTAGAATGCATGTTTACGCGTTGCTGGCTCTTTGATGTAGGGGATAAACTAGGTGTAAATCATTTATGTAAGTTGTTTGTAAACTTATGATTCTAGTCATAGTATGAATATTTTATTTTAAATATTGCATAATCATTTCTGTTTAAAATTTCAGTATAACGGCTCTTTGTTGAAGTGATTACTTTTAATTAAATTTGTTTTCTATTATATCGTATGGACACTTCAGAGTCTAAGTGGTCATATGCATCTGACAGATATTTTGTATGACACGTATTACATTTTGTTATTCCATAAACTGTTTTTATTCTCTTTTGAGATATTGTTTGTGGTCCATGACACTTGTCATTTATTCATATAATATGCTGGAAAGTTTGTCTGCAATTGTTGGTGGTCCCAAAAAGTTTGGAATAAACTTTCCAAAAAAAGGTAAAACCAAAAAACATCTTGTTGGCCACATGTCCCCTTGCATTGGAGCCCAAGTTTTCTATATATTCGTCTTCTTCAATACAATTCTTCTTAAGCCTGAATATACCTCTGATATGACTCTGAAAAATCTTTAAGGTTTCTTTTGTTTTGAATTAGGTTTCATATGCATTAGATTAACTTACAAATACCTTGAATAAACTTTGTTAATTTGTTCATGACTGGAACGTGGCTTTCCATTGGTGATGCTTAATGGGATTTCAAACTTTTAGAGTTGAAGTGTGTCTTCGATGCTATACCTTAAGAGGAGCTCAAGACTGACCAGGTGGTCTCGTGAACGTGAAGCTTGTTGTGATAGTTCGAAGTTTGACCAAAAGGTGGAGTTTGAAGCGTTGAAAAAATAGGGAGTGTTCTTGCAACTGATACTTAATTTTGGCTTTATAATTGAACTATAAATGTTTATCATAGTAGATTGGTTTCATCTGTACTTAGTCTCATGATTATAGACATTTTGCCGAACCATGTAAAATCTCCTGGTGTGTTTTATTTTGTTTCATGAATGACTGATTTGTAATGGTGATGAATGAACACTAAAATCAACTTAGCAACCCATTCCACTTAGGTTTAATTCACTTGGTAAATGAATGAAACTTTCAATTTAGGATTAGTTTTTTATTTTATTTTTTTTATTGTTTATATCATTAATTTCTTAAGTTTGTTTTCATCGTATTAGATCATTTTTATCTTTAGGTGTTAATATATATTTGTAATAGCCAGAGTTCCTTTAGGTCATAAATACAGCAGTACCCTTCAATCAGAANATTCCTTGAATCCGAATGAGAGTGAAGATATAATAATACTCTTTAGAGTGTCCTTTCCAATTGTGAACGCATACATCCCAGGTTGAATAGCAATGTAATGGCACGAGGGGATGGACTTTGACCGGAGTGTTCATTGTAAAATTCAAAAGAGTGTTGAATTAACTATAATTTAATTTAAACATGTGATACGCGCCTCATGCTGTCCTTATTGTGTATTCTTCTAATGTTAATTCAAAGTAACAACGTAGACCTTTATAAATTTTAATTAAAGTAATCGTCACCACGTTCATAAAATTCTTTACTCAATCGTGAAAGGTTTATTAAGTTATAATAAACTATAGAAATTTAAAGTAAGTCATTTTTTAATATAAAAACTTGCCCGGAGTCAGCTACCCTTTCCTCAAATTACAATAGCTAGGGGTGCGTTTGGTTTAGTATTTTGGATAGGATTTTGGGGATAGTATTGGGTTATTGGATAGGGGAGTATTACGAGGTAAATTTTAAAAATTTGTGAAAAAGCCCTTAGGTTTACTAATTTAATTAAAGACCCTAACATATCAAAATGACAAAAACACCCCCACCACCTGCAATGCCAGATTTCGGCCACCACCGTCGGAATCTGGCCGAAAAATTTCGATCTATGTCGTAACACGTCGTTATGGCCTTTTTCGGCCAGATCTACGGTCTGTTATGGTAGTCGACGGCCGGAAAAGGCCAAACGACAGGGCCGTCGTTTTCAGTCAATGACGGCCAGATCTGGCCTTTTCCACGGATCTGGCCGGAAAAGGCCACATCGGTGAACTTCCGGCCATTTCTGGTCAGAAATTAGGCCGTTGTATAGATTTCGGCTATCACCGACGGTGGTTGCCGGAATCTGACAAGTTGGGTTGATGGGGGTGTTTTTGTTAATTTATAAACTTTTTTTCAGGGGGTATTTAGTGAAATTAATAACTTTATGGGGTTTAAAAATAATTAAAAAAATAGGGTAATATTTCTGGAATAATGTGCCAAACATTATTTGGAGAATAGGATCCAGAATATGGATAAAAATATTAAGCCAAACTCAGCCTAGGCTGTCTTTTTTGCTAGCTTAATCTCATCCGATTTTCGAGTGCTTCTAAAAGAATTATTTTTTTAATCTTTGGTGATTTAGATTATCCAAAGAAAAATAAAGTTCAAAGTGGGTGTACTATTTTGTCGTCTTCAATTTTCTAATCCTCCACATCAACTTGTTAATTTAAAATGCTTTAATATTTTCTCCTAATTAGGTCTACGTTACCCAGAACAAAGTTGAGCTAAGTACGTGGACGTCACCTGTTGATGCGTGATTTTGACACCAACGACTCATATATATAAAATGCTAAGCTGTTTTTAGAAATTATATGTGAATGATTTATGAGAAGTATTTATGGTGCTGAGATGATATATACTTGATGAAACATTAATAAAAAATTGGCAAAAGATATTTTTATAGTGGTTCAAATGCTTAAAACAAATCCTACATTCACTGTTATTTTATTACTCTCTGACTTTTTTTTTTTTTTTCTGATATTGCCTGTAAGACGTACAAAAATGTAGAAATGTTTTATTTACAGAGAAAAAATAATAAAGCTCAAATGTTTGTCCTACTCTCATATGCATAGCCAACCCCTTTTTTACTAAAAAGGGTGCTCATTTATACCTTTGAGGTCAATGTAATGAGTGTTTTTACAGGTTGTCTTAACACATGGGGACGATTCCTTAATCCTTATCTTAAAACAGGATATGATTGATATAAAATATCTCTGGGAGGCGGTTTAGGTTTTTGACAATCAATACCACCTTATCTTTAAGTGCTTATTGAACTCTGATTGGTGGTGTTCACATTAGTGTGTATTTTTTGACAACAACAGTGTTTTCTCAAACTGAAACTGTAACTCATTAAATAGCAAGCATGCTATTATTTTGCGAAAATAAAAAAGGTTTTACTGTTTTTTATTTTGATTTTGGTCGGAGGTATCAGAAAAAAAAAATAATAATTATTAGATTCTCAGTGAAAAGAATTTGGAGAAAAGTTTAAAAAAGATCTTACTGATTTTGATTTAAAGTTTAACGCTTCAAAACAACTGAAAAAAAAAAAAAAGTTGAGAATTGAGAATCATTCATGGTTGTGGATAATTGATGCTTTGAAGAATTTACTTATTTTGTGAAATTTCCAAAACTAAGATTATATGCAATGCTTTGCAATAATTTCTTAGGGCATTTTTATACCTTAGTAACATGTTTCTTATCTCTTATATCTATAAAAGGCGGTCCACTATTGCAGCAAGACTTCCAGGAAGAACAGACAATGAGATTAAAATTTACTGGCACACCCGCTTGAGTAAGAAATGCTTTCAAGAAATACAAGCCGCAATCGAAGACAACCAGAATAATCCGCATGGAGTCGATTCCTTACTTGCCAGTGCTCCAGAAGCATCAAAACATGGATGGCTATAAGGAGTCTTCAATATCCTCAGAGCAATCTATTGATGATTATTCTTCATCAAGCCCCCCTGATCCCGCTGGTGAAATTTATGAAAAGCAGACCATAAAAGAGAAAATAGGTTCATCTAATACATATAGAGATCTCCAAAGTTTATTGGAGCAGTACTCATTTCCAATGGAAAATCTGTACATGGTGGAAGGCTGTGGGGCTACAGCTCAAGGAGGGTTATCAAAGGAAGAACTACAAATTATTTTTGAGCTGTCATTTCCAATGGAGGGTTCAGACATGATGGAAGGTTATGGGGCTGTTCCATACCATGGAATTGAAGTATCAAAATCTTAGTGGGGGCTTCAAGAAGGTCCATATCTATTTTCTTCAAACTATGAAGGCTGGCCCTATTTTTTAACGGAAGCAAATGATGATGGGATCTAACAGTGTCTGTTTGTTCTTAATTTGTTTCTTCTCTTCGTATATCGTATTTATTATATGTATTACATAATGAGTACCTAGGCCCAGAGGCATCCTGTTATTTGTTTATGAAAGTTTTAATACCTTACCAAGTATATTAAACCTAACCGGAATGGGTTGTTAAGTTGATTTTAGTGCCCATTTATCACAAACATAAAACAATCAAATATGAACCGAAATAAAGAACACTCGGTTTTTACATGGTTTGGAAAAATGCCTACATTTATGGGACCAAGTCCAGAATAAAGCTAATCTACTATAATAAACTTTTCAATTTAATTACAAAGCCAAAGATTAAGCCTCAATTACAAGAGCACTCCTTGTTTAGCAACGCTTCAATCGCTACCCTTTGGTCAAACTACGTACTACCACATCAAACTCCAAGTATACGAAACCACCTTGTTAGCCTTGAGCTCCTCTCAAGGTACAGCAACGAAGATCCACTTCAGTTGAACCAGCTCAACAATCTTCAAGCACCAGCTACTTAACCAACGTAGAATGGAAGGACAAATTCAAAGTATTTTGATGAAGGTATTTGTAAGCCTACCTAAACATTGATACCTGATAAAAAAGCAAATGAAACATTTAGGAAACTTCAGAGTTATTTCAAAGAAATAATCAAGCTTAAAAGAAATGGCATTGGAGAAGAGTTTATATAGAAAATATCCTGCCAATGCAAATGGATAGGTGGCGAACAAGAAAACTTTATGGTTTCACCTTTCTAAAAAGTTTATTTCATTTCTCTTAGGACCACCAACCATTGAAAACAAACTTTCTAGCTCATTGTATAAATAATTGACAAGTGTTATGGATCACAAACAATATCTCATAAAGAAAATAAAAACAGCTCACAGGAATATTGAAATGCAATACATGCTCTACATAATATCTACTAGATACGTGTAATCACTCAGACCTTGAGGTGCTCACACAATATAACAGAAAAACAACTTAATTGAAGGTAGTCACTTTGATAGAGAGTCATCACACTGGAAATTTAAACAAAAACGATTGTGCTAAAATCAAAGTGAGGTGTTCATACCATGACCAATGTTATCACACTTTAATCATAAGTTAACAAATAACTTACAGTTTCGAGTACTATGAATAATATCAAGTGAAGTGGATTGACAGCATGTGAAATAAATTACAAAAATTAAAAACGATAATTGAACAAAGCAATGCAAGCTTTACTCTTTGCTTTTCAACTCACAAGATCATTAAATATGCCTAGTTAATGGTGGGTAAGGGATCCATAACCAAAGTTGTTGTGTTTGAGCAGAAGCAATAAACATATGTTGGGTCAGCACTCAGTTGCACTGCTGAATCTGAGCAATTAATAGGAAGAGAAACCCAAAGATCATGAAAGGTTTCATTTTGATGTTTACGTCTCAGCATTTGTGAAGTACAATATCTCTGGTTTGTTTTGTTTCTTCTGACATATTTGTATGTGATTGTGAATTAGATATGTAACGTGGACACAAGTGTTCATGTTGGGATTAAACCAAACTGAATCCTAACTATTATCACTAGCAAACACACCACCACACAATCGATAGACCAAACAATCAAGAACACTGAAGATTTTACCATGGTTCGCTTATTCCAATGGAATAAACTACATCCACATTGAGCTCCAAGCAATTTGGGACTCACTGCACTATAAGGATCAAAGTCTTACAAATACAAACCAATCACACTGAAAATTACCCAACTCTCACACTATTACAACAATCCCTCAAATCACCCAGTAATCACAATGAAGCAAACCTGAAAATAGAATGCCTACATCAGAAGAACATCGTATTCCTTCTACCCACAATATTCCCAAACTGTGACCTGATTACATGATTTGATTAAGAGCCTAACACAAGAACCCTAACTCAGTTGCAATCGCGAGAGAGAGATTTCATTCACTTTATATTTTCTGAGAACTTTGGCTTTATATACTTTGACTTGCTGGGCTGGTTAGAGCCACTAGATCAGGCTGGATTCGACGGCTAAGATTAGTCATTTGAGTTAACTCCAAAACGACAGCGTATCAACAGACGCAATGCGACACCATTTAGAGCTTCACTCAACAATCTCCACCTTGAAGCTTTCACACATCATCAGATCAAAACAGAAACCTTACCAGTGCAGTTTCATCAGAAATCACTTATCATAGCTCGATTGCTGCAGGTCATTTGACATGCAGTAAGTTCAAGCAGTGCTTGAACTTGGCTGGAGTAACCACCTTTGTTCCCATATCTACAAGGTTGTCTTTGGTTGGTACCTTTTTCAGACTGGTCACACCTTTATCCACTAGCTCCCTCACAAAATGGTATTTGACATCAACATCTTTGGTCCGTTCATGATAAACTGGGTTCTTGCACAAATTGATGGCACTCTGACTGTCTGAATAGATAGTAACTGCAATATCAAGCAGCTCTACTTCTAATAGTAGTCCTTGAAGCCAAAGGGCTTCTTTAAACATGTCTGTCACAGCCACATATTCTACCTCGGTGGTGGACAGGGCAACGATTGGCTGTAGTTGGGACTTCCAGGTTACACAATTTCCTCCCAAGGTGAACACATATGCAGTGGTTGACTTCCTTGAATCTTTGTCACCTGCAAAATCAGAATCTACAAAACCTACAAGATCAAGTGAGTCAAATCTTTTTCCATATTCCAAGCCAACATCCAAGGGGCTATTAATATACCTAAGCAACCATTTGAGAGCAAGCCAATGTTCAAAACCAAGATTTGACATGAATCTACCTAAGAGTGAGATTGCAAAGGAGAGGTATGGTCTAGTGCTAATCATGGCATACATGACTAACCCAATTACATTAGCATAGGGAATGATTTCCATTTTAATTAAATCAGCATCTGTTTTGGGGCATTGTGCTTTACTTAATATAAAATGTCCAGCCAAGGGTACAGTCACCACTTTAGAACCTGACATGCCAAATTTAGACACTAGTTTTTGTAAATAGGAAGTCTGGTGGACTTTTAGTTCATTATGCTTCCTATTTCTATCTATGATCATGCCTAGAATCCTTTTTGCATGTCCTAAGTCTTTCATATCAAATTCAGAGTTTAGTTTTTTCTTTAGCTCTTTTATCTTAGACTTAGACTTGCAAATTAAGAGCATGTCATCCACATACAGCAACAGATATAATGGCATGTTATCAGAGAGTGCATAATAAAAGCAGCTATCATACTTACTTCTATTGAAACCGATGCTAAGTATGAATGCATCAAAACGTTTATACCACTGCCTAGGGGACTGTTTCAGTTTGTATAGTGATTTATGAAGGAGACACACATGATTGGGCAGGTTCCTATCTACAAAACCAATGGGCTGTCTCATGTAAATCCTATTATCTAAGTTCCCATGCAAAAAGGTTGTCTTAACATCCAGTTGTTCTAATTCTAAGTCCTTATGGGAAACTATGGCTAACACGATCCTAATGGTCTTGTATTTCACAACGAGGGAGAATATTTCATTAAAGTCTATTCCCTCCCGCTGTGTGTAGCCTTTAGCTACCAGCCTAGCCTTATAACTAGGAGGGTTAGAAGAATTTATACCTTCCTTAAGCTTGAATAACCACCTGCACTCAACCAATTTCTAGTCTTTGGGATTTGGAACCAAAGACCAGGTTCCATTTACCTTTAGAGACAACATCTCTTCCTCCATTGCAACTTGCCATTTTTCTCTGTCTTTGGATCTGACTGCTTCTTCATAGTAGTCTGGTTCTATCCTCTGGACTTGAGCCCCTGGCACTAGGGCTGTGTAGATTAGATCAACATAGGAATATCTAGTTGGTGGCCTAATTTCTCTCATACTTCTATCCCTAGCCAACTGGTATTGTGCTAAGGGGTTACAATGGTGTTCATCAGGTTCTACAGCATGTTCCTCTTCTAACTCAGGGTCCAAGTCTGATCCATTGGTTCCAGCTTCCAATTGTTCCAAGTCAAGTTGAGACGCAGCAGGCTCCACCTCAATTTGGACTCTCTCAGGTTGATCCTGATTTGTAGGGTGGCTATTGGCTGAAACTGCATCAAGGTTAGTAGTTTTGCAAGGAAATGCATTCTCATTAAAGATTACATCCCTACTGATTATTATCCTAACCCTAGGGGCACTCTTTTCCCAAAGTCTATACCCTTTGGTTCCCTCTTGATAACCTAAGAAAACACACCTGAGAGACCTAGGTTGTAACTTCCCTTCATTGATGTGCACATAGGCAGCACAACCAAAGGTCCTCAAGTATCCTAGGTTAGGTTTCCTATTGCTCCATCTTTCTTCAGGGCACGTAAAATTGCTTGCACTTGAGGGGCTTTTATTAATCAAGTGGGCTGCAGTGTTAAGGGCTTCTCCCCAAAAAGATTTTGGTAGGCAGGAGGTAAGGAGAAGACATCTAACCTTCTCTAAAAGAGTCATATTCATCCTTTCAGAAATCCCATTCTGTTGAGGGGTTTTCCTAACTGTTCTATATCTTAGGATACCCTGTTCAGTGCAATAAGAGTCAAATTCCAGGTTACAGAACTCTAGGCCATTGTCTGTCCTAAGCGTTTTAACCTTTTTGTCAATTTGGTTTTCTACAAGAACCTTCCACCTCTCAAACTTAGTCAAGGCCTCATCCTTAGTCCTAAGTAAAAAAACCTACACTTCCTACTGAAATCATCTACTATGGATAGAAAATAACTACTACCCCTATGTGATTTTACCCTTTCGGGTCCTCACAAATTAGCATGCAAATATTCTAAACAGTTGACAGCCAGTTGAGTTACCTTTTGGAAACTTAGCCTGTGTTGCTTACCCATGATACAAGTCTCACAAAACAAGGGGTTCAATGGGATCCTTACCAAATAGGCCCTGCTTGTGGAGGATGTCCAGGCCCTTCTGGCTCATGTGACCTAGCCTTAAGTGCCATTTTTCTGTAGCATTCAGGTTAGAGGAAAACAATGCAGAATTTAAATCAAAGTAATAATTTTCACACAGTATATACAGTCCATTTCTTTTTACAACCTTAAGCAATACACTGTTATTTTTATATACATTAAGGCACCCATTTTCAGCTTTGTAATAGCATCCAGATTCATCTAATGTACCTAATGAAATTAGGTTTCTCTTTAATTCTGGAATGTACCTAACCTTAGTTAACTTGACAGTTTTTCCAGTGTCTAGTCTTAGGGTTTCATTACCTATTCCTTGGACTTTACAAGCATTGTTATTACCCATATACACAGTTTCTAACCTATTCTCCTCAAAGTTGTGAAACCATTCTTTATTGGGGCTCATATGGAATGAGCACCCAGAATCTAACACCCAATCATTTATCTTTTCTGTTTTAGAAACTGTTAGAACTTCAAATTCTTCTATATTGCACTTAGAGGTTGCCAGGTTGCTTTCAGTGTTCCCTTGTTTCTGTTTCTTGAGCCAAGCATAAGAATTCTTTTTTAAATGGCCAGCCTTATTACAGAAGAAACACTTCCGGGTTTCTCCCTTGGCCTTACGGTTTTGCTTTACCCTTTTCTTATTTCTAGAGCCATTATCAGGCTCGGCAGTATTGCCCATCTGGTTAAATTCACCCTTTCCCTTAATAAACAGATTACTACCAGTTCTTCTCTGTACTTTAATTTCTAATTCTCTAGCTTTTAGTCCTGAGACTATTAGGTCTAGACTTGGAACAGTACCAGTGTATTGAAGAGCATTCTTTACAACTTGGTACTCTTTGGTCAACGAATTTAACATAATCATGGCTAAGCTAGAATCCCCGAGTTCTTGATCTGTACCCTTTAACACTTGGGTCATTTTCAAGAACTCGTCAAGATTTTCATCAGTGGTCCTAGAACTATCCATTTTATATGCAAACAATACACCTTTTAAGTAGGCTAAATTAAAGGCAGACTGTAAAGCATAAAGGGATTCGAGTTTACCCCATACGGCAATTGGAGTTTCAAAGCCGTCTACCTTTCTCAGAACACTGTCGGAGAGATTCATGATAATTAGGTTGTACGCCTCCTCGTCCACCTCTGCTTTCTTTTTCAATGTTTCCTCTAACCATTTGGTTACATCCTTTTCCAGTGCAACTGCTACCTTGTTATGTGTAACACCCACATTGAGGTACGTTATTTATGTTCTAATGTCCTTAGTTTTACTAGTTGCAAGATGAAAGATTAAGAAATTAGAATATGCAGACTTCACCGCGGCAAAGGAGTTTTGCCGCCGCAGCATTGTACACACTGTCCAAATCGTGCTTTTAGAATTACAGACTTGCTGCGGTAAGGACAGAAGTTCTTCGCAGCAACATAAACTCTGGAATGCTTCACTGAGGCAAAGAAAAATTTTTGTTGGGGCAAAGAATTTGTTGGAATTTTTGAGAAAATTCTAGAAAACTTGCTTAAGGGCAAAATGGTCATTCCACTCAGAATTAGTTGAAAGTGTGGTATGTGAAAAGTAATAGAATTTCATGGAGAATTCAATGGAGATGAGGGTATGTTTGTAATTCACTAAAGGGCAAAGATGGAATTTCATATAAAGTACAAGGGCAAAATGGGAAAGTATGAGTAATATATGTGATATTAAGGGTTCAAGAATTGAAACTCTACCATTCTCTACTCACACGCCACCTTCATCCCTAATTCTCTTAACTTTCTTCACCAAATTTCCAAGGGATTTTGATTGGATTTTGGTAGAATTTCATTCCTAAGTATCCAAAGGTAAGATTTTTACACCAAGAAGTGTGATTAAATGTTTAAAGTGTTGAATTCTTATAGTTTATATGCTTAGGGTTTAAGAAGAAAAGGAAGTCTACCAAAGAAAGAGATTCTAGTGTGGAACTACCCAAGTTCAAGGTAAGTAAATCCAACCCTAGTCATGATATGAGCAAGAATTGTGTAGAGAAATTTTTATATGTATTTATGTGCTTGAATGTTGAGAATTGTTGATGGAATTGATGTTGAGTATTGGATAAAATTCCACCATGAGAAGTAGTGTTTAGTATGAGATGAATTCGTGGAAGTTTGAAAAAGTTATGAAAAGAGTTCGAATAGAATTTTGATGTGTGAATTTCCTAGCCAAGTTTGGTGTTGATTTTAGGGAGCTTTGCTCCAAAATTTTGGTGGTTAGAAATAGATATGGAGATGTAATCACCTTAGTGCTTAGTTTGTGCCTACAGAGTGTTTGGTGGAATTTCAAAGAGAAGTGCATGTATGAGTATGTTAGTTCATTATTTTGATATGAGTTTGTAGATGGTAGAGAAAGTAGAGAATGACATGTTTACATGCCATATTGCATTCTTACATTTAAACATTTGAATTTAGAAAGAATAACAAGAAAAAGCCCATCCACATGCATACATGAATATAAGCAAACTAAAGAAACAAAGAGAAAGAAATGAAAACTACTAAAGAAAAGAAAAGAAATTGAATACTAATTTCTAAAATAAAGATAAGAGAAAAGAAGGTTGTTGCGATGGGGAACCCGTGAGTGACAAGAAGAAGAATATTCCCACATGCACGCCGCCTTCAGTGAGTGGCCTAAGAATAAGAAAGAAGAATTTGTACAGTCCATAAAAGTGCATGTGGATGAGGACTATACCCAGAAGAATATACCTACATGCACGTCGCCTTTAGTGAGCGGCCTAAGAAGAAGAAAGAAGAATTTGTATAGTCCGTAAGAAGTGCATGTAGAAGATGACTATACTCACTCACACGGCCAGGGTTCCGAATCCATGCCTCAACCGATTCCGATTGGCAAACAAGAAAAGAATGGAAAAGAAAGAAAAGAAAAAAATAGGAAAGCAAAGAAAGAATAGAAAGAAAAGAAAGAACAGAAAGAACAGAAAGAAGGAAAAAAAGAGAAAATAGAAGAAGTAAACAGAAAAGCAGTAAAGAAAATGCATCTCTTATGCATTTGTGCACATGCATTATGCCATGTCTATTATTCAGAATTAGTTTCCTGTTTGTGCTTGAGAAGTAAGAATTTTAGAAAGAACAAGAATTTTAGAAAGAACAGGGAAGAATAGAGAATTTTGATGTAAGGAAAGAAATTCAGAATACAAGTAACGGAGGAAGAAGAATAGTATAGCAGATTTACTTATTGAGCAACTAGTGCTCACTCTGTTATTTTCACTATTTTTGCAGGTAGTAGGTGAGAAGTGGTCGGAGGGAATGTTGAGAAGCGGAATAGAATGGCACTACTGCCCAGTCGTATTTTGAGTTTATGCATACAACTTTTTATATTAATGTAGAGAATTTGTTTATAAAGTAAAGAAAATTTATGGGCCCACTATCTTATCCATATATACTTATATGTTCTTTATATCATACATAGTGATTTCATATATTATTTTTCCAAAGTATACTAGCTAGAGAGAGTTATTACATTATGTGATAACAAAGCCTTCATTTTTTTCTTCCAACTATTGAAATCAATTTTCCCATCGGATTGGGTGATTTCAACTCGTGTAGTAGTCATAGTGTAGGGTTACTATTTGGATTTAGGGTTGACACAGAAACCCTAATCTGTTTAGGATCAAATTTGAACTAATTTCAAGAAATTGACAGGACAATCTAAGGTTTTCCAAGCCCTAAGATACTAATTTGATTGATTATCAAGAAACCCCCAATTTGTATAAACCCTAGGTTTCACGAATAATCAAGACCGACTGGAAAAACCCTAATCTCACTCTAATACCACTGTTGGGATTAAACCAAACTGAATCCTAGCTATTATCACCAACAAACACACCACCACACACTACAAGAAATATATTATATTGTGACAAAATTAATTTTATCAAAAGCTATTTCGTCACAAGTAATATAGGTATTATGACAAAATAAAAAAACATCACATTAAGTATGACAAAGAGAATATACAGTGACTAAAAAAAATATTGTCATAATATTTTATCACAATAAAGAAATCTATAAGAAATATATTGAAGAAAAACAATTTTATTTTAATATTTCATCACAAATTTTTGGCGCCAAATTTTGGCACCTAGGTAAATTGTTTATTGTGACAAAAATATTTTGTCATAAAACATTTTAGTCACTATATTTAGTTATACATACTATAACTACAAATTATTTTGTCACAAAAGAATTTATTTATTGCTACAAAAATAAATTGTCATAATATATGCTGAAATAGAGATATTAATGTCAAAATGTTTGAGTCAAAATTTAAGCACCAAGGTAAATTGTTTATCGTGACAAACATATTTGTCATAAAAAACTTTAGTCACTATATTTAATAATACATGCTATAATTACAAACTAATTTGTTATAAAAGANATTAAAAATTATTTGTCATGTTATTAAATTTTTTACAAAATAATTTTTTTCACTATATAATTTTCAATAAATAATATTATCATATAAACAAACATGTGACAAAGTAAATGTTGTTACAATAAAGTCAATGACAAATTAATTTTGATCACTATTAAAATTATGAGAAGATAAATTAGTCATTATTCACAATTTTTGATAAAATCAATTTTGTTATCATTTATTATTTTCTCACTATAAATCTTATTATTTGGTATTTAAATGTAAATCAATTATGACAAAATATTATTTATAGTGATAAAAATTGTCTTCTATTGTTACAAATAATTTATCACAATAAACTAGTTTAAAGTGACAAATTATTATTATTGTCACAATAAATAATTAGGCTATGGTGACCAAACGTTCTTTCGTCACCATACACATAAGAGTACGAGCTTAATGTGACTAACCTGGTGACCAATATAATTCATCACATTAAAAAAATGGTCACAGTTTCGATATTTATAGTGACAAATTATTTTATTGTAAGAAGCCTAAATTATATCAAGGAAAAATTTATTAAAATATATAAAGTCAACAACATTATAATTTTAATATGTTTAACACATAAAAGTTAAAGATAGTCTACTACAGCTATTTTATTGATATAAATACGAAAGTATCCATGCGTTGATGGTCCCTTCTTGATCATTTTTTCATTCTGCAAAAAAAAAAAAAAAAATGTCATAGGAATATATATAGAGAGAGAAGGAGAAAAAAATAACAATAACCTCTATATAATATTACATTAATTACCAGAAAGGCTTTTAATTAAAACATAATTTTCTTTATTANCTTTGTAAAATTGAATTGGAAAAACCAAATCCTGAAAGAAGAAAAATAAAACGCAAGAAGGAGAGGAAGCAGGGAGAGGGGACAAACACTCTCTAAAACGCAGTTGTTTTCCTCACATTTCACTTATGAGTTTGTATTTATAGATAGACATGTAGAACGAAATGAATATATATAATTAGTAAAGAAGAGAAATAGACGAGTAGGTTTGCTTGAGTGGTTAAAGGAAAAAATTGAGAGAAGAGTGCATTGGTTCGAATCCTGTAGTACTGTTCTTTAAAAAAAAAAAAAATTGGTTTTTTTCTATGGTCTTTTTTTTATTATCTTTTTTTAAATGGTTTTTTCTTTGCTCTTTTTTTTTTAATTTATTTCATTAATGTTTAGCAGTTCCACAATGATCTTTGCACACAATTTACTCTGAATTTGGAAAAAGAAAAGAAAAAAAGAACCCATTTTAGCGTATTAGAATCTATCCTAATTCAATAAAAATACAATGAATAATCTATGGTTTATGCTTCTTATATAGACTTACAAGTTATCCTAATTCTTAATCTTAAAAGGATTCTAATGATATAATATCCTAATTTTGTAATGAGTTACATTCTTCATCATACCTAACAATACTTAATCCTAATACTACTCCAACTTCTAATAATAACTCTAGACTAATAAAACTTGACTAAATTAATTAATATCAGAAAACGACCCTACAACCAATATTTGATTGATGAATAACATAATTTTTACACCATACAGGCGGTTGTCTTATCCATTTTGGAACACTTTCATTCTTTTGGGTTGTCACGTACTAAAGTATATACAATATATGACCATATGAAATTAGAAAATCGAGGTAAATTATGCAATTCAAGCTATCCTTAAGATAGGTGTTTGATATATGGTTTAGTTAATATTCTATTTAATTTAATGCAATTTCTAATTTATTGCAGCAAGAACTCAATTGAGTGATTGATTTAAACTTCTAATTTTATAAGGTGAATGAGAAAATATATGCATGTAAATGATCAATATGTATTAGCTTGAAATTATAACAAAAAATCAATTACAATATTTATAGTTATGACAAATAATAATATATATTTTATATATTAAAGACATACATTTTTTCTTTATAAATATAAATAATTGATTAATTAAAGAGATATCAAAACTTGAAAAAAGCTTAATTGAAAAGTCTGGGTCGAAAAATTTATAAAAATTATGAAAGGTTGAATAATATAATTTATGTTGGATATGATGAATAATAATATATATTTTATGTATTAAAGATAAACATTTTTATTTTTATTAAAAATTAGTCTATTAAATAAATGAAAAAATTAAGTTTTTTAAACAAAAGAAAAAAACCAATTTTAATAATTAAGGAACAAAATCAAATTTCCAATAAATAGAAAAAAATGGCCCAACCCCTTTTTATCTTTTTTCCCCACCCCACCGTCTCAAAAACTCCACCCCTAATTTGCTTCTCGCAAGTGAGGATTCACTTCTTTAGGTCATCACGACGATGCTTGTAAGCATCCCTAAAATCTTTCGTTAATCTAGGTTTTGATTCTTATTTGATTCATATTTTAATTTAGTCATCATATCACATGCATTTGGGCTATTTGCGATTTTGGTCTGTATTTTGAAGGATTCTATGTTTCAATTTTGTTTTTTGTTTTGTAATTTTGAGGATTAGATTATGTCATGAATCGTGAACGGGGTGTGGGAGTTCCTGGATTTGGTATGAAAGGCCTATAAAATTTGGCATCTCTTTGAAGATGAGATTAACAAGGAAATATTCTTTGTGGCATGTTTTGTTGTGTTTTTGGGTTTATCGAAATGAGAATCTAAATATTTGCTGTCTATATAGTTTGTGTATTTAGAAACATCTTTTTGAAGATTTCAATTGGTGTGATTGATTTACTCGAAAAATTTTGATTAGATGAGACGGCGAAGTGGGAGAAGATAACATATTTAGGCATTGCTACATGCACTGTGCTTGCCATTTACAACCTCTCAGAGGATCATCCCCACTATGAAGAGCCTCCAGTGAGCTGTATTTTTATTTTTCTCTTTTCCTTAAGATTTTTTCTTGAATTTACAGCGGTTATTTTTGGTTTTTGTAGAGGTTTCTACTATATGCATTATGACAAACATCTGAATGCCGTCTACTTGTATGCAGCCCTACCCATATTTGCACATTCGCAACAAGGAGTTCCCATGAGGTATGTTTTCACAGTTAAATAAATTTATTTGTGTCTAGAGCCCTAGAAGAAGAGATGTCTATTTTGTTGTTACATTGATTCTGTGTTTGATGGCACTTTTTGTCTTGACATTCAAACTTTGGGTTGCCTTATTGATTGCTTGTTGAGTTCAGCATTATGTCTTTGCTTTAAGTTCTTTGGTTATCCTAAATAACTAGCAGTATTGATTTATCTTTTCTCTGCTTCTTGTGCCTTGTTGAGTTCTTTTGCATTATGTATTGAATAGATTTCTATTGCTCTGTTGTTTCTTTCTCACTATTTGTAATATACATATCTCAGGTTGCAGAGAAGCCTAGCATTGCTCTCTCAATTGCTACCGTACTCTCTCGTGGCAAAGTACTTGCCCTTTGCTCTCTTTCGTTGCTTTCTAGATAATTAATTCAACTTCTTTTAATACTACAATGTTTATAGCTCAAGAAAACAAGTGAATTTGGTGTATCAAGCTTATTACGTTTCAGTTGAATGAGAGTTATTGATAAAACATATCTTTGATGATAAGTCTTTTTATAATTAGTTTTGTGCAAAACTTAGAGTAAGCAATTTTGGATTGACAGATTGATTATTTTTCATATGCCATATTTTAGACCCATTGGTTAGCTTCTATTACTTTAATCCAATTGTCTGCAACTTTAGTTAAAATTTGTATGAAATAAGCTCTTGGTCCTATCTAATGCTAGTTTCATGTTACTTCACTTCTTAATGGATTTTTTTTAGGCTCTACTATAATCTCTGCATCTCAAGAGAGAAAAAGATACAAGACATGTATGAGTTTTGTTATTGTGGGAACTTATGACTTGTAAGATATTGCAGAAATTGATGTTTGGTATCGATATCTGAGTATTTGAGAATGAACAATTGAACTGTGTTTATTTGTAACAGCAGCAGCAGACAGTTTGGTCAGATTTATTTTTTCAAAGACCGGAAGGCTTTGAGAGGGATTACGAAAGCTTCGAAGAAAGTTAAAGTATCAAATGATAATGTTCTAAATGATAAGGATCTTTCCCACTTAATGTGGTGGCAAGAGGTAAAATTCTAATTATTATATCTTGCCAAATTGGTTCTGCTTCTTTTGTTAAAGAATTTGATTTTGAAATGTAGTTGCTTCAGTAATATCTTATTGGTATATTTCATAGGATGTTGTCTTGACTCTTGAGTGTAGTGAAAACGTGATCAAAATTGCTGATTGCTTTGTTGTGTTTCAGCTGATGACCTTTATGTGATGTAACGGCAATTATTGCATATACATTAATATGGCATTTCCGTTACACTACCATTTCATTCCCTTAACCAAACAGTGAATGAAATCAAATTTCAGTATTCTTCATTGCAGTCATTGACTTCTTCCTTACATTTATGATTCTGTTAAATTCTATGAGAATTAAACCAAACAGGGCTTACGTTTCTTTTTGTCTGTTATTGTAGAGGCTACAAACTTGTCGGAAACCTTCTACTCTTCATCTGATTAAAAGGCTCAAATATTCCAATTTGCTCGGCTTGGATGTTAGCTTGAAAAATGGGAGGTCAGCTCTCATGATGTGTGAATTAACTATGAATATACCTTATGTATCTTTTCTTCTTTGAGATAATAATTTCACCTCCACAAACTTCTATGAAATATTTGTTGCTTTTGTGGAGGAGGTGAAAGACTTTGCATTTTGAACTGAAAAAGTATTAGCCATAATGCAGTCTTAATCTACTCGTTAGGTTTGAATTCCATGCTAATGCTGTATTTCTTGGATCTCAAGCGCATTATAAAGTCACATTGGTCGTTGGGCATGTTTTCAGGTCATTCTTTTGTTCTAATTATGTTGACTAAGAAGTGTATATATATTTATATTGATGTTCTAGATTTATCCTGCCATTATATTTCTTGTGCCAAGTCCGCAGTTGCTTACACTTGTGATTTTCTAGTAGTGCTTGCTCCTACAAAGTGGTGAGTATTACTGTTTGGTCTGTAGATATTTCTATGTCGAAACCTTGGAGGCTTGGAAGAAGACTTTTCTCGCCGCTGACCAAAAGCTTTTCCAGAGCTGTTTTCGCTGGGAATTATTTACAGATTGCAGGCCGCTGCTTCCTCCTTTTCTTCTTGTTTTGGTGCGTGTATATGCAGTTGGCTTTTGTAAACCAAAAGTCTGGCATTGTTTTTGTGTTGCTAGTATTTTGTATGGTCCTCTTTGAGGCTTGCTTGTTGGCCTTTTGGAATGTAAATCCATGCCACCTTTTTTGTTTTCTTTGGCTTGGTTGCTTGGGCTTGTCCAAGGGACTTGACTTTGTAGAGGTTGGGACTTATTTTTTTATTCTTTATACAATTACCTTTTACCCAAAAATATACAAGAAAGGTTATGGAAATGGAGAAACAAAGTATATTGAGATGACAAAAAATATTTGTAACGCCTATATTATTTTGACAATAAAAAATTTGTCATGTAAAAATATTTGTATTAAAAATTATTTGTCATGTTATTAAATTTTTTACAAAATAATTTTTTTCACTATATAATTTTCAATAAATAATATTATCATATAAACAAACATGTGATAAAGTAAATGTTGTTAC
Organism: Pistacia vera; assembly: GCF_008641045.1. Lineage (NCBI taxonomy): Eukaryota > Viridiplantae > Streptophyta > Magnoliopsida > Sapindales > Anacardiaceae > Pistacia > Pistacia vera. Next base: position 39,705 of record NW_022196009.1, read on the forward strand.
AATAAAGTCAATGACAAATGAATTTTGGTCACTATTAAAATTATGAGAAGATAAATTAATCATTATTCACAATTTTTGATAAAATCAATTTCGTCATCATATATTATTTTCTCACTATAAAGCTTATCATTTGGTATTTAAATGTAAATCAATTATGACAAAATATTATTTATAGTGATAAAAATTGTCTTTTATTTTTACAAATATTTTATCACAATAAACTAGTTTAAAGTGACAAATTATTATTGTCACAATAAATAATTAGGCTATGGTGACCAAACACTCTTTCGTCACCATACACATAAGAGTACGAGCTTATTGTGACTAACCTGGTGACCAATATAATTCATCATATTAAAAAAATGGTCACAATTTCTATATTTATAGTGATAAATTATTTTGTTGTAAGAAGCCTAAATTCTTGTAGTGACACAATCAATAGACTAAACAATCAAGAACACAATCAAGAACATGAAAGATTTTACCGTGGTTCGCTTATTCCAATGGAATAAACTACATCCATGTTGAGCTCCAAGCAATTTGGGAATCACTGCACTATAAGGATCAAAGTCTTACAAATACAAACCAATCACACCGAAAATTACCCAACTCTCACACTATTACAACAATCCCTCAAATCACCCAGTAATCACAATGAAGCAAACCCAAAAACATAATGCCTACACCAAAAGAACAACCTATTCCTTCTACCCACAATATTCCCAAACTGTGACCTGATTACATGATTTGATTGAGAGCCTAACACAAGAACCCTAACTCAGTTGCAATTGCGAGAGAGAGATTTCATTCATTGTATATTTTCTGAGAACTTTGGCTTTATATCTTTGACTTGCTGGGCTGGTTAGAGCCATTAGATCAGGCTGGATTCAATGGCTAAGATTAGTCATTTGAGTTAACTCCAAAACGACAACGTATCAACAGACGCAATGCGACACCGTTTAGAGCTTCACTCAACAGTTCACTACGCATACATTTGGGTTAGCAGAGAAGACTTGTCTACACAAGTAAATAAAGATAATTTAAGCCAATTAATTTTCACGAAGAGGATAGAAAATTTGAGTCAAATCTAAGGAATCTTAGATGAGAGAAAAACACATTTAATGGATAGTGACGTAAGTGATGCAAGATGCCTAACATTCTATCCAACACGGCCAATTCTGCTCTTACTTTCTTGGCCCATTCTCATATTTTTAAAAGATTTGACTAAGAATTCAAGTATAATAAAAGGGCATTTCAATTAATTTAGTTTCAAAGACTCAAAATGCAGCAGATTAAAAAATCAACGGAAAGTTGTGACAAATTAACCATTTGACACTCTTTCCTCAGAAAACTTTGTTTTATATAGAGCATACCATCAAGGCTAGCGACAACACATAATGAAAATTATATCATAAACAATAAAATACTGAGCATACATCTCCTCCCTTTCAGGCTACATCTGCCTGGATAAAGTTGGCCAATATAGGATCACTATATGAAATGAAGGATCCTTTAGTTCACCATACTACAATATAGAAACAAGCATTTTTGTCACTTTTGGTTGTATAAGTGAATTAAAGTCTAAAACACCCTATTATCAAGGATATACTTCGGTAATTGATGCATCATCAATAGACCATGGCATTGACTTGCTTTTAGATTGATCAAAGTCAAAATCCTTTGTTGCCATGCTAGCCTCCCTTCTACTACCAAGGAAAAATGCTGGTTGTTGAGGTGCTGGAAGAGTAACAGAGTAACTGTTGAGCATTAGAACTACTGTTACCATTGTGGGTCTGTCAGTTGGATCTTCCTGGACACATAACAACCCCACATGGATGCATCTAATCACTTCATTTCTCGAGTAAGACTCTGTCAAAGTTGAATCTAACAATTGCAACGGTGTCCCATCCCTCCAATGTTTCCAAGCCTGAAATAGTAAATTAGTCACGATAAATGAGCTTCAGTTCTAACTCTTTTATTTCTCCACTCTCTATTTGATGTAAAGATACTAACTCTAACAAAGGGGAAATACTGTTAGTAAACGACCCAGTTATGTAGTGGAAAACAAAACATAAACTCTATGGATCGTTCCTTAGAATCAAGATCCAGGTACAAAAATCACAGTTTATATAAAATAATCAAACCTACAAAAAAAAATCAGTTCAAGGTTTGAGAAACCATACCACGTTTGGAGGCTCCACCAATATTGTCTCTGAACATGTTTGCTACTGATCCAAGTGTAGGATCGAACCGTAGAGGTCCACATGAAGACAATCAACAAGAACCAAGGAGGGATTTGCTAAATCCTCCTTGGCCTTAAGAAATCAAGAAGAAAACAAAAGAAGTATTTGATTTTCAATGGAACAGTAAAAGTGGGGTGGGAGAGTTTTGGGGCTGGAGTTTTCTCTCTTTTCAAATGAAGAATGAAATAATAAAATAAAATACACTTTCAACTAAAACCATTTCTTTTATAGTGTTATTTTAGTTGCCCTATTCCCATTTGGAATGGGCTTGGGCTCCAACCCAAACACCCCCAAATTTGCCAAACACTCCCATTTAGATATTTTAATTTAATTCATCATTAAAATCAATTAATATATAGTTAATATATATATTAACATTTAACAATAATGATAATTTATTTAAATATATGCGAACATATATTCCAATGGAATTTCACTTATTTAATTTTTTTCTAACAAATTAAATAAAGGCTATGACCTCAGCAAATTTAATTGCACTGTGAAATTATCAAAATACCCTTTTGCCCAAAAAGACAAAAACGCCCTTCTATCTTCTTGAGTCTTAAATTGTCTTCTATGTGTGTGACCCATAGGCTCCTCATCATATCGATAGTGTATAGTATTGCGATTAACACCAATTAATCATCTCACTAATACACAGACCAAGATTGGCCCCTAGCAAGACATCATGGCCACCCGATAGATTCGGATTCAGCAAAGTAGCTACATGTCAACGATATGGTTACCGTCCAATTCGTTCCTTTCATCATTCATTATCTCGATGAGACAAAGGTATAGAAATAGTGTCAACCTTCGGTTACTCTCGATATTATGTATTCAGTTTCTGGACCGATGACCTGTATTATAATATGGATAGAGCAACAACTTAATCCCACTGTGGCCACAGTTTTAGTGTCATCGCCATATACTGAATTGCGCCGTGAGATAACTTCTCTCGTACCTGGGAGTGATGAATCCTCTGTCAATCCACCATAGTCTTGATACACTCCTCGATGCATCCAATCACCACCGTATTGACAGATCTAAATAGAACTGTGTTAGGCTAGTGTCAAACTGCACCAATCAGTGCACAAGGTGCTCCGGTGATCTCAAGTCTAAGGATCACATGCACCACCATTCGTTAGAGGATTTGTTCCATAGACACTGGGGTTACCATCCATATGGAATCCTCTGGTGGGTCAGTCCAGTGAACTTGTTGCGGTATATCCGCCTACAACAAGCACCCATGTGTTGCACTAGGTTGTCGCCAAAAAACCTTGACAAGTGAGATCAGTCACTGCCTTTCGACATGGTCGTTCAACACTATGATAGCCTTACCGTATTATCTGTGCCCTTACTTCAGAAAATACTGGGGCTACGGACGTTTCTAGAATGGCCACCATATGTGCTCATAGGGTTCTCACTATCAAGATTTGAAACACTTGAAACCCTCGTTACCGTTCTACCATTCTAAGGACATATATCAATACATATTGCAATAATAATGATTTACGCGATATAGAATAAAATGCCTTTTATTATTGATTAATGAACATTATTACAAAGAGTCAATTCTACAATAATTGATTGGCTCTAGGGCATCTACTCTAACAAATACAATATATAATTTGCTTACATGGCTCATGAGATCCTCAGCACCATCTGTTTGATAGAAATTGATGTTCTTCTTGCTAGTAATGATCTCTAGTACTAGGACACCGAAACAATACACATCGGATTTCACTGAGAATTGCCCATGCATAGCATATTCTGGAGACATGTAACCACTGTGTAATAGAAATTATGTTACTATTAAAGATAACAAGAAACCATTGAAAATAAATTGAAAAAGTTTACACATTAATTTATTTAAGGCTAACTAACGGGTTCTCCAGATGTTATGCCTAGAGCTATTTGGTATACCAAATGAAGAATGCATTTGTAATATAAGAAAGCCCAAAGACGCATTGTAACTTTCTGCTGTAAATTTCAAGTAGAAATTTGTAAACCATCATTAAACATTTTTTTCTATGATTCAACAGTTAGGACTATATAATTAATGAATTAATTCATTTGATACTTTCCTCAAGTAGTAGTCAAAACTTACTATGTCCCAACAATTCTGTTTGTAATCACTTGAGTTTGATCAACTCCAACTATCCTTGCCATGCCAAAATCAGAAATTTTTGGGTTCATATCTCCATCTAACAATATATTGCTAGCTTTAAGATCATGATGTATAATTCTTAATCGAGAATCCTTATGAAGGTAAAGCATTCCTCGGGCGATGCCTCTAATTATTTTGTAATGTCTTGACCAATCCAATTCTGCTTGTCTTTTAGGGCCTGCATATGTCAAAATCAAATCGCAAATTAAACCATTTAGGAGTTAAGTTTAAATGCATAATGAAGCAATTCTTCCCATCTACAAAGGATGAATAAAAGAATCCATTTGGTCGAATGCAAAACAAGGGTATTGGACTCATGAATCGTTGAAATTCATGGAGACAGTTCAAACCATAGAGAAAATAGTCAAGGCTTTTGTTCGTCACAAATTCATAGACGAGAATCTTTTCCTCTCCCTCCAAGAAAAATCCCAGTATTCTAACCAAATTTCTGTGCTGAAGCTTGGCTACCAATACAACCTCATTCTTAAATTCTTCTGCCCCTTGTCCAAAGCTGCTTGATAGCCTTTTTACAGCTATTGCTTGTCCATTAGGAAGTATGCCCTGAGAATATTCATTAACAAATCGTTAAATCATCTGCTGAACCGACTATGTCTAAATAAATACAACATGAATACTATACCTTGTAAACTTCACCAAATCCACCTTCGCCCAGCTTGTTATGAGTTGAGAATTTTTTTGTGGCTACTTCAATTGTCCCCAAATCAATTTGCAAGGACTCTACGGTTGTAATATCATCATATCCAGCTACACAACTAGAAAATAAATAATTTAGTCTCCCTAAAGATAGCAAATATAACATTTATGCACAGACAATGGGAAGTAAAAGATTGTTTGGATGGTTAATAAAATAGCTTTATAAAGATTTACCATTATCTTCTGGTATAGGGCTATTCTTCTTTCTTGCTCTCCTAATTAGGAGGCAATAGCCGGCTATGAAAAGCACTACAGCGACAACAATTGGAGCAATGATGGCTATGATTATTGAAGATGAAATTCCGCTTTTTCCTGCAAGAACAGTAAAAATTTTGTTTTGTACACTAGGATTCAGAAGTACTCAGTTCTTGTAAAAAGCTCAATTTCTTAGTGTAAAGTCAAAAAGTAGCTATAAGCTGTAAAACAATCTGAATATTATCATCTCTGTCTTTCCCCTCTAAACATCTTTAGAAATGGTCTAATATAAATGTTAGAATTCTATAAAGGAAGGCAAAGAATTCAAGAGAGAAATGTTAAGAATGAAATTGTATTTCAAGTGTATATTTTCCAATGTACAAGGGCTATATACTTATAATACATGCTAGAATCATGCTAATAATTTATGCCAATGGCTAAAATCAAGCTTTGCTTGATTGTGGCTAACACCCCCCCGCAAGTTCATTGTGGTAACGTAGATTCCAACTTGAGATTAGAAACTAACTCCGTAAATCGTCTTGGGTGATGAGCTTTTGTAAGCGATTGTAATAAGACAAAATAGTTGATCTTGAAATAGAGTCAATGCTAACAAGAAAGCAAACGATGATATGCAAGTCAATGATGATGTGGCACTGATGACATGGCAAAGGCCGACAATGGCCTGGCGAGTCAACGATGACGTGGCAAAAACCAACAATGGCTCGACATGGCATCAATGACATGGCAAAGATCAACAATGGCCTGACGTGGCAAAGACCAACAATGGTCTGGCAAGTCAACAATGGCTTGGCATCGATGATGTGGCAAAGGACAACAATAGCATGGCGAGTCAACGATGAAATGGCATCAATGACATGGCAAAAGCCAACAATGGCACGGTGAGTCAACGATGACGTGGCAAAACTGACAAGGCAAGGCGTGTGTGCACGCGTGCCGAGGTGTGGCAAAGGTAGGGGACCGTAATGGCAAAGCCAGAGGTCCTAGACAGTGCAGAGCAATAAACCAAGATAGTAGTAAGTGCTATGCTTATTTGGTTTAATATACTAGGAAAATTCCTAGAAACCAGAAGGGTCACAAGCAGTCCCACTTGAAGCCCAGTTTTCTGAGACTATTACCGTCTTGGTGACATAATTTTCCTAGACAAGCATATACTATAGAAATAGCAACTCACTGTCTTAAACCTAGGCTCTGATAGCATTTCTAGAGAAAAATGTAAAGAATGAAATTGTACTTCAAGAATATATTTTTCAATATACAAGGGCTCTATTTATACTTATAATACATGCTAGAATGATGTTAATGATTTATACCAATGACTATTATACCAATGACTAAAAGCAAAGCAGCTTGATTCAAGCCATGGATGATCGTGCCTAAAATAAAAACAAAACATTAACAAATGAATAAAAATTTGGCAGTGCGTTCAACATAAAATAATAAATAAACAAATGTATCCTCGGTAATTTAAAATGATAAAGCTTAATTTTACTTTAAATAATGAAAAAGAAATAAATTTAAATCAAAGTGCGTTAGTTCAAATCTACCTTCAGGGCTAGCTACAGAAACAGGAGGTAGAGGAGAGAGCACAGGCGTCGGTGGCGGTGGCGGTGCGGCAGTAGCTGTTTCATTATAAAACGGGTACAACTCAAACCGGCTATAACAACTTGGAAACAAAATTCTTCCTCCCACCGTATCAGACAGCAAACCTTCAAAAGATTGTTGAAGACAACTATCACATTCAAGACTTGATAGGTCTGGTGTGCACTGTACGAGACAGTTCAGTGTTTGAAAGGTTGTGAAATTTCCCTTTCTTGTAGAAAATTTTTTAAAAGAATCACCAACCTGAGTTGCTGCTTCGTTCATTGTATTCCCTAGTAGCTGCTTAAACCGGGCTGGTTCTGTAACATTATTTACATTGGACAGCAAAATCATTGGGCTAGCGTCCATAGTAGAAAAGATAGACACGTTTGAGTAGCGAAAAAGGCACTCGTCGTACCATATTACAGTATCTTTTTGAACGGGACAAAGTTTAAGAGCATCTGAGGTAGCAAAATTGACACAGTCTCTACAGGTGGTGGGACTGACATCACCACGGCAAAGAAAGAGACCATAGACCTTATTAGGGTCTTGGCCTGCGTTGGCGTTGTAGAAACCGTTGGAGAATCCATTGCTGCGGATAGCATTAGAGACAAGTGAAGAAAGGAAAAAATTAAGGTTGGATTGAAAGGTGCTATTTCTGGAAAAAGTTGTTGCGTTTGGGCAATCGTGATAAAGGTATGTTGGGTCAGCTGCACTTGTCAAACCGGTAAGAAAACTAACAAGATAGATCTGAACAAGAAACAACAGGAAGAATTTCAAGGAAGGCATTTTGATTCTTAGGTCTTAGGCACTTAGCTTCTTTTTGGTGAAAATTTAACTGGCCGGCCATCCCAAGTTTTCATTTAACAAAATGGCCTAGAAAATGTTTTTCATTTTTTTTTTTAATTTAGAAAAGATAACGTGGCACAGTTAGGATTCATTAAACATGTAAAATGGGTTAAAATGAAAAGATTAAAACATATAAGGACAAAATCATAATTAATGAAAGTTTTTAAAATTTGAAATTTAAAAAAGAGCCCCACCCATTCAAATCGCTTAATCGAAACTGATTACGGCAAAAATCGATTTCTTGAACCCTAAACGGGGACTGTATGATTTCCGATCCAAACTCCAAATTTTCACACCATTCAATCCTAAAATAAATTTGTTGAACCCTAAACGGATTACAGTTGCGATTTCCGGCGATACAGTCGCGATTTTCTATCAATTTCTTCAATCCTTAAATCAATTTGTTGAACCCTAAATGGAATACAGTCGCGATTTTCATCAATACAGTCGCGATTTCCAATCTATTTCTTAAACCCTAAAATCGAATTCTTGAACCCTAAACTAAATCCTTGCGATACAGTCCACACTCACAATCGAAACTACAAATTTTCACACCAAATTCAATCCTAAACCATGGCTGACATTGACAATGAAGAGGAAAACCCAATGCCACTTGGAATCCTAGAGTCTGGTGGTGCAACCAGTTCAATGGCTGCTCCGGCGGATCATCCGATCAGTGAAGGTGGTCCACAGGAAGAGGAGGCGATGGCAGCACAACAACAGAGAGAAGAATCGCAAAACGATTCTGAAGAGGAGAAGACCAGCGAGAATTCAGGCGAGGAGGAGGAGGTCGACGACGAGGAGGCCGGCGAAGAAAGGGTACGTATTTGTTTTGGGAGTATTGCTTTGTACTGTCACTTAAGCGATCATTTGTATCGCTTAAGTGATTCATCTCTTTTACTCATGGTCGCTTAAGCAATTCCAGATCACTTAAGCGATCTTGTCCAAGGCAGAATCAACATCTGCCAAGATCTAAGATTGCTTAAGCGATCATTTGTATCACTTAAGCGATTCATCTCTTTTACTCATAGTCACTTAAGCGATTCCAGATTGTTTAAGCGATCTTGTCCGAGGCAGAATCATCTGCCCAGAAAAGCGATTCATCTTTACTCTTGGTCGCTTAAGCGATTCCAGATCGTTTAAGCGATCTTGTCCGAGGTAGATTATCTGCCTAGATCTAAGATCGCTTAAGCGATCTTTTTATCGCTTAAGCGATTCATCTTAAGCGACTGTTGGTCGCTTAAGCGATTCCAGATCGCTTAAGCGATCTTGTCCGAGGCAGAATCATCTACCCAGATCTAAGATCGCTTAAGTGATCTTTCGTATCGCTTAAGTGATTCATTCAATTTACTCTTGGTCGCTTAAGCGATTTCAGATCACTTAAGAGATCTTGCACGAGGCAAAATCAAGATATCCACAGAGGTAATTTTTTGTTGCTGATATATTGTTTATTAGTTGTTTTGGTTTATTTTTGTTGCTGATATTTTGTTTATATCGATTGTTCAGATTGTGTGGACCGTAAACTATAAAGACTACAGGTTGGACATTGTAAGCGAGAATGTACTATACTTCCCTGCAAGGGTGACAGTCAGGTCGAGTTGGGATGTTTTTTAGAGAATAAAAGGGATTTTAGATGGATTGAGGAATGGTCAACGACGATTCAAAGAGACTTGTTTTGGTCAGTTTTTGAAAATTAGAACAAATTGGAAAAAGGCGTTATGGGGGTAGGGAGTGCATTATATGTTGCTACACTCAATAAAATGCGCAAAAAAGCAAGAAATGTGGTTCGTGGTGGATGGAAAGCCACTACGTTTTGGGATGATGAAATATGCCTTGGTGATCGACTTAGGATGTGGGAAAATGTCAGATGAGGATGAGGCAAAGGCAATAAAGGAGAGTGTGGCAGCTGTAAGGTTGGTTGACAAGGTTTTGCAGGGGAAAGCGTCTATTATAGGACGCGATTTAGAGCAGATGATATGAAGAGTTCGGTTTAACGATCCAGAGAAGTTCAAACTGTGCTTGGTATTGTTCTTACATTCGATCCTAATGGCTGGTGACTCAACAAAAGCCGTTGATATGGATTGGGTGAGGTTTGCAAGCAACTTGGACTTCTTTAATTCTTATCCGTGGGGATGGGTGTCATTTGAGCAAACAATTTTTTCCCTACAAGGGAAAAACATGGCGTTAAAGCAGTCCCAATGCGCCAGGAAGGATAAACCGAGCACGTACAATTTGTTTGGCTTCCTATGGGCAATGCAGGTAAATATTCATAGCTTTTTGTTATATTTTTTTTGTAATATATGTGTTTGAATTATGATATGGACTGTTTTTTTACAATGTAGTCTTGGATGTATGAGGTTGTCCCTGTCTTCGCTAAGGCGGGAGGGAGGGGGAAGAGTTCGGATGTGTGACAGCAATTTCCTAGGATGTTGCGGTGGCATGTCGAGAAGTGTACCCATTGGGATTACGACCAAATAAACATTGAAATTGAAGCGGCTGGGGTATGATTAAAGGATTAAGCTTTTGAATATGCAGTTGCTTTAAAATGTCGCTTCAATTTGATTGATTTTGTTTCTTATTGCAGGGAGTCGTCCGTCCCTTTCTCACCGCTATTGGGGGTGAAGCGGAACATGAGTATGTCACATCTTTCGAAGCACTGGAGGATGAAAGGGATGAACAGATAGACCGCCTAATGCGAGACCTAGCAGGGGTCACACATGTGAGGGCAGTTGCAGGGCCATTGCTTGAGAACGTGGTTGACGCCGAGGATGATGAAGCTCCAATCGGCTGGAGGGAAGGGGAGGAGAGGGAGAGGGAGGAAGAGGTTTGTATGCCTTAGCAAACCGGTACAACAAGTACCGCTTTGCCGAGACTTCGACGTCGGGAGAATAAGGTGGTTGACCTCATAAACGGCCTGTTTGAGAATTTTACAACAGTCGTTTATGACAGGTTTGACAAGATGGAAGAGTGGATGAAAAGGGTGGAGGAGAAAGTGGATAAGGTGGCAGAGAAAGTTGGTATGGTGGAGGAGGAAGTTGGTGGAGTATTAAAGGCGATTGAAGTGCAACCTGGATTGAAAAGAGAGAGCCGAAAGAGCAAGTTTGTCAAATCGCCTTACACAGTAGTAACACATGGAAAGAAAAAGAAAATTAAGAAACAAATGGAGGAGGTTAAGGGGATTGGTGGAGGAAGTGGGGCAATGATAATGGAAGAGGGTGAGGTGGGAGGCGAAGGAGGCGGGGATGTACAAATAGAGGAAGGGGGAGGAAGTGGGCAAGAAAAAATGGACTCAAAGGTCGATTTGTATAGGCCAATAGAGGAGGAAAAGAAAAAACTCTTTTATGCCTATTGCAATGAATCAGGAAGTGATGTCCATGTAGAGTGTAACACAGGGGATTATCATCGGGAATGGTTTGAATAGTTGTTGACGATGGGCAAGTGGCTTCAAGACTCGGTGAGTTATTTTCGCTTAATTTTCCTTATTTTTGCTTATGTTTTCCATACCTATCATGTTGATGCAGCACATCGATAAGGTATTGGCACTGATAAGGCTACAACAGACCAGTAATGGTTATCTATTGTATCCCAACTGTGCCATCACCGATGTGGCATTTGGTCAAACGCTTGTTTCAACATATCGCAATTTAATTAAAAAGGCCATTGGTAGAGGTGCAGCAAAAGGAGCCAAGCGAAAAAGATTGGGCCTAGAAGACTTGGACTGCATCGCTGGTGATTTTAAGTTTGATGACAGGATTATGCAGTATGTATGGGGGGAAAGGCCCAAATATGGCCACAATTGGGCAAAGGTTAAAAGAGTCTACTGCATCATCAACATCAGAGATATGCACTAGATAGCAGTCGTCATACATCTAGAAGAGGAGTTGCTGAAGATCCTTGACTGCAACCCAACTATTTGTTGAGACAAGCAGTTGGAGGTCGAATTGGAGCCACTGTCCATGTTCTTCCCGCGGTTGTTGCGTGACAGCGGGATCTTTGAGCACTTCGATGATCAAGTACTGACCAGAAAGTGGCCACTGCAGCGCTGTCCCGTCCCAAAAAATGATTTAAGGTAAATTTTGTATAAAACTAACTTACATAATACAATTGTTCTATAAGCTGATTCTAACGCTAATGTCTTCTTCCTATTGTAGTGCTGATTGTGGGGCATATGCCCTGAAATTTATTCAGTTTGACATGACCAACACCCCGATGGACGGCTTGAATTATGAAACAATGAGCAACTGTCGGGAGCGCTGGGCTGTTGAGAGCTTCCATGGGCATATGGATCCGTTTTGAGTGACCAGAACCCAATCAAAAGGTATGGAAGTTAGACTTTGAATTTTGTAGTTTATGTGATGTTGATGTTGATACTTGGGTTGTGGTGTTGATGCTGCAGGTGTCATGCTTATACAGAGCTTTACCGGAAGAGACGAACTCAGTGAACTTCTCAATCTTGCATTCCATAACTTTTTGATATATTTTTTTTTTTTATGTACAAAAGCTAACGTGGCTGCAGGTGTGTGCCAGATAATTTTGCAAGTTCCTAGCAAACAATGAGAGGAAACTTATCAAAGGCTGGTTGGTAGGAGGAGGCACCTGCAATCAAGGTTGTTGGCAAGGCATGGTACCAAACAATGATCTCAGACAGGTTCCTCACAAACAGAATTTGAAAACTTCTCAAAGGCTAGTTGACAGGAGGAGGCATCTGCAATCAAGGCTGCTGGCAAGGCATGGTACCAAACAATGATCTCAGATAGTGATCATACAGAATTTGAAAACTTCTCAAAGGAAATGAGAATGTATGGGAGGGAAATGAGACGAAAATGGTACTTGGAAGTGGGTTCATCTATGTAATTGCCTGGGTAGAGGAAATTTTATTACAATCAGAACTAGAGTTAAATGTCTTAGGAATTATTCTGTTTTGGCACTATTATGGATGATTTTAAGTTTAAACTTTCAATTACATTGATGTCTCTTATATTTTGATTTGTGATGAATTAGATTGATATAAATTACTTAATTTTGCGATACAAATCTTTTTGGATTTGGGAGGGAAATGAGTGAGGTACAAATGTAACCTAATCACAGTAATTTCGAAATTACCTCTGTAAAGACAGGCATGGTACCAAATATTTACATATATGAGCGACCACATATATCTCTTAAGCGACCAAGAGTTTTCCAGAAAGATCGCTTAAGCGACAAAGAGTAAAAGGGAAGCATCGCTTAAGTGATACATAAGATCGCTTAAGCGATCATAGATCTGGGCAGATGTTGATACTGCCTCGGATAAGATCGCTTAAGAGATCTAAAATTGCTTAAGCAATCAAGAGTAAAATCCAGGAATTGCTTAAGCAATCATATATTTGGACAGATGATTCTGCCTCGGACAAGATCACTTAAGCGATCTGAAATCGCTTAAGCGACTAAGAGTAAAATCCAGGAATCGGTTAAGCGATCATATATGTGGGCAGATGATTCTGCCTCGGACACGATCGCTTAAGCGGTCTGAAATCGCTTAAGCGATCAAGTGTAAAAGGTTAGGATCGGTTAAGTGATATCATAAATACCACCAGATGTCTTAAGCGACAAAGTCTAAATACACAGGATTGCTTAAGCGATAATATTAATCGCTTAAGCGATCCTGTGTATTCGGATTTTATTATTGTATTTCAGAAGATCGGTTAAGCGATTAACGCTATCTTAAACATATAAGGTGTACGATTCGTTCTCAGTAGAACATGACCGTTATTATATTTTAATTAAACATATAGTTCTTTTACGTCTGTATAAAACATTTAAGGTGTATAATGTTTACGTCTATGCTAAACATATAGGGTTTACGATTCGTTCAGTGGACCATGACCGTTATTATATTTATATTAAACATATAGGTCTTGTACGTCTATATCAAATATATAAGGTGTAGAATTTTTATGTCTATGTTAAATATATAGAGTTTATGATTCGTTCAGTGGACCATAACCGTTAGTATATTTTTATTAAACATATAGGTCTTGTACGTCTATATCAAGCATATAAGGTGTAGAATTTTTACGTCTATGTTAAACATATAGAGTTTAAGATTCGTTCAGTGGACCATGACCGTTATTATATCTATATTAGACATATAGTTCTTGTACGTCTATATCAAACACATATGGTGTAGAACGTTTACGTCTATGTTAAACATATAGGGTTTACGATTCGCTCAGTAGACCATGACCGTTATTATATTTTTATTAAACATATAGTTCTTGTACGTCTATATCAAACATATAAGGTGCAGAATGTTTAGGGTTTACGATTCGTTCAGTGGACCATGACCGTTATTATATTTATATTAGACATATAGTTCTTGTACGTCTATACCAAACATATATGGTGTATGTAACACCTCCTCTTTACTACTATTCTTGTAATACAAACTATGTAAAATATAGATATGTATATCATATGAAAGACAGTGGGCTCAAATTTTTTCTTTATTCATAAAATATAATTCTTTACAAATACAAAAGATTATGTATTAAACAACTTTCTAATTAATACAAAATATCATAGCTGGTGGACAGTAGTGCCAATACTCTTCGCTCCTCGACGTCCATTCGACCACTACTCCTATTTCCTGCAAAACAGAGAATAACAACGGGGTGAGCACAACAATGCTCAGTAACTAAATCCTCTACTACCTGTCCCCGCAACTCACTCTTTAGTTCTTTCCTTACTCTACTATTCTTCTATTTCTATTTCTCACTGTTTTTCTCTTTCTTTCTAATACTTTTATTCTCCTTTAACTCTGTTCTGCCCTTTTTATTCGTTCTTTCTCTCTGTTCCTATTCTCTTTTCTCCTTCTCTTATTCTTACTCACGATGAAGGAAAATCATGGTTCTCTCTCTTATTCTCGTCATACTCTCACTAACCATGGAAGAAATCATGGTGCATGCATGTATGAGAGGTACATGCATCTAATGCAAATGAACCGCATGTTTCTTTCCTCTACTCTCTATTCTTACTAGGTCAAGCTCTCTCATTCTTTCTCATACTCTTTCTCTTTCTATCTCATTCGTTCTCAGGCTTTCTCATTCTTTAATTCTCTCTATTATCTCATTCTCATTTCTGTTTCTCTTTCTCATAATTCTTTTCTGTTAACTCTCTTTAATAGCCACGACCTCATCTTACCGGAGGCACGGGCGGGACTCGGTCTCGCTCTACGTGACTTCTCCTCATTGTAGCCGATCGGACTTGGTTATGCATGGATTCAGAACCTTTGGCCATGTGAGTGTATAATCTCTCTCTCGGGTACTTGGGTATAGCCCTCATCCGCATGCACTCTCACGGGCTACAACACTTCTCTCTCTCATACTTATGCCGCTCTCTTAATGCGGCGTACATGCGGGAATACTCTACCCATTACTCACGGGTTCCCCATCACATAACCTACTCTACGCTCTTATCTCTCTCTTATTCTTTCTCATGTTTGCTCATCTCTTTCTCAAGCTATTACTCATAATATAGCTTAACTCTTAGCTTTTCTCATCTCTGTTCTTTTTATTTTTGTTCTTTCTCATTCTTACTCATTGGAATGTCGCGACCTCATCTGACCGGAGGCACGGCTGGACGCTACCACTCGACGTGACTTCCGCTCATTTCTCTACCGATCGGATTTGGTCATGCATGGATTCGGAACCTTTGGCCATGTGAGTGTACATGCTTTCTCTCTATCTCTCTCAAATGTCACGACCCCTTCTTACCGGAGGCACGGCTGAAACCTCATGTTCCACTCTAAGTGACGGTCACGGCCTCATCTTACCGGAGGCACGGCTAGGGATCATAAAGCACCCACTCTTGTGACTCTACTCATCACTCACAGGTTCCCCATCGCATGACTTGCTCTATTCTCTTCTATAGCACTTTTCTCTCTTTTATTCGCTAGTGCTCAATCTCTTTTTCTCTTCACTATCAGAGTGTTCTCATTCTCTTTACTCTTAAGAGTTGCTATTCTCAACATTCTCTACTCTTTCTCACTCAAACTATTACTCATAGTATAGCTTGTACTCAAAATTCTCTACTCTTAAGCTAGTACTCATAAGGTAGCTCATACTCAACATTCTCTATTCTTTCTCAAACTACTTCTCAATGCACAATTAATGCATATGGATGGTTCATACTCATTAATGCACTTATGAAATGCCAAATGCAATGTTGCTCCAAAATCGTCATTCTGCACAGGTCACACTCAATAAGGAATAACTTGAGTTATACACCTCGGATTGCTACGGTTTTGTCTCGTTTCAAAGCTTAGAGACAGGGCTACAACTTTTATGTTTTGGTCTCTGCCAGTTCAATCCATAAGATGCCCAAAATTTACTTAGAAAGTCACGGCTGTGACAGGGCAGATTTCACTTAGGCATTTCCTCAAACAACTCATGTGCATACCCAAGCTCTACTTATCTATAACTCTACTCTTCTCTTTAATCATCCAAAATGGGAGGAAAACTCCCTCATACACTCTGATTTCCTGTCAAGGCAAAACACTCCCATAGGGTTTGCTCAAAACTCCCTCCAACTTCAATCAAACTCAATTCATCATCATACAATCACAGCACTTCTCATAACTCAATTAAATTCATATTAACATAGATACATACTCATAACATCTCAATTTCTCAGCAAGCATAATACATACATATACATACACAATTTCTACTCAAATAAATTCTTAAATCTCAATTTAGTTTGGATTTACTTACCTCATACTTGAGTAGTCTCCATTAAAGCTCTCTACTCTTGTTGGATCATAACTTTCCCTTATTTCCTAAGCATAAACTTAGTAAGAACTTAACCCTTACATAAATAAAACTCATCTCTAGAGTAAGGATTCTTACCTCTTCTTGCTTAGATCACTTCTTTGTCAAATTCCAACTCAAAACTCTCAATAATCCCTTGGAAGATTGAGTGAGGAAATTGAGAGGAAATGGGAGATGAAGAGGCGGTGGAAATGGGTGAAAATGAATGGGTTAAGAGAATTCAACCCTTATTAGCTCATATAATATACACTCTTTCCCATTTTGCCATTACTCTTCCTTGAAAATTCCACCTTTATCCTTTAATTCTTTACAAACTCACCCCCATTTTACACTATTCTCCATGAAATTTCCTTACATTTTACTCCCCACTTTTCCTGCTAATTAGGGGTAGAAAGGTCATTTTACCCCTATGGAGAATTCTCTAGAAACCTCAAGAATTTTTCTTCCGTCTCGTCGCCACGGCGAAGAACTTTCTGTCACCCCGGCGAAACAGTCCAGAACCGACACCGCCAACACAGAACCAACGCCGCCCCGGCGAAGACTGCAACTCCAAAATCTGCCAAGTCCTGATTGATTCCATGATAAACACTCAACCAAACAACATGAACAATATACAAACTCATTTAGGGCCAATTCAGTAACCCTTTAGGCCATAACATAAACAATGGCTACGTATTTCAAGTGGGGTGTTACAATTCCCCCCCCCCCCCCCCCCTTAAAAGAATTTCGTCCTCGAAATTCAAATGAACAACTCCGGGTAACGGTTCTGCATACCTTACTTTACCTCCTGCACTTTCATTAGAGAGAAATTCTCTGTTTCGGAGCTCCTTAATCTCTCTGTCCCATATTTGAACTGGACAATCCTCAAACTAGGATTCCCAATCTTCATACTCAATACTCAAAACATGGGAGGGCTCACTTGTATACTTTCGAAGCATCGAAATAGATAACACATTATATACTCTCGTCCATACTAGGAGGTATTGTCCGGTACCTTTTCCACTCATTATAATATCTCAAATGGACTTATGTACCTCGATGCTAACTTTCCTCTACTATTAAACACGTCACCCGGTCGTAGGGGGAAAAGTCTTAAAAACACTCTAACACCCACTCCAAATTCAATATCTTTTCTCTTCAAATCTGTCAAACTTTTCGATTTCGCTTGGGCTTGATCCATTCTATTTCTGATTAACTTTATCTCTTCAAACGATTCCCGAGTCATTTCTAGCCCCAAGAACTGTATTTAACTCATCTTTCTTGCCCACACATCTCAGTACAGTGGAGTTCAACATAGTCTACCATGCCAAGTCTCGTAAAGAGCCATCTTATTCGTAGACTGAACTTCTAATGTGGCAATCCTTACTGAAATGATCTCAATCTTCCTTCTTTTAAACTACCTCTAACCATTTCTTTTGTCTCATACTCCATACCTCCTTCTAAATAAAGAAATACATTAAACTCTTAGGGTCGGTGTAAATCTTACTCTGGGCACCATAAAAGTAATGCCTCTGAACTTCAGGGTAAAGACTACTACAAACTTTGCAAGACAATTAAGAAACACCCTGATGATAACACGACCTCCAATCACTCTTGGAAAATACTATTGTACTCCTTAACTGGTCTAAAGATCATCCGTCCATGGTAACGGGCATTTATTCTTCACTATCGGTTACTCATTTCTCTGTCATCACTACACATTCGTAATGATCCTTCTTTCTTTCCTACAAAGAAGATCGGAGCTCCCTATGGAGGATGACTCAGTCAGATAAGACCTTTATCTAGCAACTCTTGAAGTTGCTTTTTCAATTCTTGAAGCTCGACTGGGGCCACTAGATAAGGGATTTTAGTAATCGGTGCTGTCCCCGGTGCCAATTCAATGCTAAACTCAACTGCTCTTTTCGGAGGTAAGCCCGATAACTCATTCAGAAATACCTCTAAAAAATCTCAGACTACTGGCACACTCTGCATCTCTGGTTATGGGACATCACTACTTAGCACCACATGGACTATCTATCCAAAACACCCTTTTCTTAACGTCTTTCTAACTTTCGTACCACTACTTACCATACTGAATGAATGGCCCGCTGCATTCTGGAAATGATATTATGATTGAATCTCCCTCTTCCCTCACCTCTACTCCATATCTCTTTTAGGGAACTCATGTCCAAAAACATCCAAGTAGGGCAAAGGATACTAGCTAGTCAATTGTTAACTCTTTAACTCTCTTTCATAGATCACTACGAACTTTCTTGAATGAATCTTCCCTTCTCTCAAACTTTACTCTAAGCTCGAGGGGGTTCTAGTCCCTCTGATTTTAGCCTATGGATCACTTATCTTTTCTCAACTCCAGAGTACTCACTATTCTAGGTCCAAACCTTACAAGGGAGTTAATTCTCACTGTCTACTCTTCACTGTACTCAATCCTTACTAAAACTGATAAACTCTTGTACCTTCTTATGAACCTTGCCAACTAATCTCAACTTCAACCATCTTCTAAACTCTTCTCAATTCATGACCAAACCATCGTGGGTATCCTCCATGACTTCCCACAAAACTCAGGCATCTCTCTAAGGCAAGAGACTGGTACACCAGATCTTCTCCCGATCTATTAAACACTCAATGTCTAAACCATTCTTTTACTACAAACGGGTCTGTTGTACTTTTAAACGTTAACAGCCGATAAAAACTTAAGAACCCATGAATCGACTCAATCCGATTCTATACCATCTACGGTATCGAATCTTTCTCTTTCTCTTCTAGCAGGCCACGCTTAGACGGGGTTTCAAATCTTTCTAATTCAACTCGGGAAAGTAAATTTCCCTATACTCACTGCCTTCTTACCTCATACTTGGGTCCTGTATCTCATTTACAAGACAACCACAGTAAACAACTCAAATAACACTTAAGCAAAGAAAGACTTAACTGACAACAGTCGGCTATGGAACGTCATGGTGGTGAGAGTGGCACACTATCAAATCCTAAAATCTTTGCTCTGATACCAAAAATGTAACACCTCCTCTTTACTACTATTCTTGTAATACAAACTATGTAAAATGTAGATATGTATATCATATGAAAGATAGTGGGCTCAAATTTTTTCTTTATTCATAAAATATAATTCTTTACAAATACAAAAGGCTATGTATTAAACAACTTTCTAATTAATACAAAATATCATAGCTGGTGGACAGTAGTGCCAATACTCTTCGCTCCTCGACATCCATCCGACCGCTGCTCCTATTTCCTGCAAAACAGAGAAGAACAACGGGGTGAGCACAACAATGCTCAGTAAGTAAATCCTCTACTACCTGTCCCCGCAACTCACTCTTTAGTTCTTTCCTTACTCTACTGTTCTTCTATTTCTATTTCTCACTGTTTTTCTCTTTCTTTCTAATGCTTACTCCCTCATACACTCTGATTTCCTGTCAAGGCAAAACACTCCCATAGGGTTTGCTAAAACTCCCCAACTTCAATCAAACTCAATTCATCATTCATACAATCACAGCACTTCTCTAACTCAATTAAATTCATATTAAATAGATACATACTCATAACATCTCAATTTCTCACAAGCATAATACATCTAACTACACAATTCTACTCAAATAAATTCTAAATCTCAATTTAGTTTGGATTTACTTACCTCATACTTGAGTAGTCTCCATAAAGCTCTCTACTCTTGTTGGATCATAACTTTCCCTTATTTCCTAAGCATAAACTTAGTAAGAACTTAACCTTACATAATAAAATCATCTCTAAGTAAGGATTCTTACCTCTTTTGCTTAGGATCACTTCTTTGTCAAATTCCACTCAAAACTCTCAAAATCCCTTGGAAATTGAGTGAGAAATTGAGAGAAAATGGGAGATGAAGAGGCGGTGGAAATGGGTAAAATGAATGGGTAGAGAATCAACCCTTATTACTCAATAAATACACTCTTTCCCATTTTGCCTTACTTTCTTGAAAATTCCACCTTTATCTTTATTCTTTACAAACTCACCCCCATTTTACACTATTCTCCATGAAATTTCCTCATTTACTCCCCACTTTTCCTCTAATTAGGGGTAGAAAGGTCATTGTTCCAAAGAGAATTTCTAGAAACCTCAAGAATTTTTCTCGTCTCGTCGCCCCGGCGAAGAACTTCTGTCCGGCGAAACAGTCCAGAACCGACACCGCAACACAGAACCAACGCTCGCCCCGGCGAAGACTGCAACTCCAAAATTGCCAGTCTGATTATTCCATGATAAACACTCAACCAAACAACATGAACAATATAAAACTCATTTAGGGCAATTCAGTAACCTTTAGGCCATAACTAAACAATGGCTACGTATTTCAAGTGGTGTTACAATTCCCCCCCCTTAAAAGAATTTCGTCCCGAAATTCAATGAACAATCCGGTAACGGTTCTGCATACCTTACTTTACCTCACTTTCATAGAGAGAAATTCTTGTTTGGAGCTCCTTGATCTCTCTGTCCATATTTAACTGGACATCCTCAAACTAGGATTCCCAATCTCATCCAATACTCAAAATGTAACACCTCCTCTTTAGTACTATTCTTATAATACATACTATATAAAATATAGATATGTATATCATATGAAAGATAGTGGGCTCAAATTTTTCTTTACTCATAAAATATAATTCTTTACAATTACAAAAGACTATGTATTTAAAAACTTTCTAATTAATACAAAATATCATAGCTGGTGGACAGTAGTGCCAATACTCTTCGCTCCTCGACGTCCATCCGACCGCTGCTCCTATTTCCTGCAAAACAGAGAAGAACAACGGGGTGAGCACAACAATGCTCAGTAAGTAAATCCTCTACTACCTGTCCCCGCAACGCACTCTTTGGTTCTTTCCTTACTCTACTGTTCTTCTATTTCTATTTCTCACTGTTTTTCTCTTTCTTTCTAATACTGTTATTCTCCTTTAACTCTGTTCTGCTCTTTTTTCTTTCTTTCTTTCTGTTTTTTTTCTCTTATTCTTACTCACCATGAAGGACAATCATGGTTGTCTCTTATTCTCATCATACTCATCATGAAGGAAACTCATGGTCCTCTCTCTTATTCTCGTCATACTCTCACTAACCATGGAAGAAATCATGGTGCATGCATGTATGAGATGTACATGCAACTAATGTAAAAGAACTGCATATTTCTTTCTTCTACTCTCTATTCTTATTAGCTCGAACTCTCTCATTCTTTCTCAGGCTTTCTCAAGCTTTCTCATTCTTTAATTCTTTCTATTATCTCATTCTCACTTCTGTTTCTCTTTCTCATAATTCTTTTCTGTTAACTCTCTTTAGTAGTCACGGCCTCCTCTTACCGGAGGCACGGCTGGGACTCGCTCCCACTCTACGTGACTTCTCCTCATTCTAGCCGATCGGACTTGGTTATGCATGAATTCGGAACTTTTGGCCATGTGAGTATATAATCTCTCTCTCGGGTACTCGGGTATAGCCCTCATCTGCATGCACTCTCACGGGCTACACCACTTCTCTATCTCATACTCATGCCGCTCTCTCAATGTAGCGCACATGCGGGAATACTCTACCCATTACTTACGGGTTCCCCATCGCATAACCTAATCTATGCTCTTATCTCTCTCTTATTCTTTCTCATGTTTGCTCATCTCTTTCTCAAGCTAGTACTCATAATATAGCTTAACTCTTAGCTTTTCTCATTTCTGTTCTTTCTATTTCTTTTCTTTCTCATTCTTACTCATTGGAATGTCGCGACCTCATCTGACCGGAGGCACGGCTGGGCGCTACCACTCTACGTGACTTCCGCTCATTTCGCTACCGATCGGATTTAGTCATGCATGGATTCGGAACCTTTGGCCATGTGAGTGTATTCTCTCTCTCTCTGGATGTCACGGCCCCATCTTACCGGAGGCACGACTGGAACCTCATGTTCCACTCTACGTGACGGTCACGGCCTCATCTGACCGGAGGCATGGCTGGGGATCACAAAGCACCCACTCTCGTGACTCTACTCATCACTCACAGGTTCCCCATCGCACAACTTACTCTATTATCTTCTGTAGCACTTTTCTCTCTTTTAGTGCTCAATCTCTCTTTCTCTTTACTATTAGAATGTTCTTATTCTCTTTACTCTTAAGAGTTGCTATCCTCAACATTCTCTACTCTTTCTCACTCAAACTATTACTCATAGTATAGCTTATACTCAAAATTCTCTACTCTTAAGCTAGTACTCACAAGGTAGCTCATACTCAACATTCTCTATGCTTTCTCAAACTATTTCTCAATGCATAATTAATGCATATGGATGGTTCATACTCATTAATGCACTTTGAAATGCCAAATGCAAGATTTCCTCGAAACAGTCATTCTGCACAGGTCACACTAAAAAGACCATAACTTGCGTTATACACCTTGGTTTGCTACGATTTTGGTCTCTTTGTAAAGCTTAGAGACAGGGCTACAACTTTTATGTTTTGGTCTCAGCCCAGTTCAATACGTAAAATGTCCAAAAATCACTCAGAAAGTCACGGATGTGACAGGGCAGTTTGGTAACATGTTTTCACTTAGGCATTTCATCAAGCAACTCATGTGCATACAAAAACTCTTCTCTAACTACAACTCTCCTTCTCTTTTTAACCATCCAAAATGGGAGGAAACTCGCTTCTATGGACATGGTTCCTATCATAGAAGAACACTCCCAAAATATCTACTTAGTTTCCTCCAACTTCATCTCAATTTCACTCTCTCATCACCCATCAAAAACACTTCTCATAAAAGAAATATCCAACAAACATAATATAAATACTCTTCTCAACTCAATTCCTCAACAAATAGACATACATCTCTACTCAATTTTCTCAACAAGCATCATATATACATGCATAAATAAATCTCTAATTAAGAATTTCTTAAACTTTAGCTTGAGTTGGATTTACTTACCTCATACTTGAGTAGTCTCCACTAAAACTCTCTACTCTTGTTGGACCTTAGCTTTCCCTTATTTCCTAAGCATAAACTTAGTAAGAATTTAACCCTTACATAAATAAAACTCATCTCTAGAGTAGGGATTCTTACCTCTTCTTGCTTAGGATCACTTCTTTGTCAAATTCCAACTCAAAACTCTCAAAAATCCCCTGGAAGATTGAGTGAGAAATTGAGAGAAAATGGGAGATGAAGAGGCGGTGGAAATGGGTGAAATGAATGGGTTTAGAGAACTCAACCCTTATTAACTCATATAATATTCACTCTTTCCCATTTTGCCCTTACTCTTTCTTTAAATTTCCACCTTTATCCTTTAATTCTTTACAAACTCACCCCCATTTTACACTATTCTCCATGAAATTTCCTTTCATTTTACTCCCCACTTTTCCTGCTAATTAGGGGTAGAATGGTCATTTTACCCCTATGGAGAATTCTCTAGAAACTTCAAGGAACTTTTCTGCCGTCTCGTCACCACGGCGAAGAACTTTCTATTGCCCCGGCGAAACAGTCTAGAACCGACACCGCCAACACAGAACCAACGTCGCCGCGGCGAAGATTGCAACTCCAAAATCCGCTAAGTCTTGATCAATTCCATGGTACACACTCAACCAAACCCAAAACATAAACAATATGCAAACTCATTTAGGGGCAATTCAGTAATCCTTTAGGCCATACCTTACACAGTGGTTACGTATTTCAAGTGGGGTGTTACACAACATGTCCCCATGCTATAACACTCTTTGCTCAAAAAAAATTTGAGGAAGCAGCCGTAGACATAGAGTTTTGCCCAGACCCAAATGATGACATTCTTTGTCTTTACCTCGGATAATCCTTGAAACATGAAACATGAATGAAAACAAATAAAGTTAAAAAAGAGAAATGTCATAGATTCTTTATGAAAAAGATTGTTCAAGGCATGCATAACCAGAGACTTATACTGTTATACATCAAGTCATCAATTGAATACTAATAGCAAATTTACAATCAATTGAACATTTGAACCACAAAATACCAAACTCACTACATTATAAATAAAAACATGGAATCATGGATCACTAAATACTTATACTGTTATACATCAAGTCATCAACTGGTAGGATTGTTAAGGTTAGTGTTTTCAGGAGAAAAAAGAAAAAAAAAAACTTCATAGTCAACTAACAAGAAGATATAGGCAAATAAAGCTATATCTATAGATGTAATTAAGTGTAAAATTTAAGTTATATAGTCAAAACCTTTTCTTTCAGAAAATAACGTTAATTTTAATCTACTTTTGAAAACGTTATTTAAAATGGTTTCAATGATATAACGAAGTATATGAATGCCCATTAGCTTGAAAATCATCTGCATTATTCTTGTTCTACAATTTCTATTTCGAGTTGAACATTCATCAAAGAGTTTTCTTTCATTTTAAGCTTCAAAATTGCCAGATATTGCAAGTGGAAGAGGGCTTATAGATCAAGCCAGTGAAGGCAGACTATGGAGTTCGGATTGGACTAGCGGAGGCGTGAGGCTGAGTGAACTGAAGTGCAGACAACTGGTGACACGAAGGCAGAGCGGACTACAATCCAAATCAAATATTAGAAGATTCGAAGGAGTGAAGATGAAGAATTGAAGATTGAAATTGAAGAATAAAATTTAAGGATTTTAATTTTAGGAATTAAGATTGCAGTTTAGCCACTAGTTCTTTAACTCGTTGGTTGAACCGATGATTTGGCACTATCCTGCCGGTTCAACCCTGGGTCAATCCAGCTCAATTTCTATAATCAGATTGAGGATGTACCTAGGTTGGATAAGGGTCTAGTTCCCAATCGGATTGATCCAACCAACCGGTGTCTGCTTGTGAAATTGCAGCCATATTTGTGCACCTCTTTCCATGTGAAAGGAAGCAAGCGTCAGCTTCTCCTCTTCTAAGGTTCGTTGGAATTAAAAAAAAAATTTGGTCCACCCAATAGAGCCAACTTATTGGATCTTCACCACCGTTGAATCGAGGGAAGTCATGTTTGACTAACTTCAGAGCACCGGAATTAGTAGAGGTTCCCATGCTGGTTGAGCTATTGTAGGGTCCCCTATTGTTGCGAGACTAGGATGTTTCTCCCTGCTCACACGTATTGGCTTAGGTTTCCCAATTTGAAGACCAAGTTGTGAAGAGCTCGGTCATCTTTTCGATGATCTTCTCTTGATCAGCAGCAAGTGTGCTAACCTTCTTCTTTAAAAACTCTATTCGATGCTCCATTGCCCCTAGCTCTAATACCATGATGTTGCAACCTAGGTTATGGAGATAGACTTGGGATCGAGTGAAGGGGCGAGATGGTGGTGGAATTGGTTTGGGTTCTTCTTTGGTCAGCCAATGGTGAGTGAGATGGTAATAGTAGGATTGTTAAAGGGATCCAATCCCTGTTGTACAAAGCTTTTTGGAGAAAAACTTCTGTTAGGGCTAAAAAATGTCTCGACCCAAATAGGGAAACACCTATAACAAAGATGGAAGCCCAGGCCTAACCCCGATAGGGCCCAAGTCAGAATTCCGCAGATGAGGCCCATTCGGTATGAATTGCAGTCAGATTTTATCATCTGGACCAAGGCCTCCTAATCCTAGAACACCCTCTGGGCTCACGGTCAACTCAGAGCCCACAGTCGCCTACGAATTACACTCTTACTTGAACTCTGATAAGGAAGTTAACTACTGTCCCAATTCCTCCAAGCTCCGTATTCGAGTCACACTCGAACTCCCTTTCCTGCTAAGATAAGGGAGCCAAAGGTTACACCCTTTGGGAGGACTACTACTACGAGGACTCCCAGTCCCACCAGGATTGGAAGACCATACAATCACTATTTAAACAGAGGCCAACCCTCTTACAAATGACGAAAACATTACACCTTCAGACCTTGGAGTTCCCACCTGAGAAATTCGCATTACAGCCGTAGTCACAGTCCCCGACTAGACTTCGGATAACCTTTCCTCTCCCTAACCCTCACTAAACTAGTCTCACTCAGCCTTGCTAACTTGAGCGTTGGAATGCTTACGGCAAACACCACCTCGGTGTTTTCTGTCTGCTTCACGCTTGTTTTCTCATGTGTGCAGGTGTAGTAGATCGCTAGGCATCAACCTCACGGAATCAGTCCCTTTTTCCGTAACGGTAGATTTTTGCATCTACAGTTTGGCGCCCACCGTGGGGCCTCTGACAATCATTCGTCTCACCAAACCCTGTTACGTGAAGAAACTCTCCATGGCTGACAATTCTGATAACACTAATCTTGGCCTCAAGGCCAAACTGGAGGCTCTGACCTCCCTCATGCAACAGCACTTCGACAAGGTGGCTACATTGGAAGATGAGAACACCGAACTGAAAACGCCTCCATTAAGGCCAAGAACCAATCTCTAAAAGAGAAGGTAAGTCAGTTTTATGATCTTGAGCTTTTGTCTTTTCAGGTACCGCCCGATGGATTTCTCGCCTCGGTTCCATGTATGCAACCTCTCTAGACTCAACAGACGACCAACTATACTGGTAGGGTTCAGTTCCAAGCAGAAGTACACCATAGGAGAAATCGCTCTGCCTGTCTATACCAACAGAGTCAACAAGCAAACCATCTTTCTAGTGCTCGATTGTCCTTCACCATACAATGTCATCTTAGGCCAACCCTGGATCCACGACATGCGAGCTATTCCATCCACCTTCCACCAAACTATCAGGTTTCCAATGAAATAGGGAGTAAGGGAAATTAAGGGCGACCCTAAGGCGTGCAGAGATTACTAAAAAACTCCTTCAAAAGCAAAGGTCACGCTTCATAGCAACTACAATCTCATCCAACCCTACCAACCGAGCTAGATCAACCATCTATGGAGGAGTTGGATGAAATGCAAATGCACCCAAACGTCCTCGAAAGGAAGACCTAGATAGGCTCACACCTTGGGCTTAAAATAAGAGAGAGACTTATAGAATTCCCCAAACAAAACTAAGACTGATTCGCCTAGTCCCACGCTGACATGATGGTAGTCAGCCTAGAAGCAATCGTCTACCACCTCAAAGTAGATCCGGATCACCCCCTAGTGAAGTAGAGGCATAGGAAATTCGCACCAGAACGTAATCAGATCGTCAATAAGGAGGTCAACAAATTACTGAATAATGGCCTGATCAGAGAAATCCACTATCCCGACCGGCTGGCAAACGTAATGGTGGTGAAGAAAAAGAATGGAAAATGGAGGGTCTGCATAGACTTCACGAATTTAAGCAAAGCATGCCCTAAAGACTCCTTTCCGCTCCCGCATATCAACATGATGGTCGATGCGATAGCAGGCCACGAACTCCTAAGCTTCATGGATGTCTTCTCAGGGTATAATCAGATTTTGATGAACCCAAACGACCAGGAGAAAACAGCCTTCATTACAAAGAGGGGGACTTACTGCTACAAAGTGATGTCGTTTGGCCTCAAGAACATCGAAGCTACTCATCAACGGTTAGTCAATAAGATGTTCGCTGAACGGCTCGGGGACACCATGGAAGTATATATTAACGACATGCTTGTCAAGTCCCTCATGGTCGAGCAGCACCTCGACCACCTCAGGCAGGCATTCACCGTCTTAAGGAAGTATAACATGAAGCTGAATCAGGCCAAATGCTCGTTCAAGGTTTCATCAGGGAAATTCCTAGGATACATGGTAACTCAGCATGGGATAGAAGTCAACCCCGATCAAATCCGAGCAATCCTTAACATACAATTACCAACTTGCATCAAAGACGTCTAGCGCCTAACAAGACGAGTGGCCGCCTTGAGTCGCTTCATCTCTAGATCTACCAACACGTGCTACCATTTCTTCCATACGCTCAAGAAATCGAAGAAATTTGAATGGACCCCATCTTCTGAAAAGACCTTGCAACAGTTGAAGAGATACCCCCCCTCCAAGCCTAAGGATGGGGAAAAGCTTTACACCTATCTTGCAGTTTTAGAGACATCAATTTTGGCAGTATTAGTTTGGGAGGATAATGCGAAGTAGCTACTCGTCTACTATGTAAGCAAGTCACTCCTCGATGCAGAGACACGATACAGTCAGTTGGAGAAACTTGCACTCGCCCTCGTCCATACATCCAGGAATCTTAGGCCATGCTTTCAATGTCATTTCATAGTCGTACTCACCTTCTTCCCACTCAAGAAGATATTACACAAGCCAAAGTTATCAGGCTGACTCACACAATGGGCAGTAAAGCTTAGCAAGTTCGACATATCTTTCCAACCACACACCACCATCAAATCCTAGGCGCTAGCATACTTTATTACTGATTTCACTCCAAACACCACCGTCTAAGCAGAAAGAGAGTTACTGTGCATGAATAGTGGATCGCCTTCAAAGTGGACTCTCTCAGTAGATGGCTCAAGCAACGTGAATAAGAGCGGGCTCGAAATCGTAATTACCACTCCAGAAGGAGACGTCATCCAACGAGCCATATGATGTGGATTCAAATACACCAACAACGAAGCTGAATACGAGGCTCTCATCGCTGGACTCTCCTTAGCCAAAGAAATCGGAGTAAGGAAACTAGAGGTAAAGTCCAATTCTCAACTCGTGGTCAACCAGCTATAAGGCACTTACCAAGCCCATAACTCGAAGATGAAAACCTACATGAACCTGGTCAAAGAATTGTAGAACGCCTTCGAAGAGTTCTTCATCGCCCAAGTCCCAAGAACGGAGAACACCCATGCTGACACCCTTGCTAACCTTGGCTCAGCCCTTCAATGTTCCTCCCAATCATCCATCCCTCTATTATTCCTCTAATGGCTGGCCAACTGGAAGGAAGGACCAACGAACAAGTCGCCCGAAGAAGTGATGGACATCGAACTGTCTGATACCTGGATGACTCTGATAGTAAACTACTTGGAACACAATGAGCTCTCAACCGACAAGAATAAAGCATACCGCCTAAGAGCGAAAGCCACCAGGTTCACTATATACGAAGGCCAGCTCCTTAGAAAGTCATTCTTTGGTCCCTACCTCAAAAGCATAAGCCCAGAAAAAGCCAAACGAGTTGTCGCCGAACTTCATGAAGGTGAATGAGGAAACCACATCGGAGGATGCAGCCTTTCCCACCGGGTGATCACCTCTGGCTATTATTGGCCAACTATACGCACTGACTCAATAGCTTATGTGCAGAAGTATGACAATTGCCAGAGGTTTGCCCACGTCTCACACCTCTCACCCGAACGACTCCACTCCACTCTCACACCTTGGTCATTCATGAAATTGAGAATGGATATAGTCGGAAAGCTCCCGACCGCACTCGGGCAGCGAGTCTTCATGTTGACTGTCACCGACTACTTTACTATGTGGATCGAAGCCGAAACACTCGCACAAGTTAGAGACAGAGAGGTAAAAGTTTTCATCTGGAAGCATGTCATTTGCAGGTTTGGGATACTGAAGGAAATCATCACCAAAAATGGACCTCAATTCATCAGTTCAGGCTTCAGAGATTTCTGCGACATGTGGGGAATCAAGCTCAACTTCTCTACCCCTCGCAACCCCCAATCCAACGGTCAAGCCAAATCATCAAATAAAGCTATCATGCAGACTTTAAAGAAATGCCTACAGAAAGCCAAGGGCGTAAGGGCAGATGAACTACCCAAAGTCTTTTGGTCTTACCGGATGATAGCCCACTCATCTATGGGTGAAACCTCTTTCTCTCTCACATATGGATCTGAAGCAGTCATCCCAGCCGAAGTATTAGTCTCTTCCACCAGACTTCAATGGGTAGATGGAGAAACCAGCAACCAAAACCTCTACCACAATCTGGACACCATCGATGAACTGCACGAGCGGGTAACAATTCACAATGCAGTTTATCAACAACAGGCCGCCCAACACTACAACCGTAATGTCCTCCGTAAGGTCTTCCAAAACACTAGGGAGGTCAACTCTGGCAAGCTCGACCCCATCTGGTAGGGTCCCTACAAGATCGCCAAAGAAGTAGGAAAGGGCGCCTACCAACTCCAAACTCCAGAAGGCAAAGACATCAGCAATAGTTGGAACGCAGTCCACCTCAAATGTTATTGCTTTTAGTTTAACTCCTCTATCAATATTTATGTTTTTCTTTTTTCTTTTTTTAAAAGGATGAGCGGGCCTATCCACCTCCTTCACTGTCAGTCGGCCTCATGACCCGAGTACAATAAAGGATTATTCAGCAATAGAACTGTTAACACCTTCGATCAGCCTAGACCGATTCACAAGTGTTACACCTTTAATTGGCCTAGACCGATTCATAATTATAGCACCTTCGATCGGCTCAGACCGATTCATAAGTATTACACCTTCGATCGGCCCAGACTGATTCATAAGTATAACACCTTCAATCGGCTTAAACCGATTCATAAGTATAACACATTCGATTGGCCTAGACCGATTCATAAGTTTACACCTTTGATCGGCCTAGACCGATTCATAATTATAACACCTTCGATCAGCTCAGACCGATTCATAAGTATTACACATTCGATCAGCCCAAACCGATTTATAAGTTTACACCTTCGATCAGCCTAGACCAATTCATAAGTATAACACCTTCGATCGACCCAGACCGATTCATAAGTTTACACCTTCGATCGGCCCAGACCGATTCATAAGTATAATACCTTCGATAGACTTAGATTGATTCATAAGTATAACACCTTCGATCGGCTCAGACCGATTTATAAGTATTACACATTCGATCGGCCTAGACCGATTCATAAGTATAACACATTCGATCGGCTTAGACCGATCTTTAAATTTACACATTTGATTGACTTAGACCGATTCATAAGTTCACACCCTCGATCGGCTCAGACTGATCCATAAGTTTACACCTTCGATCGGCCTAGACCGATTCATAAAGTTATATCTCCAATCGGCCCAGACTTAACAGAAGACTCGTACTTTCAACTGACGAGTCATCGACCCGACCCACTAGAGAGCCCACACGAATCAGCCACTTGGCCGCGTCAAAATCACATCACAAGCATGCGGTTCAACCCCTAGTGCATCTACAAACAAACAAGTAAGCAACTAATTCACCCACATAGGAAAGCACCAAAACATAATCACAAGTATAATATAAAAGAAGCCTTAAGCAGCTAAGTACCAAGTACAAAGTAAGGCACACACGCCAGGGAAGGGCATCGTAGGCCCCAAAAAATACATGAGCAAAAAAAAAAAAAAAAAAAAAAAAAAAAAAAAAAAAAAAACTAAGTATCATTGGCACGAGTTGTCTCAACCACCTCCGATTCGATCACCCTTTCACCAGCCCCAGCATCGCCCCTGCAGCCTGGTCGCTCACATCCTCAGTAATCGATGGCCTCGACTGGCTAGCAGCAAAATTGAGCACCTGCTCATCAATCTGCTCCTCCATATGCCTAGGGGCCTTCTCCTCCATCATCTTCCGTATAAGCTAGATGTCCTCATCCGGGTTCCAGTGAAAGGTGTTCCCTGCCTTATACTCAAGCATGAGCTCTCCCCTAGCTCTAATGATGGCATCATCAGTAATGCTCAAGCACTGCTCCCTTAGGGACTCGACCTCTGTCGTCTTCTCGGCCAACTCTCTCCTCAGCTGCTCCAACTCGCTCTCGGCCTCCTTCAGACGCTACTGGCTCTCCCGCTCAGCTATCTGAGTCACCGCTTCTCTCTGTCACAGATTGGCATTAGATCTCGATGCATCATGTATCCTCTTTTCCTGCGACAAGATGGATTTCCTCAGGTGCAGGCTGCTGGTAAATGCATGCATAACAAAACAACTTGATCAGTATACGTCAACAATAAACAAAGTAAAGTAAAACTTTAGCTCATACCTGGAAAGCACAGAAACCCCCTAGTCAGCAGCTGCGACCGCACCCATCTGGTTCAAACGGGTCTCGTCAACTGGGAATAGGAATAAGTCGGCCAACTGACTCATGGAAACCGCACCCGAGTAGGTTGACGCAGAAGTCAAGATGTTGAAGATGATCTTCTCAGGCTCAGTCTCCTCATCCAAGACTATGGTCTTGGATGACCCAGCCCCGACTACAGGCTTACGACTTGGTGGAGTCGCCACTACATCCTCCGCTCTTCTCTCCTCTCTGGCTGAAGACTCTCTCTTCCGTTTCTCCTAGCGCCTAGCAATAGACTCGCTCGTACTTGGGACGGTCAGCTTCTTCATTAGCTTTTCTGTAATTGCAAACTCTCCAACAGTTAGTGGATTCAGCCTTGACTTATCGTACAAGGTATGATTGCAGTAGCGAGTTAGCAGCACATTCTAGGTTTGCTTCAGCGAAGGGAAGGGGATACCTCGCTGGATGGCTTCTACTTTGGCCCAGAGATGACTCATCTTGAGGTTAGCTTCCTCCAACATCACTTGCAAATCCCTTTGCGCTTTCGGAATGGCTAGAACCTTCGAGGTCTACACGTCCAAGCCGTCCCCAATCTGCCCAGCTCGGTTGAATTCAAGCTCTACAAAGAGAAAACACAATAAGATTTTAGTAATCAAAATTTGAGATAAAGACAACGTTTCTCACCATTAGCTCGCCAAGTGAATGGAATGTTGCCCTAGCCTCTCTTCCCGAAGACTACGTCACCCTGCATAAAAAAGTATCGATCTTTCCAGTTCTTATCACTCGACTGGAGGTCGGTCACCAGTTGAGCCCGCTCGTGCCTAAGGTTCAGCAGGTATCGACCTTTGTCCTTATCGTTCTCCTTTCAGAAGTACAAATAAAGTAGCTCATGCAACCCAAACATCACTTGATGATGCACACAAAGGTCCTCTAGAGCCATCAGTATCCTCCACCCATTCGGCATGAGTTGGGACGGAGCAATCCTGAAATGGTCCAGGACCTCCCATACAAGGCAAGGGATAGGAAGCCTGAGCCCATCATGGAACCACTTTTCATAGGCGCTCACCCATCCTTTCGCTTCCCAGTCGACCCGCTCATACGACTGAGCTGCCCTAATCTCAATGGATTTCGAAATATGATACATTGCTCGGATCCGCCACATATCATTGTCCTTCAATAAGGGCGGATAATCTCGGCTTAGTATCCCACCACCTGGCCGACTCGGCTCGTCCTCAGAGCCACTACCGGTAGAAGATGAACTACCAAAATCTCCAACTCCTTCAGAGTCTTCCCCACTCCCACCTTGCCTGTCAGGTTCATCATCACTCGGGTTAGCCCCACACGTCCCAATAGCAGCTACGTTCACCTTGGTCAGTATACCGACCGAAACGTCCCCACCTTCAGGTATCATCACCATGGTCGAGGCATTCTCGTATTCATTCCTAACCTCTGCCTCGGCCCCACTCGAACTATTGGACCCTAACCCAAACATTGTTCAACCTATTCACTCTCCTCGACCGACCGATCCACTCCCTTCAAAATTTTTCTACTTACTCACCGCTCATCCCTTACCACCGACCGAACAACTGCCTTCAAAATTTTCCTACTTGATCACCGCTCGTCCCTCACCGCCGATTGAACTACTCCTTTCAAATAATTTTCTACTTGATCACCGCTCGTCCCTCATCGTCGACCGACCCAGTCTCTTCAAAATCAATTACTACTTGATCCCTACTCGCCTGTACCACCGACTGACCAAATCTCTTCAAAAGCTATCACTGCCTAATTCCCACTCGCCTTGAGTTACCGACTGAGTGATCCCCAAACACCAGCTTTTCAAACTCTAAACTAATCTAGAAACTTTGGCTACTCGGTCCGGAAAACCGATCGACCCAAGAAAACTCAAATTACTAAATCTGGCTTAACCCAGCACTCGGCTCGATCAGGGAAACTGAGACGAGCCGAATAGGACACCTGTATAAATTGGTTCCATCTCCTTAAAACCGAGAAAAAACCATTGCAAACAAAAAAAAAAAAGCCACCACGAACCAAAAAACCACCGTGAACCGATAAACCCCTTTTCCGTTCAACCAGAATTTCAGACCTCTTCAAAGTAAAACAACCTCTCCTAAATTTTTTTTTCAAAACCTTTCTAAACCAACGAAATCCTACTCAAAACCCTCTAGAAACTCAACACAAACACAGAGAAGCACAAAAGAAACAAAAAAACAGTGCGAAAGTAGTGTTTACCTTGAAAGAAGCTGAAATCTTCAAAAAAAACCACCACCAATGAAGAAAACTCTAAGCAGAGAAGAAAACCAAGGAAAACCAAAAGGCAACGTAAAATAAAGATGTATCATCGCCCCCTCGTTTTTATGGACGAACCCTGACAAAGTGAGACACATGGCGGCCCCCCATTGGTTATGGGGCAGAGTGACTCTTCGATTTCATGCCCAAAACGAAGACAAAATCTCCACCGTACACATGGATAGGATCCGCGCAACTTGGGGAATCGTGATCCTGTGCAAGCGCCATGCTGAATAGCGCGGTCTACCCGACCGAGCTGATATGTTCAAGCATACCAATTATCTGCGGCAGAGCCAACAAATTTTGATACTTCACCCATTCAGGAGGTCCTCCCAACCGGGCGGCTAGCCTAGAACTAGTAACTCTACTTCTAGCCTCAAGACACGTACCGATAAAGATGGCGGGTATCAAGCTATTCGGTCATCCCGGACGGACAAGTTGGTCGCGAACGAACGAGTCGATCGTGAACGGAATGTAAGCATGTGTACATCACTTCGCTCGGGTCCAACCAATCCGCCCAAGGCGCCATAGCCACGTTGAGCTTAACGTAGTCCGCTCATCCGAAAGCACCAAGTGAGGACATCTTCGTGATATAGTTCGTTTACCTTCCGTTCAGTCCGACACACCAAACAATTCACCTTCATGAGATATCTTGCTCATCCACCCATTCGATCTGACACACCGATTGGAGTCACCTTCACGAGATAACCCCCTAGACAATCACTCGGTCTGACACACCGAGCGAATACACCTCCACGAGATAGGTCGACCATACACCCACTCACTCAAATCCGTACACCGACTAACAACACCCTTAGGGACCGACTTCACATTCCCACTTGTTTAAGGGCACTGAGTTCGTTCATGACCACATCTCGCCTCCATCCGTCCAATCAAGTGTACCGAAGAGCTCACTGACTACAAGCACGATCATGCGATCAATCGGTCGACCACTTAGGCCGACCAGATATGCCTCCAAGCAACGCCTACTCTCTAAGTTAAGCATTCCTTAACTCAGAGAGTGGGGGGCAAACTGTTAGGGCCAAAAAAAATCCTTGGCCCAAATAGGGAAACACCTCTAACAAAGATGGAAGCCCAGGCCCAACCCCGATGGGGTCTAAGTCGGAATTCCGCAGATGAGGCCCATTCGGTATGAATTACAGTCGGATTTTACCATCTGGACCCAGGCCTCTTGATCCTAGAACACCTTCTAGGCTCATGGTCAACTCGGAGCCCACAGTCGCCTACGAATTACACTCGTACTTGAACTCTGATAAAGAAGTCAACTACTGTCCCAATTCCTCCAAGGCCCGTATCCAAGTCATGCTCGAACTCCCTTTCTTGCTGAGATAAGGGAACCAAAGGTTACACCCTTTGGGAGGACTACCACTACGAGGACTCCCAGTCCTACCAGGATTGGAAGACCATACAATCACTATTTAAACAGAGGCCAGCCCTCTCACAAAGGACGAAAACATTACACCTTCAGACCTTGGAGTTCTCACCTGAGAACTTCACATTACAGTCGTAATCACAGTCCCTGACTAGACTTCCGGTAACCTTTCCTCTCCCTAACCCTCACTGAACTAGCCTTACTCAGCCTTGTTAACTTAAGCGTCGGAGTGCCTACGGCAAACACCACCCCGGTGTTTTCCGTCTGCTTCACGCTTGTCTTCTCACGTGTGTAGATGCAGCAGATCGCTAGTGGCTTCAACCTCACGGAATCAGTCCCTCTTTCCGTAACGGTAGATTTTTCTTCTACAACTTCGCCCTTGCATTCATTCATTCCCCTTTTTTATAGACTCCTTTTACACGTAGTGACTACACTAACGTGGGATACATTACTAAAGACTAATATTTTGAGTTGAAGTGTTAAATTTTTCTATCATATTTCACATTTTCAACCCAATTCAAACTAGAATGCAATATAATATATTGAACAATCAATACATGAAATTTGAATTGAATTTAAAAGAACTTGTATTCAGATGTGATTTCTACGAAAATTGGGATACACATGATGCTCTCTTAACCATCTTTCAAGAGATCTTGTATTCAGACATATATATATTAATATATGAATAATCTTCTTTTTGGCATGCCATAGAGTCATAGTGTATATATCTAAACACTTATTTAAATGTAGACTCAAGAATCAAATTTCTATTTTGTAAATTCTTTTATTTGATTTCATTTGTTATAAATTAAAAGTTATTAATTAGTATACGAACTGTTTGATGTCTGCGATATTGACTTATTGTGATCCACTCTTGAAGCATCTAAGTTGGATTAATTTAATCTAATTAGCTTCTTCACTATTTAATTTATTGATTTTTTCAGTGTCTTCTTCCCAAACTTGACATAGTTGTATATTATTTCCCACATTGTACCATTTTGTTCTTAATTAATTTTCTACTAAAACTATACTGGACGATTGTTTTGTTGGAACTTGGAACTTAATGTTAATTAATTTAGAGCCGAGATTAGAAAATCCCTCTAATTTGTGTATGGATATGGCAGCCAGAACTTGATCTTCAACATGTTTATTATTTTTTAAAATTTTTTATTTTAAATTTTCTGGAGGAGAATTAAAAACCCATAGTGGGGGCATTTATCTAGGTTGCAACTCACTAGGAGAAATCAGTATTCAAAACGAAATATTTATTAATTTAATTAAGCGAATAAAAAACAAAAGCAAAAGACAATGAGCACACTCTTAAAACATGTCCCAAGAAAAAAAAAAAAAAAAAAATTGTGAAGATCACGGGCAGGGCACCAACCCTATAACAAGGCATTACCATGTGCTGAATCCATTTACTTTTAAAATTTCTAATTCTATAAACTTAGCAGCAGACACCAATTAAATTATACTGTAACTTTTAATTAATTGTATATCACTTTATATAAACCTAAATTTGTCTTGAGATGAAGAGAATCTTAATCCACTGTTTCATTATGTCATCAACCATGACTTGGTATATATAATAGAAAAAACTAATGACATTGAGTTAAAAGAAAAGGTCAATGAATTTCATAGTATTTGTATGAACTGGTAGAAGAAACAATGAGGTGAGGACAATTGAGCTTGTTTAGTTGATGATCAATTAGTCTTTAACCAGTAATCAATTAATAATGTTTATTTGAATAATTCGCCAAGCATACGGAATTGGCCTTTAGTGTCATATTCGATATGTTGGCTTTAATGGCTTTATTCTACAAGAATTATGACCTATTCCGGTGCATGAAAAACGTCAGAAGAGGCCATATTGACCTTACAGAACATCAACTAAGATGCGAAATATGATATACAAATCTGTTGATAAGACTTGCAGTTGATAAGAATTCCGGCATCGGAATCTTTATTCCGGTATTTTGCAGTAAAAAAAAAAAAAAAAGAAACCTTTTCCGATGCCAATTCCTGTAAAAGTAATTTCGAAATTTGTTTGCAAAACAAGAGCTATCATTTATGGTTGAAATCAATTAATTTTTTTTTACTAACAAGGAAAAGGATTTGAAAAAACAATCCTAACTTATTGTACAACGTTCTACGTAAGAACAAATAAAACTAATTCTTGATTTAACACATCCTGTCAACTCTTAATTAGCTCATGATATAGACCAATTAAACGTTATTCACCCATCGCCAGCCATCAAATTAATTTAATCTTTTAATATATATTGAAGTTAGACTTCCAATTAAGGACTCAACCACTCTTAATTAATTAATCAGCTAGGTGGCCGGAGATGATGTGAACACTATAATATTTTATAAACCAA
This sequence comes from Pistacia vera, assembly GCF_008641045.1. Taxonomy (NCBI): domain Eukaryota; kingdom Viridiplantae; phylum Streptophyta; class Magnoliopsida; order Sapindales; family Anacardiaceae; genus Pistacia; species Pistacia vera. The sequence continues at coordinate 78,161 of NW_022196009.1, forward strand.
TTCCGGCCAATTTTTTTTCAATATAAAAATCATCATACTTTGATTACTTCTACACAAGGGACTACGACGACTTGAAAGAAACAATAACAATACCACAATTAATTAATTAATCTACAAGTTAGTAGAAAAGATGGGGATTTGAATAAGACATTTCACACCGAAGATATCGAAACATTAAATTAAAAATTGTTAAAAAAAATAAAATAAAATAAAAGGTTATTAATTTCTACTTCGTACTATTTTCTGGACTTTTAGATTCCAAAACATATTTTTTTTGTTAGAGGTTTGGTGTTGGGTGGTATGATGATTAATTATTTCTATATATAAAAGGTTTTAAATTAGTTATTTAGTAAAGAAGATTAAATTTATTTTATGTGCTTTCCTTGTGCTCTACTTAATTAAGAAGAAAAAATAATGCATGAAAGGAAGGTGGAGTCCTTCTAGCTAGGGTTAAAATAATATTTGAAATGGACTATTGTAAAAATTAATTATATGTTCATCAAAAGAGAGTCAATGCAAAAATGCAAAGACGGTGGGGGTGGGTTAATTCTTCTTCTTCTGACACTCTTTTCTTTATTATTAGTCAAAATTTGAGGCCTCCATTGCCCTAATTTCTTTTAATCGCCTCTCATTCTTGAATATCCGATTATACCAGCTAGGGCTGCGAGCTTCAATGGGGATGAACAAAGACTGATTAATTATCTACCTATTGGTAAGGAAATTAAATTATATATTCACTCTATTTAATTGTGTTTCTGTTAATTATAAGATTTGTTCTTGATTAACTTGTTCTTTTTTACTTTCCTTTTTATCAATAATTTTGTTGATTAGATTATAACAACTTAATTACCTATAATAAGTCGAAGATCATTCTTTGTTGAATTTAGTGTCTTCATCATTGTGCAAATTAATGAAATCCGAAACATTAATCAATAATATAATCATATAATTAAGTTTTGGATTAAATAAATTTCCAAGTCGATGCTCTTCTGACTCTTGACTAATTATAAGATATACCATTGAATAATCCCTAGTAGCTTTCCATGATTTTTCAGATCCACCTCATTCTAATCTCTATCCGTTATATATATATATGAAATGTTCAACTATACATAATATGTAGGTGTTGTTTCATTAAAATTGCTTGAGAATTTACATATGGAGGATTATATACAGCAACAGAAATAAAGAAAATTAATGCTATATAGGTAGAAATACAAAAGAAAAAGAGAAGAGTTTTTAAAGCTTTAGTTTGGTGCATGTAGAAGAACATTCTCCCTAAGATGCTGGTTTCCTCTCAAGTAGAGTTTTTAAATTCATTTCATCCTCTCTTGCAAATCAATTATATAGCCAATATTTTTTATATAATATTTAGTACAAGGATTAGATTATAGATTATCTATTATACTACAATGGTCTTTATAATATCTAGGAAAAAATAATATTACAAATCTATAGTGGTAAATCAAGAGAAGCATGATATCTATTATATATTAATTCAAACCAAAGCTTATTATATGCAATAGTTTTTTCTTATTTTCTTCATTAGTATATGACTACCTTAAGTTAAAGTTTTATATAATATATATATAAATATATATATATATATATATATAATATATATATATTATATATATATATATATATATATAATATATATATATATATATACTTTATAGTGTATATATGTATTTATTATTGAACGTTTTTTTTTTCTTACTTCTGTATATCACCTTCCCTAAGCTTTTCACAAATTAAATTGCAATCTTGGAAAGGGAAACTAGCATTACTTTAATACATATGCAATAACTCAATCACATAGAAAATTAACTCATGAAGTATTAGTCTATCACATTTCATTTACAAATATCTTTTATCGAGAACTAGTAAATAATAAAGACAAATTTTGAAACGAGAAAGTTTCGCGTAAGAAATTTGACTAAAATTTTATCTTGTAAACGTTTAACGTTTATTAATGATAATGAACCGTTACGGACATGATTCAAAATTTGAAAAAAAAAAAAATACAGAAATACATGATAGTAATGATGGAAGTGAGGTGTAATCAACGTTACAGTGTTGGTTGTAATTAACAAGGTTATTAAAATTGAATTAGTTTAATTAATTAACAATGTTTAAGTGATGAAGAAGAAAGTAGCATAGTATTTCTCAGTTGTATTATATATAATAAAAAATAAATACGAAAGCATTGCATATACCTCAGCATCGGGTGTTATATTAATGTCGGGACGCCCAGAGAGCGACGTGCACCCCAATTTCTCACGCGCACAAGACCCCACGCTCACAACAAAGCCCTAATTTCCAAGCACCACCACCACCACCTTCATCTCTTCTCTTCTCTCTATATATTATAATAGTCATTGACAAATTTATATAAATATTTATTAATCAAAATTCAATGAGCAGTTTTACCCAGAAAACCCTCATCAAATTTTGAAGAGAGTGAGAGACGGTGTTGTATACTGATCTCCAGCTTCTAAATTAACTACTTGTTTTCTTCTTCAAATCTTCCTCTTTCTTTCTTTCTTTCTTTCTGACTCTTCTGATCTTCTCTTTACGCTTTGTTCTCTCTGTTCAAACTTTTCTAAAGTGTGTTGTTCTCTTCCAGCTTTTCTCTTTTTCAGTTTAACTTCTTTCTTGAATGCTTCTTTATTAGGTTTATACATATCCACCGCAAGTACTTTTTAAGTTTAGAGTTCATGTTTATATATATGGAGAATTTTATGTTCATCTTGAGCTCAAACGAGATCTAAACCTAAGAATTTAACATCATCGTCCTCATCTTTTTCTTCTTCTTTTTGTTGGTGCTTCTGGTTGTTTCACAGTCATGGCGAACCGGTGGTGGACCGGGCAAGTGGGTCTACCTGGAATGGACACTTCAGCTACTTCGTCATCTCCCATGAAAAAACCAGATCTGGGTATCTCTATGGCCAACAATAATGGAGAAAGTGGAAGTGGAGGCGGCGACGATGAAGATGAAAGAGAGAACAGTGATGAGCCTAAAGAGGGAGCTATCGAAATCTCCACGCGCCGCCCTAGAGGTCGTCCACCGGGCTCCAAGAACAAACCCAAACCTCCCATATTCGTCACGAGAGATAGTCCTAATGCACTTAAAAGTCACGTCATGGAAATAGCGAACGGCTCTGATGTTGCTGAAACCCTAGCTAATTTCGCTAGAAGGAGACAAAGAGGCGTGTGTGTACTCAGTGGAAGCGGCACCGTCACCAATGTCACCCTCCGCCAGCCATCCGACCCCGGTGCAGTCATGGCAATTCACGGTAGGTTTGAGATACTATCCCTAACCGGAGCATTTTTACCCGGTCCAGCGCCTCCCGGGTCAACTGGGCTGACTATTTACTTAGCCGGCGGGCAGGGGCAGGTCGTGGGAGGCAGTGTGGTCGGGTCACTGGTGGCGGCAGGCCCTGTGATGGTGATCGCAGCGACGTTCTCGAATGCTACGTATGAGAGGCTGCCACTCGAGGAGGAGGAAGAAGGAGGCGGTGGCGGGTCGCAGGGGCCACTAGGTGGAGGTGGAGGTGGCGGGAACGGTAGCGGTGGCAGTGGCGGCTTGGGTGATCCTTCAGGATTGCCGGTTTATAATAATTTGCCTCCAAACTTGGTGCCTAATGGAGGGCAGCTGAGCCATGAAGCTTATGGTTGGGCTCATGGGCGGCCACCTTTTGCATAATTAGATGAAAAAATTAAAGTTTTTAAGAGTTTTAGCTAGCTAGCTTGTGTTGCCATGTATGGAGAGACAAAATTAAGTAAGTAATTCACAGATGAATAAATTAATGTAATTTCAACTCTATGTTTTTGTATATTAATTTCTCTGCTGTTCTTGTGTTTAATTACTTGCTTCTTCTTCTTCTTTTTCTTCTATAAGACTAGAATGAAAGGGTGTTTAAATTTAGGAATATTAAATTGCTCAAAACAATCTTTAATAAATTCTTCGATCTAGGTTTTTATATACATGTTTAGTTGTATTAATTAAGTTGAGTGCTGCCTTGATCTTCTACATAAAACATATTGAGTTTTGTGGGATTGGCCTTATGTCATGAGTAAAAGAAACTAATGGGAAAATTGGATCTTCTCATGCTGATTTCTTGATCTTTTTTTTTACTGATTCCAGAGAAATAAATTGAATTGAAAACCATACTACGTACTATATTCATTTCAAGGCTTTGCAACATGAAATATACAAAAAAAGAGAACTCTATTCTTCTGCTGGTTTAAGTTTATCATCTTTTATTGTACTTGCCTTGACTTGATTTCTTGTAATTAATTTGTTTCCATATTTCAGAGAATAATGTTTTTAATTATAGTCAGTTACTCACTCTCATTTTTACTTAAAAATTAATGTTTTGGCCCCCTATTGGCCCGTTGCCAAACTAGGTATATATTAAATAAAACTCCTCGTGCCATCGAGATTTGCGAAAAATAAAAATTAAATATCACATTCATGCTATTAAAAACATTTCTTTCCATATATAAATAACATGTACTGATGCTTCGATAGATGAACATAAACTTATATCAAAAGGGTACTTGGAAAATGGAATCCGGGAATATTTAGCAACACCACGAAAATGTGCTATAAATATAAACAAATGTATATAGCAATGGTACAACCCAAATAATAACCAATTGTACTAAATATGAAAGTCTGCAATTCATTTAATTACTGGCAGAATATGGAAATACAGTTGCATATCTTTTTTTTTTTTTTTTTTTTTTTTTAAACGACGGCGGGTGTCAAGGTCAACTTACGCACACCTCAACTAATCTCCCGAAACCCTGAAACTATCAGTCAAATAAGAACTCTAGTGACTACCCTAATTAGTAACTAAGGAGGGACTCGAACACATGGCCTCTTAAGTAATATACCCAAAAGTTCCTATCGAACCACTTGACCACCTAGAGTTTAGTTGCATATCATTCACAGAGACTCTTAGATGTAATACTCAAAAGGTCTTAAGTTTGAGTACCTTTTTGGTTGCTAATAGGGGTAACTACTGAAGTTCTTATATGGCCGATAGTTCTAGGGTTCCAGATGATTGATTAAGGTATGCGTAAACTGGTCCGGATACCCCGATCATAAAAATATATATATCATTGATTGAATATATTCCTGATTTTGTGACGTCCAAGCTTATAATTTGATTGTCTGCATATAAATTTTTCGAAAAGCTTTAAGTTTTAATTTTCAATGACAAATTTATTGGGATGAACTGGGGATGAGTTTGTTTGGGGTGGAGGGGGTGGGGGGGTTGCATTTCTCTCTTTAATAATGAAAAACATGAACCCCACTCACTTTGACTTTCGATAGCAAAAAAATAAACCTTAAGATACGTATATTTAATATAAATTAGGTCATCCATGTATAAAATATAATTGGGGTTCAATTGATGTTCCATTTTGATGTACTGAAGATGGTTCCGAATTTTGGGATACAGATGGATTGATGTTAAAGGTAGTGGAAGAGAAACTGATTAAGATTGGCTACATAGGATGATGAAAAGGATCTCTGATGTTGTGTTTACCACATAATTAAAGTTAAAACATATGAGATTAGATAGATATGATGGAAAAAGTAAACTTTATGTGGAGAAGCCCCAAAGGTATCAAAAAGAACAGATATTGTATATAATTGGTTCAACCACGATTAATGCACTTAAAAAGTAACACTCTTAATTAGAGAGGCGAGCAGGTAAATTGCCTTTTGGAAAAAAAACATTATTGGTAATTAGCTACCGCACATGAAAGACCGATGTTGTTGTTCTTGTACTTGTTGTGATGGTACGTTTTGGTATAGCTGATAAGTGACCACCATAAGAATTAACCATCCCTCGTTGAAGCTTGAATTCTTCATAAATAAGTAGTTTTTGCCACCCTTTCGATTCAGCAAACTTAATTTCCAAGTATCTGGAGGGTTTTCAAGCTGTTTGTTTCTAGCTTTTGCCTTTCCATCTTTCAATATAGTCAATATATATTTGGATTAAGAGCCATTAATATATCTCTATGTATAATTGTTATACTTTTGTTCAATATTCAGCTTTTGAATAATATATAGAGATATATGTTTTCCAATGTTGTTCTTCTAATGAAAGTCATTCATTGTCGTTTCCATATACATCATATATAAATCAATTGAAACAAGAATGTTTTTAAAGTCAAACTAGGACCATGACTCAATCTGTAAGTATAGATATATTTGCAAACTCATAAACATCATAAATATAAATACAAGAATAATTAGGAAGGGAGAAAATTACAAATGAAAAGAAGAGAAGAGCAGCATAATATACAGTCTATAATTTAGACCTTAAAAGTTCAAGATAGTGGCCATTGCCCATTAGAGGGTTTTTACATATTCTTGCTTGGTCAGGCTAACATCTTAGGATGCTTTTATGCACTTTCTCAATGCCTTGAGATTGCGTTAGCGTTCTAAGGCGAAAGCATAAATCAAAAGTGCATCTAGACATCTTATGCAAGTAGTTTAGATTTTCCAATTCGTTTTTCGTCTCATTTTACGGCGCAATTTCAGCCTCTCAAAATGGAATCACCACAAACTGCATACCCTGGTTCAGTCCTGAACAGATTAATTACATTAATTTATCCTAATCTTATAGAGTATCAATGCAAATGATTTTGTTATGATGGGGATGCCAAATATTAGTGACTTACATTTACAATAAAACTTGAAGTTAATTTAATAATGAAAATGTGTTTTCTCTAATCATGTAAGTTTGGTATCATATAAATATATATATGTATGTATGTCCTTCAAGATATGTGAATATAAAACATAAAATGATCAATCAACAATGTAATTTAAATTATTCATGACCTTGTGGGATGATGATTACGCTACAATAATTATGATACAAAGTTAATTAAGTAATATGGTTAGAAAAGGCGTTTAACACAATTTTGTGGCTAAGATCAAGATGACACTCAAAGGATCAAGAGTTTTAGCAACATAAAGGACCCTCTTCACATGGATTCACATGATATTGTTAATGTATTCCTAATATAAAATTACTGCCTAGTTACTTGCATACAACATTCTAATGGTAAAGTATCGATCTAAAGAGAAATGGACCCACCTCAGCCCTAATATTTTAATCCCTATTGCATATTAATTTATTGATTAAGAACAAATAGCTTCTCCTTTTCTTGGCACCTTTGTCTCTCTAAGTGTGGATTTAACAAACATATGCAAAGCTCTTGCTATCTGTAAAAGTCTAACATCAAATTAAGTATAATACTTTGAAAAGGAATCCGCAAAATCAGCATTAAGGAAATGTGGACCACCAATAAAGCCTAAGTTGTTGTCTAATTAAAAAGCAGACTAATAATTTTTAATAAACAATGAGGAATCATGCATCAGCAATGGAAATATGAGAGCGTGTTTTCTCTTTCCAAGTCCTCATCCAAAAATATTATTCGCTGCATGCCCTTGCCGTGGAGTACACGTTGTCTTCATCTGATCGATTAGGTGCCATTTGACCTAACCCTCTAGTGAAGTTGTGCGTTTATCTCATCTCTATTTGGTTGTATGTATCATCATCCAAAGTTTATTCACTATGTTGAGGGCTGCATTTCTACATTTTCTAAACAATTACGCTGATGACTACATTAATCACTGTTATTTGTCTGTATTTCTATTGAAATCGCCGTGCAATTCGCCTAAAGCAAAGTCATACCAGAAACCATGAAGACTCTTGGCAGCCGCGTGCTGACATCCAGCTCCTTGAAGGGGACTCAAATTTAGAATTATATAATAGTGAACAGGTGTGTGTTAGTTAAACCAATTTATATATAAGTTTACTCAATGAAAGAGTCAAAAGAACAAAAATCTAACCCCGACATACATAGTGTTAATTTGATTATTGAATTTGATCAAATTTAGAACATCCAATCTCTTTTGAGTTTTCATCCATTTTTGCTTACTTCTGAGGGCTGTACATATATATATATATATATAAAGCAATTTAACTGTGTTTTATATTGAACAGAAGCAAAATCTTGAAAGTCATTAGTGGGGAAGAACTTTTTTGAATTCCACATATATATATATATATATAAAGCAATTTAACTGTGTTTTATATTGAACAGAAGCAAAATCTTGAAAGTCATTAGTGGGGAAGAACTTTTTTGAATTCCACAAAACCATATCCTGACTAGATGTACTGCATGTTCAATGCATCTTTTTCTCCAATTTTGTTCCATAACTTCCATCCATTTCCTATTTTAACTTTTCAGTAAGACCGTTATAAGTGCGCAATGTAATTTATAATATTGTTTTTAATTACAGTATTAATTATTAAACTTTCAATTCTTGGACTCGAAACAGTTTATGTTTACAGTTTATACATGTAAAGAAGAATATATTAATGTTTAATAGAACTGCAATCTGCAAATGTGTCGACCCCATTAGTTTGAAGAAAGTGCTTTAGCTTTGATATTTTAAAGTTCCATTAATTTGAAATTGATGAACTTCTGTAGGGTAAGACTCCTATTTTGGATGTTTCTTTAACGTAACAATTAATTAATTAACAAGGGACAGAAAAAACGGATATGATTCTAACGTAACGTATACTACTCAACGGTCGTTCAACTTCACCATGAATGTGATCACTCAGGGAAAAATCCTAATTAGAAGTCATTAGAGATCAAATTGTCCTATTGTCGTTAACTCTAATTACTTCAAATATGCATGTTCGAGTTAATTTGATTATTGTTCTGATTAAAAAATTTCTGAAGATCATTTTCTCCAATATCGATCTTCCCCACAACTATAGTACTATATGATCTATACATAAGTACATGTTTAGTTTCATCATAAATTGTTTTATGTTGACAATGCCCTATCTTAATTCGCTAGAATTAGAGTTACGTAATTAATTTTACTTTTTCTTCTAAAATAGGATTCCAGTGATGTTCTAGAAGCTTTTGTGGGTGGGAATGATAAATTCAAAACTTTGTGGATGTCTTTGATATTTACGGATTATCGTATTATTAAAATACAAGTGTACAGAAGGAAGGAAAACGACAAAAGCTGAGTAGGTGAAACTTTCAAAGGAAGTGGGTCCCACTCAAAAAACTAGATGACTGACAAAGAGCTCGGGCACATCCACGTGGCGGCATGTGAGCATTTTAAGCCCCGAAAACCCGCCCCCATTTTAGTTACATTTTTTGGACAAAAGCTCCAATGCTTCTACCCAGTTCATAACCGGCCCATTTCAGTTCTTTTTGTTTTATTTTTGTTTTATTTTATAAAAATAGTTTTATGAATCTTTAAGGTGTTTATAAAATGATTTTGTAGTTCTTTAAAATAGAAGATTTTTTTATGAATATAGAAAAAAATAAAAATTTATTGAATGTTTCTATCGAAACAATTTTAAGTACTTAGGTAAGAAACACATTAAAAACATAGATCAAATTCTTTTATATCTAGGAAAAAATTATCGGATACTTCTCCCGAAACGTTTCTTTGTATTTACATAAAAAAAAAAAAAAACAAAAAGCATAGGTCAAATGTTTTATCTTAGAAAAGAATTTATTGAATATTTTTGGCAAAATGTTTTTAAGTACTTCAGTAAAAAACACGTTAAAAAAACTTCAATCGAATGCGTTACAGAAAGTAAGTGTTTCAAATCTTTGATTCTAATATAATGTCAATCTATTTCAAATTTTCAATCATATATATTCAAACCTACTTTAAAATAATTATCAAAGTTGTGTTTGGTGATAAGTCTTTCCATAACATAAAAAAAGTACAAAAAATTTCAGTCGTAGACATCTTGAAATTTTCAAAATGCAGACCTCCATTAATCTGCAGTACATTAAACGACAAATTTTTTATAGTTTTCAGAGCAAAAAACTATGTTTGAGTTTTTGTCTTTTAGTATTAACGAGGTCTTCATTATAAAAGAAATACCACATTTGCAGTAGAGAATCTCTGCAAGAATGTAATATTTGAAATACATAGAACACTTTCGAGAGTTGAGAAATACCTTAACCGACGTTTGATTCAAGGAATATTGGATTTCTAGAAAAAATAGATTATCTTGAAGATCACTAAAATTTTTTAGGAAAATCTATTTGGATAGTTGGTGGATATGTTATATTAATATGTTTAGTTATAACGAATAAATTGATGGATATGTTATTTAAATTACTAAATTATCCCTTTTTTAAATATTAATATAATATTACTTTTATTATTAATTTTTGAATAATTTTTTTAACCCTTAATATTTCAGATTTAGCTAAAATACTCCCGATTATATAAAACTTTAATTTATAACAAAATCATCCCCACCCCCTGCCATCGCCACAAACCACCGTCGGAAGTCTCTGAAAGTCCCCGTGAGTAGCTCATTGTGACCAAGAGGCTCTGATATGGCCGTTTCTGGCCATATTGATGGCTGAAAACGGCCATTATCAGCCATATCTGGGTGAGATTTGGTCGTTACCGGCCATGGACCTGACCATTAACGGTCAGATCTATTCCGACCAGAATAGATGTGGCCGTTAACGGCCAGATCCGTGGCCGTTAATGGCCAGGAATCTGACCGAAAATGGCCAGAATAGATTTGGCCATTTCGGGCTAGATCTGGCATGATATGGCCGTTTTCGACCATCAATATGGTTGAAAACAGCCATATCGAAGCCTCCCACTGAATCTCGTTCTTTTATAATGACTCCGACGACTTTCCGACGGTGGTCCGTGGTGGTTGGTCTGTTGTTGGCAGTGGTGGCTGGGTGGGGTTTGGTTAGAGGGTATTTGAGATTACTTGGGTTAAGTCATCTTATATTACTTGATTACCATGTTTAGTTGTCAAGTAATATAAGATACCGGTAATCTTCAAATACCAATAATGGTTACTATTGGTAATATTTGAGTTTGAAGTAATTTGATTACCTCCATTTTCTTAGGTATTCTAACATTACCAGGGTTATCTTTTTTTGTTACAATTATATCTCTTATTAATAAAATTTTAAGACAATAATACCCTTACTTTTAAATTTATTTACATGATATGGCTTTTACTATTTCACCCCCAATTAATTAATTTTTTGGACAAAATTACCCTTGAATTCAAAACAAATTACAGCCCACCCAAACCACCACCCCCAACCACCTGCCGCCGGTAACCACCATCGGAACGGCGCACGAAAGGCTAAAAATTGCCGCAGTGCGCCGATATGGCCATTTCTGGCCATATATCTGGCTAGAAATGGCCAGATTTGGCCGTTGACTGCTAGATCTAATCTGGCCATCAAAGGCCAGATCGACGGACGGCCAGATCGATGACCGTTAACGGCCACAACCGTAATCAATCTGGCCGTCAGCGGCCAAATCTGGCCATTTCCGACCAAGCCATATCGGCACACCACGGCCATTTTTGGCCTTCCGTGCACCGTTAGATTGTCGGTGGTTGCCCACAGCTGGTAGTGGCTGGGTTGGTGGGGGGTGTTTTGTTGATTTTTTAAACTTTTATTATAGGGTTGTTTTTGCTAAGTTTTTAAATGTAGGGAGGGTTAATAATCCAAATAATAATAATATTAAAAAATAATATAATAATAATATTTAATTAAAGGACAATTCAGTAATTTAAATAACAGACCCATCAATTTATTTCTCCCAACCAAACATATTAATATAACATACCCACCAATTAACCAAACACATTTTCCTAAAGATTCTCAGTAATCTTCAAGATAATCTATCTTTTTCGTAATCCAACATTCCTTGAACCAAACCCCCCTAAGTACCTCTTCCGAATGAAACTAAAGCAATTGACATGATCCCTAGCTCTTTTTTTTTTTTTTTTTTTTTGGGTAACTGGTAATTTTATAAATGAATAAAGAACTATATCCTGAAGATGGAGAAATCCTAACTAAGCTACCCTGGAACAAGCAAGGGAAAGCTCAGCCCAGAGGAACAAGCAGACTAAGGATGCACAATCCTTCACAAAAGAAACAGCCCACTCCCTTAACTAAAACTAACTGATCCCTAGCACTTTGCTATCAACAAAAAATGATATCTACTTCTAAAGAGTTGACCTAGAATTCCAAAATGGAGATCATTTCACCTACAGTTTTCTTATGAAATAAATATCTCACCCTAGTAAACTCATTAATCTACAATTTCAATACCAGACGCCTAATCATCTAAATTAGGAAGGAGTTTTTGGTTGATTTTGTATCATTTTTGTACAAGAGAGCGACGATTACTCGCTGTATATAGGTGTATGTATAGGTTTGTTTCTCTCTTGGATTTTTTTTATTCTTTGTGAATACCTGATCGACGGGTGTATCTTCTCACATTTTACTAATTTAATACAAAGTTTATCTAAAATTAATAATTGAAGAATCTGAAACTTTTTTCTTTTATATCATTAATCATTTGTGACAGTCTATATAAGGAAAACTATACAAAAGAGTGAGGAAGAAAATAAGTGTTTGCTTTTTCCAACAATAAGAAAGCAAAACTTGAATAAAACAGTTACTTTCTCAGATAGTATAACAAGAAGAGATGAAGTCTGCAACAAAGAATTAACTGGTAGAGAAAAGAGTGCATCGTCTCTTCAGAAAGTACCTCGATAAGGAGATGCCCTAATGGAAGCACTTCACAGGGGCTTCTTAAACTTCCCATGAACCCACACCCTTTGCATGCTCTTCCCATTTCGACGATTCACAGACTTGACACAACAATACTCAAGTTCAACCTGCAGGAACAATGTGCAAGTCAACAGAAGCACTAGTGAAAATAAGTAAATAAATGCATAAAAGCTTTCCAATATGAAAATAGTGGTTAGTTCAGTAATTTCTTGTGAAGTAAGTAACTTAAGATCTTCATTTGGTTTTAAGACTTTAGAAGAATTAACTCAATAAAGAACCAACAGCATAAAATGACCATCAATATTGCAAACTATGTAAGATTCTTTAGTTTTTATATTTTTCAATTCAGCAGCATTGAATATTCTACAATTTGCAACAACCTAATTTTAAGAATCTGGTACCTCAATGAAGCCAGCATCCACGAAGAGGTTCCTGACAACATCTATCGAGAAAAAATAAGAACGGGTTCCATCTGACCGCATGTACTCCCTGAAACCCACTCTTTGTTCCGGCTCGAATCGCAGCATAGTCATGTCATATAGGCCTGAGTCCATCAAAGTGAACCTTATTATTAAGTGCTGGATATATTGTAAACTAACTCAAAGCAAGAAAGAACTGAGAAATTGAAGATTTTAAGAAATTACTAGTTCAAACATTTTGCATTAACTGCAAAAAGTAATTTAGTAAGTTAACAATTTATTACCATAATCCCTAAAAAAGAGCAGGCCGCCGGGCTTCAATACAGAGTAGCAGTCTCTGAGGGCTCTGGGCATCCCTTGCAGTGGTACTGCTGATAGTGTGAAAATCTAAAACCAGAAGCTCAGGGTGTCAAAATCATGGAATAATCAAAGCTGGAACACTATCAAGGACACTAGATTGAAAAAAGGGAGGAAATGTTCGAATGACCTGTAATGCCCTATAGACTACAATTGTACAAATTAAAGTGATTTCCCAAGGAAATAAAACACATACCAAGGTGACAAAGTCAACACCGGCAATGGAAGAGTCACTTTCTCTCGACAAATATGTTAGTTGTGGTCTATTTTTCTCTTCAATATCTGAAATACCAGAAAGAAATTGTAAGTTCATGACACAAATGAGGCCATATATAAATCACATCATATATGAAACACAGGAAAGAAACAGGTAAAGTTAGAAACCTGAAAAACAATCATGCTGCTTTTGTGGTCGACTTCCTCTGCAATAATTGCAAGCCAACCACTCTGGAAAGCCAGTTGTACAAAAGTCACAATAGAATGGGAAAAATCGATTCTTAACTGAGGCTACATCACTGGTCTCCACAAATTCTTTAGCCCTTTCAAGAATCTCAGAGCTACAGTCGCAAGCATACACAATGATATCCTTGTTCCCACTACAAAAGAAAACAATCCAAATGAGGTGGTTGTAAGGAATTGCAAATTGAACACTAGGAGTATCATAAGCATGTTCAAAAAGCTTTAACTTCATGGGGAACATACAACTTATTCACAACTGCTCTGACAAAGTGAAAACTGAACTCATATGTATATATATTTTTGGTAACTTTGGCACTACAAATCAAGAAAAGATAAACTTAACCTTACCACTCATAATAACTAGCATAATACAAACCAACATATTATGCAAACTATAACAAGAAAATGCGAAACAAAATAAACATCTCAAAATAAATAAATAAATAAAAGTTATGTAATATGGTAAGAAGACCTACTCCAACTATCATGAAGAAGCAAAGAGTTTTATAGGGGAACTCCACCATGTAATGTAGAACAATGAAGACCACAGTTAGCAATTTTATTAACAGCATGATTACCCTCTCAAAATATAGGAGATACATGGATCTGATTCTATGCTTGCAATTCAACCATCTAGTATAGAGATCCCAAGGGGACAGAAAGAACTATTATGAAGAATCAATAAAATTGTCAAAAGATCACATTCAATCCAAGATTGATCCAACCTTTGTCAAAAGCTACTTTCACATAAAAAGGAGAAGACATAAACTCCACATAGAGGGCTGTTTTAATGCCAATGTACGATGTTAAACAACCAAGAAAGTCATCGTTCAGCGATAAAAAATACACAAAACCAAAAGGGCCTGGATTTCCCTTTGACAAGCCATCAGAATTAACTTTAATCTAAGAGGTAGCAGAATGGCCCCAGATAAAAACTTTAGGAGCTTTTTCATAAAGACATAAAAAAGACCTAACCTTTCGAATAGCTCAAACTACTGTGACAAAAGCATTTAGAATACAACAAGATATTTCCATATGATTTTCAGATAATCCAAAAGGTGACACACAAGAGACAAAAGAAACAGAATCTAATAGAAGGAAACTCGTAAGATTACCGCAATATTGGAAGAATGGTACTTCCATTACCACATCCCACTTCCAAGAGTTTTGAAGATTCTCCACAAGAAACAAGTTCTGGAAATTCCTTCAGCAAATATCGTCTCTCCTGCATCAGTAGATGGCAATCAGCCAACAGGACAAGGAAAATAAAATAGAAGTCCCTTTTTCCAAGGAATTCAAGGAGCTGCAGAAGCAACTTAATACACCAAAATATCAAAATTTAAATTTAAAAATTTTTGATGCAAGAGGTAACTCAGTAACATTTGTAAAATTAGATTGTCTATTAAAGCTTTTAAGCAGAAACAGCAGCAAGTAGTGGTTACAGGCTCCTCAGTTCATTTCGAATAAAAATACAAAAGAAATGATTTAGAACTGATAGACTTCACTTTCTACATTTCTTAACCATGTTCTTTTAGTTTAAATTTGCAAACCATGGATTTACTAAATGCAGGTTTTGTGGAAAAACTTAATGGCTAAAATCTTAAAACATTTATATCATATTTTATATTATTCAATCTATATCCCATTGTCTTCTATAAAAGAGTTTCCTGCCATTCATTCCAATTTCACTTCGCTTCACAACGACAAAAAACGTAAATGAACAACAAATAGAGTCTCTGATTTAGGCTGTAGTACTAAAAGAAGTCCTTACTGCTTCAACATAATCAGGAAACATTAATCAGAAAAGAAAAAAGTATTCATATCAAACCAATGTTTCCATCTAATTATTTCTTTCATACAATCCCAATAATTTTCAGACCTCTTTACAGTAACAACAATCACTAAATAGCAGCACTACACGTTTTTCCAATCTATTCTTTGAAGAAGAAGAAGAAGAAAGTTAATCTATGTTCACAAAGCTAAGACTAGATTTTCTAGAAGCAGACCCAACTGTTTTGAAAAATAAGCAAACATTTCCCTATGTTTCAGAAAAACTTCATGAAAACAGGAAATTATTCTAACGATTTTCATAATTTTACAAAACGGTCCTGAAAAGTTTCAAAATCAATGAAGTATACCTACATATTAACTCTAAAGTCAATGACATTTCTGTAGTTTAATGCCGACCAAAACTACCCAGTATAGAAAGCAACAGTTTTTAACAATAATGAATATATAAGTGACATGGGAAATAGAAACAAAGACATGAAATAGAAGAATAAACCAAATTGAAGCAAACAAAAGCACAAATAATTTAAAGTTTGAACCTTGAAGAACTTGCCAGCTGAGTGACGATTGTGAAACTTTCTCCAAGCATCTGAATCATTGAGAGTTTGTTGTTGTTGTTGTGAAGAAGACGAAGAAGAAGAAGAAGAAGGAGGAGGAGGGAATGGAAGAAAGTGGTAATGGAGAGAAGGGTTGTTTTCAATTTCTTGTTTCAAGGTTTCCCATTCAAAGTCTTTTGAGTGATACTCTTCTGCTTCTGCTGTTACACCCACACTCATCGTTGTGATTTTTGTATAGATGAAGATGACATTCAAGTGCAATTAGTATATTTATTTATCATCACAATATCAACCATTTTAATATGCTTATTGTAAAAAGATTTTGAATTTATTATAATTTTCAAAAATTTAAAGATATTCATCCCATTACCAATAGAACTACTATATTCTATTCAGTGCAAACTGCTATCTCGGAGGATAGAAATGGGCTAAAGTGGGGTGGACTATGCATGACAAAACCCAATGAATGGACCAACTATTGATTGGGCTTCTACAAAATTCTACACCTAAAACACAAATGTTTGGTTCTTAATCTGAGACAATTCAATGATTTACAAACCATTGGATACTTTCACTTCTCTTTCAAATTCATTGGATTACAATGAATTAAGTACAAATGACTTTTAGTTATCATAAATTGTGTAATCTATAACATGAGTTAGTTAGTTATATGATCTTGATTGTTAAGTGATATAAAGATTATTGTTGCATTCTCTTCAAACTATCGATTTTTTTTTTAGCATCTGGGAGTGTTCGGACCAGCTTATGTATCCTGAAATTAATAGTTATGTAAGCTTTTAATGACTACCCATTTATTAATAATAATGGGGATACAAATTCAGAACCTCTCGAATAATACATCTAAAAATTCTAAACGACCCGTCAAACTAGCTAGAGTTAATTTCAAACTATTGTTTATGTTAGTCTTGCATGTTTTATAGACTTTTCCTTCTAGGGGGGGCAAGAAAACAGATCCTTTCATGTGAAGAAGTGAAAGAACGGTGCAATGAAAACTTCAAAGAAAGGACGTTGATTGATGTTAACACTTGTAGCTCATTTTGCCTTCTTCTTTGGCAAGTGTTGTGTTGTAACATCAGAGCAAGTACTCATAATTAATGCGAATCACAAGGTGCCTCTCCAGCTCAGAGTTTTCACATGGAAGCCTACTAATGGAAAATAAAACTTTCTTGGTTAATTTATCAAATGTATAACAGTAATTTGACCTTGTAGAATTCATTCCAATAGTAGTAAAATCAGAATTTGTTGGCTGTAATTTGTCCCTTCAATAACTCATCTTTACATATATGCTGTGCACAATCCTTCTCCTTTGCATAAGGATGAAATTAGGGGTAGACATAAATACCTGTAACCCAAACCGAATTTTTCGGGTACCCGAAGAACTGGGTTGGATTCGAGTAGTATTTAAGTAGGTACCTAGTTTTTCGGTTCAGATATCGGGTTATATTTAAAATATAATCCGGGTACCCGAAACCCGGTTTTTTTTTTTTTTTCTTTAAGTAAAATCCCAAATCAATCTGCCCTAAGCCCAAATAACCTTCTTCTTCGTTTTTCCATTTCTCCGTTTCTTTACATTTCTCCAGTCGCAACTTCCCATATTCTTCTTCATTTATCATTTTCTCTCCACTAATCTCTCTGTTTCTCTTTTCTCTCCACTAGTCCTCTGATTTCACTCGCATCTTCTTCTTCATTTCTCCATTTAGCTCGCATCAGTTATGTTCTCTCTAGTCTCCACTGATTTCGCTTGCATCAGTTCTTTATTTCTCCATTTCTCTCTATCGATTTCTCTATTTCTCCAATTCACAAAAGGTATTTGATAATTGTCTGTGTTGAGCTATTTTTATTGTGAAAAATTATTTCTATATTTTTTTTACTCAATTGATTCCCTAGCTTTACAATATTGTATGTTGTTTTTGTCTTTTTGATGGTTGGGAGAGAAATTTTTGTTTGGAAGCAATATTGCAAGAAATTTGGGTTTTACATTCTAGTACCCGATAACCAAACCAAAATTTCAGGTACCTACATATTCGAGTACTGCATAAACCAGTTCGGTTACCGGGTACTATTTTACACTACCCGAATATTCAAGTCAAGTAAAGTAGTAAAAGGGCACATTCGAGGTCTGTGCCCGGTTTTGTCCTCCCTAGATGAAATTAGAGCTAAAAAAGACTCCAAATTAAAGTTGCATGCACAAATGAAAGAAATATGGCCAAATGAATCCAGTAAAAAGAGATTTCTAGTATGTATAATTTAAATTCTATGAAATTGTTATTAAAGTTCCTTACTATCAGTTGAGCATGTGAGTTTTTTTCACATCCTGGTATACTCCTTTTTAAGTAGTTCTACCAATGCTGCCAACTGAACCAAATGGTTAGCAAAATTTAAAAGGTACAATTTTGTATACCAAATGCTGTGAATGCTAAGTTTAACACCCCTACGCTGAGGTTTTGTAGGCGCATTGATTGAAGGAAGACCTCGACGACGACTAGATTCATCAAAGGGAAGATAATGTCTAAATCTTCCTCTTTAGACCCTTTCACCTGCTTGTTGCAGAACTCTTCTAAGTTCATCTGCCATCCCGCGTAAGAGGACAGGTTTTCGAATCAGTCCATTCATTCCTGCCTGCAAGCATCTCTCCCACACATTGTCCTCAGCACTTGCAGTCAGGGCAATAATCAATGGCCACATATGGCTTCGAAACTTCCGGATTCTCATTGCCACTTCAAATCCATCCATTTCAGGCATGTGAAGGTCTAAAACAACAATTCTAAAAGAGTTTTCAGCCACAGTAAGTGCACTAAGGCATTCAAACCCGGATGAAACAGCAATTACTTCACAACCTAGCTTCTCAAGCAGCCTTTTGGTCACAGTCCTGTTTACATCATCATCGTCAGCGAGAACTAGCCGAAGGCCTTTGAAGTGAGGATAGGAATTTGATTGCTCTGAGGAATTCCCATGGGTAATTATGGATCTTCCAAATGACGGTTGGATTTGAAACCTGAGAACTAGTGTCATTCTTTGTGCAAAACCCTGAGGATTTGATGATATCCATAGATTACCTTGCATCATCTGTCCATAAATATTTCAACAGAAAAGTTAGAGATAGGTAAAATTATTATCATAACAAGAGATGCTACAATATCATTGCATGCATTGCAATGTCAAGACAAATAAAGTTCTAAAGAGTAAGTTGTCAATGAACTGAAGAGAGCCAGTCGTACTCATACTGTGTCAAAAATGAAGCATTTTGATAATTTAATATTTTATCAAATTATTATGAATGTGAAAATCACAGATATCATATTTGACAACTGATTGATCGATTAAACATCTATAATTCCTACAATAACTTGAGTTTCTAAAAAGAATATACAAGCTAATATATCTCGGATCATAAAGAGTCAACCAGACAAAATAAATCAATCTGATCGATTTCAAGTTCTATAGGTCAACCTGAACTCAAACATGTTTAACTATAGTGTTAAATTAATCGGATTCATTACGGGTTATACACTACATGAACAAGCAGGATATTTCACATGAGTATCAAGTCTGCTCCAACTAAAGCAGAAGTGAATGCTTCCTAGATACTTCTGTTTGATTAAATTATCTGATTCATCTGAACCGGTCATCTATAGATAAAAACTATGCGGCTCTTTGGCCAAAAAATAAATAAATCTATCAATCAATCAATCAATCAAAAAATAAAAATCAAATTTTGTGGTTTTCACTTTAGGGGAGAGAACCCATGAACTTCTGTAACTTTTCTTCTCGTTTATAAAGCAAGAAATAAAAGGAAGAATGATTCCCCTAAAGATTGATAGAAAGAGAAACCAACAGCAAGGTCAAAATGGTGCATTGAATCTAAAACAATCAGCTGAACAAGATATCAGTTCAATCTTGCATCCCTGGTTCATCAAGAGAATGTACAAGTTTGATACAAGATAAAACCTTGCTGATCTGTCTAATTTATTAAACTAGCTATATAAATGCAAACGATATTGAGCTTTAAGTAAACAACTCAGTATGTAGCCTGGTTAGACACAGAAATTTCTTCAATTTTCTGATCTAAGAATAACAGATATAAGCTGGCCATGTAAAAAGGACATGTTTGGGACATTTCATGCATAGAAAATGGTTCCACCCTCACCAAATTGCACTTATAGCACAGAAATCCTACTCTTAATGACTACATAAAAGAAGAATAAAAAGAATTTACAGCAACAAATGCAGTGAGGGAACAGGAATGTTGTTAATTCATTTAACTTTTTGAATGATTCTCTTTAGGCTCAAAATTGGTCATTACCATATCCATATGCAGTGGGGAAAAAAATGCAATATTTCATTACATAGGATGTTTGCCCCCTAATAAGCTTGATCATTATGATGCAAAAATGTCAAAGGTAGGAAAACAAACTTATAGACAAAGCATTTGGGAAGCTCACCTTCACAAGTTTTTTGCACATGTTGAAGCTCAGGCCCTCCTTAACTTCATTACTATTCTGTCCCCAGCCAGGCAAAAGTTTGGTTGAGTTTGATCCATCAGATTGAGAATTAACCTCTTTAATCTCAAGTTCAAACTTTATATACACATAGGTGTCTGGCACGCTTGGTCTCCTCATTACCAACATTTTCTCGTTCTTGTCCTGACTACCACTCTCTGAGAACACCCGAAAAATAACAGTTCCCCCTCCCTCATAGATTCTGAATAGATACCCTACCATATGCAAAATCACTTGAAAAGTTCTTTTCTCATCACCTATAACCTGATCAGGCAAGGAGCTCTGAACATCTAGTCCAAAGCCAAAGCCTTTATAAACAGACAAGCATCTGAAAAGACAAGAAGCTTCCTTAAGCATGGAATGCAACCGAAAAGGCCTCATCTCTATTGGGAACCTTCCATCATCTTTAGCCGAAATATCCATCACATCGTTAATCAAAGTTGAGAGAACGTTGCTGGTTTTAACCAAGGTTTCAACAATAATCTTCTGCTCAAAGCTCATATTGTCATTGTGAAACATTGAAAGCAGACCCAAAATAGAGTACATGGGTCTCCTCATCCCACGACTCATCACCTTCTGGAAGGAAATTCTTGCCTGGCTTGCCATCATTGCATTCTCCTTAGCCTGCTGCAATGCACGATTCTGCTCACCTAGTTTCTCCCTCATTAGCTGAGATTCTTCAAGAACTGCAGCATGGGAAAGAGCTACAGCTACCTGATCTGCGACTACTTCCACTATTTCCATTTCCTCAATGCTCCAAACCCTAGAATCTGCACTTGGAAGAACCAAAACAAGTATAGTATAACAAGTATCAACGAATTCTGGTGTTCCCCCTTTGAAGTTTGAAACACAAAGCATTGGCATCCGGATTGCTGCCACAGCACCTGAATCATCAGAACCACCACGACTTGCAAGCCCAAGTGCTGAATCTGGCCCCAAAATGCAGACCCCTTTGCTCTCTGTTATCTTCAGCACATCAGGATCGTTAATTGGGATAGAAAGGTGAAAATTATTTGAAGATCTCGCTTTTAGCTCATGGGTGAGGTTCATCTCCGTTCTATTTTCACTAGGCATCCAAACCGCACAATTGTGTAAATCCAAAGTCTGAGAAAGCTCCACCAAAGTGGTGTATAATATAGTATGCTTATCAAGTGACTTCCTAATTTCCCGAGTTAGCATCCGAACATGCCAACTTGCTTCCTTCTGCTTCATCATCATCCCAACTTCTTGCCCTAATTCCATCACATTTTGCTTCAAAAACAACTCCCTCACTTTCCATTTCAAAAGGAGAGGGATTAAAGTCAAAAGGGTTATAGCAGTTGCACAAGATACCAGGGCAGTAAGGAATTTAGCAATTGTGAGGAACAGCATTAACTGGAATGAATGAGGGCCATATAAAGTCCACGCATTGAGCAAATGGGACAATCCACAAAGGACTATAAATGCTATAAACAATGACAGGACCCATTTGAATGGTACATTTGCAAAGCTAACAAAGTAAAGGAGTTCAATGGGTATCGAAAAATAGGCTATTGCTATCAAGCAATCACTCCCTTTTTGAAAATCAAGAATTGTTTGTATACTCCAATGACCCTCATCATCACAATTACAACTTGGATACTCATTATCACTGGCAGAAACATATATCCCAAGGTAATAAATCAAGAATCCAAGAATTAATACCCTTAACATTGCACCCAAGTAACTATTTCTCTAATTCATTCATAGAAACAACGAACTAACTAAGAAGCAAAGAAAACAACTATTTTCTTAGAACCCAAAGTTTCCTTTTCTAACTCACCTCAAGAAAACTCAACAAAGAAACCCTAACCATCAAATATCATAAGACCAATATTCTACTATTCAAGATCCA
Organism: Pistacia vera; assembly: GCF_008641045.1. Lineage (NCBI taxonomy): Eukaryota > Viridiplantae > Streptophyta > Magnoliopsida > Sapindales > Anacardiaceae > Pistacia > Pistacia vera. The sequence continues at coordinate 100,788 of NW_022196009.1, forward strand.
ATAGATTTCAAGATCTAACACACTCATCTGCCTCTATCGCCATAAAATTCATTCTTTTCTAGTTTTCCAATCTCTAATCAAATAGCTTTGACAATTCTTACCTTGTATAACCAAGAAACTAAAAACAAAAACACTATGATTCCTCCAGCACTACAGTACTAAAGCAAAATAATGAATCAAACTTCACAAGAAAGTACCGATCAAAGGAGATTAGAAAAAGTTGTCCAAGTTAAAAGAACACAGACCTCAAGCTTCTGCAGCAAACTTACTATCAATCTGCAATCTTAAGTCAACAACTAATCATATATTTATATCCAAAAAAACTTTCTAAGCCAAAAAAAAAAATTGAAAAGAATCCACCACCTAGAATAGATTAAGAAGAAGAAATCTAGAAAGGGTAAGAAGAAAATAAAGAAAAAAACCAAGAGGTTTCTATCTCTTTGAGTCTTTAAGTTGAAGTAAATGGTAAATTAGAGTCTTAGGGAGAGAAAGCTGAAAAGAAACCTCCAAATTAAAGTTGCATGCACAAATGAAAGAAATATGGCCAAATGAATCCAGTAAAAAGAGATTTCTAGTATGTATAATTTAAATTCTATGAAATTGTTATTAAAGTTCCTTACTATCAGTTGAGCATGTGAGTTTTTTTCACATCCTGGTATACTCCTTTTTAAGTAGTTCTACCAATGCTGCCAACTGAACCAAATGGTTAGCAAAATTTAAAAGGTACAATTTTGTATACCAAATGCTGTGAATGCTAAGTTTAACACCCCTACGCTGAGGTTTTGTAGGCGCATTGATTGAAGGAAGACCTCGACGACGACTAGATTCATCAAAGGGAAGATAATGTCTAAATCTTCCTCTTTAGACCCTTTCACCTGCTTGTTGCAGAACTCTTCTAAGTTCATCTGCCATCCCGCGTAAGAGGACAGGTTTTCGAATCAGTCCATTCATTCCTGCCTGCAAGCATCTCTCCCACACATTGTCCTCAGCACTTGCAGTCAGGGCAATAATCAATGGCCACATATGGCTTCGAAACTTCCGGATTCTCATTGCCACTTCAAATCCATCCATTTCAGGCATGTGAAGGTCTAAAACAACAATTCTAAAAGAGTTTTCAGCCACAGTAAGTGCACTAAGGCATTCAAACCCGGATGAAACAGCAATTACTTCACAACCTAGCTTCTCAAGCAGCCTTTTGGTCACAGTCCTGTTTACATCATCATCGTCAGCGAGAACTAGCCGAAGGCCTTTGAAGTGAGGATAGGAATTTGATTGCTCTGAGGAATTCCCATGGGTAATTATGGATCTTCCAAATGACGGTTGGATTTGAAACCTGAGAACTAGTGTCATTCTTTGTGCAAAACCCTGAGGATTTGATGATATCCATAGATTACCTTGCATCATCTGTCCATAAATATTTCAACAGAAAAGTTAGAGATAGGTAAAATTATTATCATAACAAGAGATGCTACAATATCATTGCATGCATTGCAATGTCAAGACAAATAAAGTTCTAAAGAGTAAGTTGTCAATGAACTGAAGAGAGCCAGTCGTACTCATACTGTGTCAAAAATGAAGCATTTTGATAATTTAATATTTTATCAAATTATTATGAATGTGAAAATCACAGATATCATATTTGACAACTGATTGATCGATTAAACATCTATAATTCCTACAATAACTTGAGTTTCTAAAAAGAATATACAAGCTAATATATCTCGGATCATAAAGAGTCAACCAGACAAAATAAATCAATCTGATCGATTTCAAGTTCTATAGGTCAACCTGAACTCAAACATGTTTAACTATAGTGTTAAATTAATCGGATTCATTACGGGTTATACACTACATGAACAAGCAGGATATTTCACATGAGTATCAAGTCTGCTCCAACTAAAGCAGAAGTGAATGCTTCCTAGATACTTCTGTTTGATTAAATTATCTGATTCATCTGAACCGGTCATCTATAGATAAAAACTATGCGGCTCTTTGGCCAAAAAATAAATAAATCTATCAATCAATCAATCAATCAAAAAATAAAAATCAAATTTTGTGGTTTTCACTTTAGGGGAGAGAACCCATGAACTTCTGTAACTTTTCTTCTCGTTTATAAAGCAAGAAATAAAAGGAAGAATGATTCCCCTAAAGATTGATAGAAAGAGAAACCAACAGCAAGGTCAAAATGGTGCATTGAATCTAAAACAATCAGCTGAACAAGATATCAGTTCAATCTTGCATCCCTGGTTCATCAAGAGAATGTACAAGTTTGATACAAGATAAAACCTTGCTGATCTGTCTAATTTATTAAACTAGCTATATAAATGCAAACGATATTGAGCTTTAAGTAAACAACTCAGTATGTAGCCTGGTTAGACACAGAAATTTCTTCAATTTTCTGATCTAAGAATAACAGATATAAGCTGGCCATGTAAAAAGGACATGTTTGGGACATTTCATGCATAGAAAATGGTTCCACCCTCACCAAATTGCACTTATAGCACAGAAATCCTACTCTTAATGACTACATAAAAGAAGAATAAAAAGAATTTACAGCAACAAATGCAGTGAGGGAACAGGAATGTTGTTAATTCATTTAACTTTTTGAATGATTCTCTTTAGGCTCAAAATTGGTCATTACCATATCCATATGCAGTGGGGAAAAAAATGCAATATTTCATTACATAGGATGTTTGCCCCCTAATAAGCTTGATCATTATGATGCAAAAATGTCAAAGGTAGGAAAACAAACTTATAGACAAAGCATTTGGGAAGCTCACCTTCACAAGTTTTTTGCACATGTTGAAGCTCAGGCCCTCCTTAACTTCATTACTATTCTGTCCCCAGCCAGGCAAAAGTTTGGTTGAGTTTGATCCATCAGATTGAGAATTAACCTCTTTAATCTCAAGTTCAAACTTTATATACACATAGGTGTCTGGCACGCTTGGTCTCCTCATTACCAACATTTTCTCGTTCTTGTCCTGACTACCACTCTCTGAGAACACCCGAAAAATAACAGTTCCCCCTCCCTCATAGATTCTGAATAGATACCCTACCATATGCAAAATCACTTGAAAAGTTCTTTTCTCATCACCTATAACCTGATCAGGCAAGGAGCTCTGAACATCTAGTCCAAAGCCAAAGCCTTTATAAACAGACAAGCATCTGAAAAGACAAGAAGCTTCCTTAAGCATGGAATGCAACCGAAAAGGCCTCATCTCTATTGGGAACCTTCCATCATCTTTAGCCGAAATATCCATCACATCGTTAATCAAAGTTGAGAGAACGTTGCTGGTTTTAACCAAGGTTTCAACAATAATCTTCTGCTCAAAGCTCATATTGTCATTGTGAAACATTGAAAGCAGACCCAAAATAGAGTACATGGGTCTCCTCATCCCACGACTCATCACCTTCTGGAAGGAAATTCTTGCCTGGCTTGCCATCATTGCATTCTCCTTAGCCTGCTGCAATGCACGATTCTGCTCACCTAGTTTCTCCCTCATTAGCTGAGATTCTTCAAGAACTGCAGCATGGGAAAGAGCTACAGCTACCTGATCTGCGACTACTTCCACTATTTCCATTTCCTCAATGCTCCAAACCCTAGAATCTGCACTTGGAAGAACCAAAACAAGTATAGTATAACAAGTATCAACGAATTCTGGTGTTCCCCCTTTGAAGTTTGAAACACAAAGCATTGGCATCCGGATTGCTGCCACAGCACCTGAATCATCAGAACCACCACGACTTGCAAGCCCAAGTGCTGAATCTGGCCCCAAAATGCAGACCCCTTTGCTCTCTGTTATCTTCAGCACATCAGGATCGTTAATTGGGATAGAAAGGTGAAAATTATTTGAAGATCTCGCTTTTAGCTCATGGGTGAGGTTCATCTCCGTTCTATTTTCACTAGGCATCCAAACCGCACAATTGTGTAAATCCAAAGTCTGAGAAAGCTCCACCAAAGTGGTGTATAATATTGTATGCTTATCAAGTGACTTCCTAATTTCCCGAGTTAGCATCCGAACATGCCAACTTGCTTCCTTCTGCTTCATCATCATCCCAACTTCTTGCCCTAATTCCATCACATTTTGCTTCAAAAACAACTCCCTCACTTTCCATTTCAAAAGGAGAGGGATTAAAGTCAAAAGGGTTATAGCAGTTGCACAAGATACCAGGGCAGTAAGGAATTTAGCAATTGTGAGGATCAGCATTAACTGGAATGAATGAGGGCCATATAAAGTCCACGCATTGAGCAAATGGGTCAATCCACAAAGGACTATAAACGCTATAAACAATGACAGGACCCATTTGAATGGTACATTTGCAAAGCTAACAAAGTAAAGGAGTTCAATGGGTATCGAAAAATAGGCTATTGCTATCAAGCAATCACTCCCTTTTTGAAAATCAAGAATTGTTTGTATACTCCAATGACCCTCATCATCACAATTACAACTTGGATACTCATTATCACTGGCAGAAACATATATCCCAAGGTAATAAATCAAGAATCCAAGAATTAATACCCTTAACATTGCACCCAAGTAACTATTTCTCTAATTCATTCATAGAAACAACGAACTAACTAAGAAGCAAAGAAAACAACTATTTTCTTAGAACCCAAAGTTTCCTTTTCTAACTCACCTCAAGAAAACTCAACAAAGAAACCCTAACCATCAAATATCATAAGACCAATATTCTACTATTCAAGATCCAATAGATTTCAAGATCTAACACACTCATCTGCCTCTATCGCCATAAAATTCATTCTTTTCTAGTTTTCCAATCTCTAATCAAATAGCTTTGACAATTCTTACCTTGTATAACCAAGAAACTAAAAACAAAAACACTATGATTCCTCCAGCACTACAGTACTAAAGCAAAATAATGAATCAAACTTCACAAGAAAGTACCGATCAAAGGAGATTAGAAAAAGTTGTCCAAGTTAAAAGAACACAGACCTCAAGCTTCTGCAGCAAACTTACTATCAATCTGCAATCTTAAGTCAACAACTAATCATATATTTATATCCAAAAAAACTTTCTAAGCCAAAAAAAAAAATTGAAAAGAATCCACCACCTAGAATAGATTAAGAAGAAGAAATCTAGAAAGGGTAAGAAGAAAATAAAGAAAAAACCAAGAGGTTTCTATCTCTTTGAGTCTTTAAGTTGAAGTAAATGGTAAATTAGAGTCTTAGGGAGAGAAAGCTGAAAAGAAAAGAAAAAAATGTTGAAAAAGTAGTCTGAAAGCTAGCTAGATTTCCAAAAACAGGAGGACAACTATTTACAGAAGAAAAAGTACTCAAGAGTGAAGGATTTGAAGTGTGGGGATCCACGGTAGAAGGTGAAGAGAACCTAGACATTCGGAACATAAAAGAAATAATTTTTATTTGCTTGTGTGACATTTTATTAAAATATATAATTGATTTCGTAAAGAAGATCTATGGGTGGGGTATTGGATGACGTGGCTTGATTGGACCGTAACATTCAAGGTTTGTCAATGGCGGTTATGCCAATGATTGACTGGTTGAAATCGGAGGAAGATGACTCATTAATTACACGCTTTTCCTCTTCTTTCAGAAAAATCAATATTAATTATTAATATCATGAATTTGAGCTTATAATTAGGTGTAAACAGTGTAATTAGAGGACTATGATTCAATGAGAGTGAATGTGATGAGTTTGTGGATAAGGTGGATCAAGTCAAAGGATGTCATCTCACTTAATTGGATGTTATACAAGAATTAAAGAACCCATTATCAATAATATATAAATCTTGAATCATTTAATATAACTACTAACTAGTTTGGATATCCAAACTAATATAACCATCTTTGAATATCCAAATCATTTAATAAAGATTTTTGAATGTATTACTTAAAAAAGTTTTGAGTTCGAATCTCTGATAGGATACTAATAAAGATAATTATCGAAATTCTTATCCCATTAATAATTCTAAAGTCTCAAGATCAATTAATCAATAATTCTGAAGTCTCACAATCAATTGAGATGAAATTATATTAGTAATGATGATGGGACAAATCACAATTCATAGAACGATGAATTAAATAAAAGTTTAGTAAGAGGCTTTTTCTTTATTAAAAAGGAAGAGAGAGAGACCGATTCTCTCAAATGTCTTGGCAGTATTTAGAAAATGATTTCAACGTCAGACTCTTTTACATTATTGGAAACCCCACCTAAAATGCACCTCTCTCAGTCTCTAAATTTAATTAAATTTTCTATCAAGATAGATGACTTTCCATGCCACAATAGGGTTACATGCCATTTCAACATCTGTAATAAAGTAGCTGGTGCTGAGTCCCAAGAGTTAATTGTCAATGTCTTCCTTCCAAGTCTATACAAAACCCCCATTACCACGCCCACCTCACCCTTCAAAACAATCTGTCCATGTCACTTGTCACTTCTCAGCACCGCCACCACCACCATCGCTATGCACAGCCAGCTTTAGTAACTGTATTCGGGATAGAAATCTACCAAATATGGTTGACTTCTATGCATGAAGAAACCGAAAGTGGCATACAGTCAAGGATTCTTTCAAACAGCACAACCAAACAACACCTAAAGTTATCTTCTACTTTTCCTGGATGGAGACCAGACAGCCATTATGTGCATATTATATGCATCCCAAGTTGCATAAGCATGTTTCTTGAAGACAAGTCGCTATATTTAACCTCCATCTACTAGTGATACAAGGGAAATAGCCAAGAACTCAAATATACATATGCCAATGCTCGAATAGCAATGGAGACATGAAAAATTTGTAAATAAATTCAGTCAGGGGAAATTTGTAATATGGTGCAAGATTTGAATACCATCAGCTGACAAAGAGTAAAAGAGTACCATTGATCTGTACAGACATGATACCACATTCTTGACAGTGTGCAAAGGGAGTTGTACATCTATTTGATCTTGCAAAAGCACCTATGAGTCAGATATATCTACCGCAAAATAGTACCTTCATGCTTCAAAGACAATTTCTAATCTGGAATTTGGTCATAGTCCCCATTTTCGGGAGATTGATGTGCTCCACGCCCTGCTCTTCCTGCAGAAGAAAACATAACATTTCAGTCTTTTCCTCTTCCTCTCACTCCTCCTCCCAACCCCTTTCAAAGAGAAAGAACATACCTGTCAAGTCATAATCAGCAGAAGTTCTAGCATCCAGGCTACTCCTCCATTCTGTCTGTGAAGGAGACACATGCATACCAGAAGGTTGAATCATGAAATGACTTCTTCCAATAGTTTGAAAATCATCGTTTCCTCGGACATGATTTCTCCCAGAAGATTCAACTGGTGAGCGGAAGCCAACACTTGATACTGATGCCCCGCCAACTGGCGATGGCAACTTGCTGCCAGAAGCATCACCTTTTAAACCAGCATTAACATCCTTCTTAGGGTCAATCTGAAAGGTACCAACAATAACCTGTAGATTCAATAAGCAAGAAAATGATTAATCAGCTAAAGAACCAATCTCTCTTACAGACAGATCAGAAATTTCATCAAACCAATTGCAGATTTTGTACATTACCTGAACTGGACCGGCAGCCTTTAGGGGTCCACCAACTCCTCCTCCAATGATCTGGCCATCTGTACTAGATAGGCAAACACTAAGCCCACCAGTCCTTCCTCCAATTTCCGTCCGCACATAGGACCCAGACAATGAAATGATCTCAAAACGACCCTAATGTCAGAGTTTGAAAGAGAAAATTATATTTTTTAAAATATCAAATAATTGATACACGTATATATATCATTTTTGTTTCTTTTTTGGTACAATCAACTTAAACAGAAGAAAGATACAATCTTAAAGAAAATACAGACAAGGGTATATTTTCAGCAACTATTGGACCAGTGCGAACATAGAAGCTCAAATATTATTGAACTTGAAATGATTCTACTAATAACTATTATTCAAACAATGTTGAGTACTCTCAAAGGTATGATAACAATCAGCTGTTAAAAAAACTGTCATTGGGCAGTTTACGTATGGTACTTAAACCCAGGTATTGCAACAAACTTGAACAGCAACCATATCTTTGAAAGATTAAGGATTAATGGCACCTGATGGCATATATTTGTGTCTAGATTTGAGGTGATATTGGCTTCAGCATCTGAATTAAATCATATATATGTCCTTCAAAATAATGTTTAAAGAAACAAATACCAAATTCACCAATTGTATGATCTAATTATTGAACTAAAGACACAACTAGACGCTTATGATAATTCTTTAATACTCATTACAGTATGTTTTCACCATGATTACATATTATCAAAAGCTTCTACTGATTCACAAGCCCCATTTAAGGCTTTTATTTTTTATTTTTATTTTTAACTTGGAGCTTCAAAAAACATAAATAGATCCAGAGTAAATCAAGTTTGCTATTAATAATTTGTGTAACTGTCAACAGGGACGCAACTAGAAATGAAATGTAAGGGGGTCAAAGTTGAAAGAACAATACAATTTTAAATTAAAATAAACACAAGTTTTGTATTTATAATTATCCTCAACAGGATTTCATCATTTGAAAGTATTGCATAATGACTTCATTATCAATACTATCAAATATATATTTCTCTATATACACAACTAAGTTATTATTCAACCATTAATCACTCATTCTACTTCACAAACGATTCTTCACAAAATTCATTGTTGAAAATGCTCTCTCTACACTAGCAGTGGCAACGGGTAAAATCAATGTTAATTTCATCAACAAATAAACTAATGGAAACACTTTGTCCTTCTTAGTTTCAACCATCATTTTTGCAAGATCTCAAATTCCTTTCAATCCCATAAATTTGACATTAGAGTGCATATCCAAAATGTAAACATCAAGTTGAGAATCAAGTGTCATGAGTTCTAAGTCAGAAAAATCTTTTGAATAAAGTTTAGCAAGGCGCATCATTTTTTGTTTATCAAAAGCAACAAATGATTCATTTGGACATAAACATGTTAAACAAATAAGCAATTCAGTGTTTAACTCATTGAAACGATTATTCAACTCTTAAAGTTGCATATCTAGAATATTATAAAAATATGGGTACAATTTGTGGTCCCAATGGCAATTTCATCTTCCTAAATCCTAATCTATAATTTAACCTTAAACTTTCAAAATAAAAGAATACAAATATAAAATGTATTAGTATTAGTATTACCTAACAAATTGAAGAAAAAAAGGTTTGTTGGCTTGATAGGTGGGAGAAAGCTACATTTGTGTAGATAAAGAAATAGAAATTTAGGAAAAAATTTGAAACCTAAGTTGTTGAATCAGTTATGGGCAATAGAGAGGATCGGTCTGGGAAGTAGAGGAAGAGAGGTTTAGTTTTGACAGCCCAAAATGAAAAATGAGAGTTTAACTTATTTGATAGATTGGAGAATTTTTGTAATTTATTTTTCATTAAGGGGCAAACTTGTAAAATTAGTCAAAAAAAATCAGAACTTAAAGAGGGTCAACTGACCCTCCTTGACCCCCCCTCCCTCCGTCCCTGATTGTCAGAATTCAGTGATATAATCTCAACTTTGGCTCTTCCTTGAAAGTTGACATGCTTCTGTCAGAGCTTGCTCCCCAGAAGGGACCTAAATTATGTTTTAAACATACAGTGGTGCTTCAACCTCTATATGTAATTTTGCCTTTCTGCACCCACTAAACAATCATCCTATAGGTAATTTAATAGAAACCATCTGTCTTAAATTCTCTCAAATAAAATTATGTCTTCCTTACTGCACACATTACAGAAGCATCTTACTGCAATTTGATGAAGAAACAAATGACAGCAACCTTAAACTATAGTACACATGAGACTTTCAAATGCAGCTATTTCTCATTTCCCTATTTGTTTTTGCTTCTTCTATGGGCAAAAAATTCCATGCATGGAAAGTCAACAAAAAAGTTATAAATACAACTGCAAAATGAAAAAATAACATAAAAAATTACCTCATATGTAATATTACCCCCTGATGTTGCTGGCTGCCGCAGAGATGCATTAGAGATCGAACCAGATGCAGACAGAATACATATCTCACGCTTACTTTGTTGCATGAACATCATGATTTTCTGTGAAACATCCTATTCAATGGATCCATTTATTGTGTCAGAGGGGAGACAGATAAACAGAAGCAAGGGATTGATTCATTTTATATAAACCTCTATTAGCACCTAAACCTGTCTACTAGATAAGCAACAACCATTATATTGTAATAACCACTAAAATAAAATAAAAGTCAACAATGTTGTTATTCATACACTAGAACAAAATCAAGAAATCACTCATTCTCCAACATCTGTAATTTAACTGTATTTAATTCTGTCAGCAATGCCATCAAATTGAGAAGTATAATTACAGTTTGAGGTTGGTAATGAATGAGGAAAAAATAAAAATAGGCTTAATAAGGGGAAAAAAAGGTATTATCACATCTCGTACAATCAAAATTTTGCCATTTGACTACCATAAAGACGATGGGATAGGATACTCCCACTACTATATCTCAGTTTCCAAATACAGGGAAAGGAAAGAGTCTCAGAGATTTCAACAGTCAGTGACTAATATATCACTAGGATCACTTCGATCATCAACATATTAATCTTACAGATTACTAACATTAGTGCTAACAAGTTCACCACCTTAGAACAAACTTGGTCAAGACAGGAGATTTTCAATTTTTAAAGATAAGATGGAAGAAAGAAAGAAGATAAGTAAATAGAATCTGGCCAGAAAGAAACCATAATCTTAATGAAATGTTCTAAAATAGAAAGCTTTACCACAATGCATGAGACTGGAAAACTAAAGACAAAGATTACTAAAACAAACTTGGTCAAGACAGGAGATTTTCAATTTTTAAAGATAAGATGGAAGAAAGAAAGAAGATAAGTAAATAGAATCTGGCCAGAAAGAAACCATAATCTTAATGAAATGTTCTAAAATAGAAAGCTTTACCACAATGCAGAAGACTGGAAAACTAAAGACAAAGATTATTAACATTATGTCATATCTCACCACCACTTTACCAAAAAAAGGACAATGACACTGTCAAACGATTCCCATAATTGCTGAATGTACACAGTTCACATGCAAGTTGCCCATTCTAAAAATTTAATCCCATTAAACAGGAAAAAAATTTAAAAAAAGGCAAGAGAGAAAGAAGATCATGTAATCAGGTAAAGTTCAATTTTGAATTTATAATTAGAGACAATGAGAAAACAGATTAAAATAAAATAGAAAAATCAGTTAAAGGAGCACTCTGCTTCCCATGACCATCTTTAGTGCCACTTAAGAAGGATAAGAAAAAAATTAACTTCAAATACATCAAACTTCACTTTTGATATTCTACCTGGATCCACGACAGATAAAGACTAAAACACTAAGGGTCCGCTTGAGAGTTTCATGGTAACGGTTATGAGGGTAAACCACCGTAATGGTTTTAAACATAAACCACAGTAGCGGTTTTGAAGGGTTTTAGTAACAGTTTGTAAAACACCCAACCTGCGATTAGGAGTTTATTTTCAGTCGTTCTAACAGTTTTTTAAAATGATAAATTTACATATATACCCATAAAAATACCCAAACTTCAATCAGTACTTGAGAGTTTTATTTTTTCAATTACAAGGTAAGGATTCTTAATTTGTTTTCTCCTTAATAGTATTTTATAACTGTTGAAATGTAAAATAGGAAATAGAATTATTCTCTTTGTAATATAGGAAATAGAATTATTCTCATTGTAAAATAGGAAATAGAATTATAATAGGAATAGGAAATAGAATTATAATAGGAATGTAACAATTTACTTCCTAGATTAGTTTTTTGTTTTTGCTATAAATTCATTGTACATTTCATTATAAATACACAAGAAAATATTTCTTCACATGGTATCAAAGCTTGGTATTTGAAATTTCAAAAAAATTTCTCTCTTTCTCAGATTTTTTTTTTCCGGCAACGATCAGAATCTGGTCCAATCACACCGGACTGATCGTCTTCTCCTCGTCGTCCTAACCCGAGTGGTTTCGTCGTCGGCTGCCGCTGCACGCGCCGATTGTTTTTCCGGCAGCCCCTCCTCCAATCTGTTTTTCCAACAAGCGTGAGTTCTCACCACCACCGGCATCTTGTTCCTCTCCACCTCGCCGGCAAACCCCTTCAAGGTGTTTCCGTCAGCTTCTGCTCTGATCTGTTTTCCAGCGAGTGTTCAGTTTTTCCGGCAAGTGTAAGTTTCTGTGTTTCTGTCAGTTTCAAGACTTCATGGATTCTTCAAAAACAGCCTCTCCTTTGCATGCAAGTGGTTTTTCTTTTGTATCTCTCCCTCCCATCACCACTGAGCGATTAATTGGGACTGCTAATTATTCATCATGGGTTGCCTTTGTCGAATTATGGTGTATGGGTCAAGGTCTGGAGGATCACTTGACCACCAAAGCTGCCAATATTATGTCGGATAGGTCTTCCTAGACTAAAATTGATGCTATGTTGTGTAGTATGTTATGACAAACTATTGATCCCCCCCTTCACCCTATTTATAAATCTTACCGCTCTTGTGTTGATATTTGGAGTCAGACTAAACTTCTCTATACCAATGACATTCAATGTTTATATTCTGTTGTTTCCAACCTAGTTCATCTCAAACAACAGGATATGAATATGTCGAACTTCCTTGGTAAGATGGCTTCCCTTAAGACAGAATTCAATCTGCTGTTACCAGCTGGTAAATCTGCGGCAGAAGATTTGGCTCAACGAGACAAGTTCTTTATGGTCCTGACACTTGCAGCTCTTGGTCCAGATCTTACACCTGTTCGAGATCAAATTCTTTCTAGATCCACCGTGTCTTCCCTTGATGAAGTGTTTGCCATATTACTTCGGGTTTCCTCCCCTACTACTGTGCATTCCCCAGGTGACTCTTCGGTCCTTGTTTCTTAGTCCCACACTTTTCCAAAACAGGGCGATCGAAATAGCAAAGGAAATCGGCCCAAATGTAGTTATTGTCATCGGTGGGGGCATACTAGAGAGAAATGTTTTAAGTTACATGGTCGACCTACCCGAGCTGCTAATATTGCTCAGGCTGATCACTCTGATCTTCATTCTGAATCCTCTACAGTGCCAGCTCAGCCCTCCTTAACTCTCACAGGTACTGATTATGATGAATACTTACAATATCAGGCCAATAAGCAGTCTTCTTCATCCATTGCCTCCATCGCTCAAACGGGTAATTCAGTTGCTTGCCTTTCTCAGTCTTCCGCTTTAGGACCTTGGGCCCTAGATTCAGGTGTCTCAGATCATATTTCTGGTAACCCTCGTTTACTTACTCAGATTATAAATACTATATCTTTACCTCCTGTTACTTTAGCCAATGGGTCTAAAGCCGATGTTCAAGCTATTGGATGTGCAAAACCCCTCCCCTCCTTAGCATTAGACTCTGTGCTTTATATTCCCAAATGTCCATTTAATCTCGTGTCTGTTAGTAAACTTACCCGCTCCTTAAATTGCTCTATTCGTTTTGCTACTGACTCTGTTGTTATACAGGATCGCGACACGGGACGGATGATTGGCACAGGACGTGAGTCACAGGGTCTCTATCATCTCCATATCCCATCTACAGCATGCATTGTCTCCGAGTCTCCGGATCTCCTTCATAATCGTTTGGGCCATTCTAGTCTTTCCAAACTTCGAAAAATGATCCCAGGTTTATCTAAATTATCGTCCTTGAGTTATGAGTCATGTCAGCTTGGAAAGCATACTCGTAGTTCTTTTCCAAAGCGTGTCAATAAACGGGCTGCGTCCCCCTTTGAGTTAAGGCATTCAGATGTGTGGGGTCCTTATCGTGTTAACTCTACTTTGGGATTTAAATATTTTGTTACATTTATTGATGACTATTCCCGCTGCACTTGGTTATTTCTTATGTGCTCTCGTTCTGAATTATTTTCCATATTTTCATCATTTTGTGCTGAAATTAAGACTCAACATAATACTACCATTCGTATATTACTAAGTGATAATGCTCTTGAATATTTCTCTGATTCCTTTACTAAATTCATGACATCTCAGGGAATTCTTCATCAGTCTTCTTGTGCTTATAGTCCCCAACAGAATGGCATTGCTGAGCGTAAGAATAGACACCTTATTTAAACTGCTCGCACTCTTCTTTTACACAGTCACGTCCCTTTCCGGTTTTGGGCTGACACGGTTCTAACCACCTGTTACTTGATAAATCGCATTACTTCTTCTGTCTTACAAGACTAGGTTCCACACTCTATATTATTCCCTGATACTCCATTATTTTCTCTTCCCCCGCATGTCTTTGGGAGCACCTGTTTTGTTCACATTTTCCCTCTTGGTCAGGATAAATTGTCAACCAAGTCTACAAAATGTATTTTCTTAGGATATTCACGTCTTCAGAAGGGCTACAAATGTTATTCTCCCGCCACACATCGCTACATCATCTTTGCTGATGTTACATTCTTTGAGTCTTCTCCATTTTTTTCTCATCCTCCAGTGGAGTCTGATCCGATAGTAGATGTTCTACCAATTCCATACGTTGCTTTCCCACCTTCGTCTGTTTTGATACCTCAGTCTACTACTAATACCACTCTTCCTATCAACAATAGTCTTGTTCTTTTTACAGGTGATCCTGATGTTCCCGCTGTCGTTCCTGAGATCCCTGTCACTGCTAGTCCTGTGCCCGATTCCTCCAATGCCACGGTCCTGTCTCCAGCTGATCAGTTTCCCATTGCTATTTGTAAAGGTATGCAGTCTACATGCAACCCTCATCCCATCTACAATTTTTTGAGTTATCATCGTTTATATCCTTCATATTATGCCTCTGTATCCACCCTTTCTTCTGTTTCTGTTCCTTGCCATGTTCATGAGGCACTTTCTCACCCCAGGTGACGTCAGACAATGGTTGAAGAAATGTCTGTTTTGCATCATAATCATACTTGGGAGTTAGTTTCCTTACCTCCAGGCCATTCGACTATTGGTTGTCGATGGATTTACACTATAAAGGTTGGTCCAGATGGTAAGGTTGATCGGCTGAAAGCCCGTTTGGTGGCCAAGGGATACACTCAGATCTATGGGACAGATTATTTTGACACTTTTTCTCCTGTTGCTAAGATGTCTTCCGTCCGGTTGTTCTTTGCTATGGCTGCCATTCGAAACTGGCCTATGCATCAATTGGATATTAAGAATGTTTTTCTTCATGGTGAACTTCAGGAAGATATTTATATGGAGCAACCTCTGGGTTTTGTTGCTCAGTGGGAGTCTGGTTTGGTATGTAAACTTCGTCGTTCTCTATATGGTCTAAAACAGTCTCCTCATGCTTGGTTTGGACGATTTAGCACAATTATCCAAGAGTTTGGTATGATTCGATGTGAGTCTAATTACTCTGTTTTCTATAGACATGCATCATCAAGGCAGTGTATCTATCTGGTTGCCTATGTTGATAATATTGTTATTACAGGAAGTGATCAAGATGGCATTGGACAGTTGAAGCAACACTTGTTCAAACACTTTCAAACGAAAGACTTAGGGCTACTCAAATATTTTCTTGGCATAAAAGTCGCTCAGTCTAAATCTGGTATTGTTATTTCTCAAAGGAAGTATGTACTGGATATTCTAGAGGAAACAAGGATGTCAGATTGCAGACCAATAGACTCTCCTATAGATCCTAATTTAAAACTTTCACCTGGACAGGGGGAGCCTCTTGCTGATCCTGGAAAGTATCGAAGACTTGTTGGAAAACTTAACTATCTTACTATCACACGACCGGATATTTCCTTTTCTGCCAATGTTGTAAGTCAGTTCCTTCAAACTCCGTGTGATAGTCATTGGGATGTAGTTGTCCAGATTTTAAGGTATATCAAGGGAGCACCAAGTAGAGGCTTACTGTATGAAAATAAGGGTCATTTGCAAATTGTGGGGGAGATATTCCAGATGCTGATTGGGTAGGTTCTCCATCTGATAGACGTTCTACACCTCAGGATTTTGTGCTCTTGTTGGAGGAAACCTAGTTTCATGGGAGTAAAAAACAAGCGGTTGTTGCAAGGTCAAGTGCTGAAGCAGAGTATCGTGCAATGGCCTTAGCCACTTGTGAGCTGGTTTGGTTACAAAACTAATTCAAGAGTTGAGATTTGTCGAAGTATCACAAATGAAGTTACTCTGTGATAATCAGCGTGCCCTTCATATTGTTTCAAATCCAGTGTTTCATGAGAGGACTAAAACACATATAAATTGATTGTCACTTTGTTCGAGAGAAAGTTCTATCAGAGTGTATTGCAACTAGTTTAGTCAGTTCCAACGACCCAGTTAGCAGACATCCTCACTAAGTATCTCTCAAGGGTTCTCGTTTGATTTTATTTGTAACAAGCTTGGTGCATAAGACTTAATGCTCCACTTGTGGGGAGTGTTGAAATGTAAAATAGAAAATAGATTTTCTCTTTGTTTATTAGGAAATAGAATATTCTCATTGTAATATGGAAATAGAATTATAATAGGAATAGGAAATGAATTAGATAGGAATGAATAAAATTACTTCCTATATTAGTTTTTTTTGTTTTGCTATAAATTCATTGTACATTTCATTAAATACACAAGAAAAATATTTCTTCACAATAACTTCAAGTGATAAAGTCTCTTTCTCCTTTTGGAATGATTGAAAAATTGTTAGCTCCACTCTTCCAAGAAAGCATCTAGAATGTAGTTTTTAATATATATATATATATATATTATTTTTTTTTTTTTTTAATGATTGCTTAAATTTCTTATATTTAATATATTAGAAAGGTGTATAATATAGTAAAATATTTTTGGGGATATAATTGGGATGGTTTTGTAGTGGATAGAGTATTTGAGAATAAAATTTTAAAACCAAACCAAAACACCCCAATAAAACCCCTCAAAAATACACTATACCATTTCTGCGGGTTTTTGAGCAAGTCAAACCAGTGCATAAAAATCTGGCATATAGTTTCATAACACCTCAAAACCAATCTAATTAAAAACCCCCCAAACACCACTAGAAAAACTCCCAAGCAGACCCTAAGTAAAATAATCAGACCTTTTAAAAGGCTAAACAAACCAGGGGAAACAGTTTTTGCCTAATGTTTTAATAAGAATAAGCACACCATCAAGAATCTTTCTTCAGTCAATTACATAACAACACATTTATGGTATAATACAAAACCTTTAAAATTTTACAAAGACAGTAGAGTGACCTACTTAGATATTTTTTTCACGTCATGCTACACAATTTAAATAAAAATTAAGAACTTCTAAGATAGAGCAAACTCTATACATAAACGTGTTTTCATACAATTAAAACATTGAGTACATATATACCTCAACATGAGAAAAATTTAGAACTCAGATAATGCGTACCTCACCAGCAACTACACTAATGACATGAGGAGTAAAACCTTGCCCAGAATTTCCTGCATCCATAATTTAAAGAGCAACAAGTTTCTAAGTTATACCTCAACCTCAATAGGAAATACTGAAGCCCAAACCCTATTTGAACTATACAACATATATAAAATACAACCATTTTACATTGGCAAAGTAATGATATTGCAATACTATAAGCAGAGTAAAAGAAAAATATACAAAACAAAATATTCTCGAAAGTGAAACATAAGTGCTAGATCATATGGTTAGTCAAACATTAATAAGAGGGCCCTGAATTGTTCTCTCCCATTAAATGAGAAAAGGAGAAAGAACTGTGACATAAACCAACTTCGCAGGTTACTAGACATTCCCAAATCCACCACTTAAAAGTATACGAAAAGGCTAATACAATCTCAGCATGGTAACATACTAACCATGCAAAGAAATTAATTCAAACACTCAACCAGCATTATGTTACAGCTAGGATACAACAGTGACAAACATATCGCCATGCATTAAACGCTACTAGAATCAATATAATAACCTGTAATGGCATTTATAGCATGCTCTCAGTTAGCATTATGGTTCACAGCAACGATATAAAGACTCAAAGTATAACATCCTTAATCATCTAAGAAGAAAAATTTTAAAACCCTTTCCAATTCAAAAAAAGGAACTGAAGCTTGGCTAACCATGAAAACAAAAAATGTACAAAAACAAAAAGCTTTGTAACCACCAACATGGGTAAATTCATGCACAAATTTTTTACACATCAATCTTGGAATCAGAGCAAACCACAGCAGTCAGAAGAACTCAGAACAATTCCTCAGCATTTCAAGGATTTAGCAATTTGACCCACTAAACTCAATGTACTAGCAATTAAGCATTGAAAAGCCTAAAAAGGTAGAATTAAAAAAACCAACAAATTCAACGCGTACAAAAAAAAAAAAATCTCAGAAACGCACTCAAACGTCTATGTTTTCACAGTGACACCCTACACTAAAGCAAAACACACCACTGGTATAATTTAAAACAACCATCCAATTCACAATATTCCCAAGAAAAATAAAATATTTAGAGAAACCCACAAAGATCAGACTAACCCAGATTGCAAAAACACCCCAATTAACATAGAGTAGCGTGAAACATGAAATTTTCAGAAAAACCACCGAAATTAACAGGCTATCAAAAAAGACTATAAAGTTGTAAACTTTACGAAAACACCCACCAAAACCGACAAGCTGAGACTTCTTAGAGAACGAAGACGAAGAGTGGAACCCAACAGGCCTTCTTGTTGTTGTTGCTCTCTCTTCTCTTTGGAGTTAGAAGCCGACGCTGTTTCTTGGCCGCTAAGGCCTGCTCCGGCGTCCCGTACTTCTGTTCTTCCACCTTCCTCTTCGCCGGCTCCAGCGGGGAGGTCACGGCGGAAGACGCGACGAGTGAGGGTACACCATTGGATTGTGTTGGTGGTGGTGGGACCCAGCGCCGTCGTCGTGTGTGTCGAGTGAGGAGGGGGAGGAAGCAGGCCATTAGTGGGCGAGGTGGAGGGGCAGTGCCCGAGGTGGTTGTTGGGGAGGGGAGGTGGTGGAGGTGGTGGTGGTGGTAGTAGGAGCTGAGTTGTGGTAGTTGTTGCGCGTCGTTAGGTTTCCATTTTTGTTTTGATAGAGATTTAGAGTTTAGAGAGAGGAGGAAGAGAGAGAATTTTTTTTATTTTTTTATTTTTTTAATGAATGTTTGGGTTGGGCTTTTATTTTCATTTTTTATTTCATTAATTAGAGTTGGGAGATTCTCACACCGTTGGATTGCTGTTTCTCTTCGTGATTCACTATGGTTGTTGACTTTACCTTTTTTTTTTATTTATTCCAGATTTTTTTCTTATCATCTCAGTTAGTTATTAGCAATTAAAGTTAAGATAAAATAAATTAATAATTAAAATAGATGATGTGGCAAGCTTTAATAATTATTAAATCAGATTGTAATAATAAAAACCATAAATTATTTCATGCCAATATCATATTATATTATTATTACATTTAGATTAAATAAACATAGAAGAGAGACTTACATTATAACATTATTCATATTGATCCGATAATTTGTACCAACAGAGATATCCAATCATCCCAAATAGATCAAACAAAATATGTGGCTGGTTATGAGGTAACTAACAGAATCCAAAAGGATGTGCAAAGTAAAGAACAAGAATGATTCCAATAGCAATAAAGTCAGAAGATAATAATTAATCTTTTTAGAGAAGTTTAGAAAGAAATATCATGAAACTAAACTCGTTTCATATCTCACGATTATTCCTTTGCAATCTTATTTGACCCTTTAACACCCCCCAATAATTATAACATGACGTGAATATAATTTTGGTTTTCATAACCGTTAAACCACTATAAAATATCTCTTGTTTTTTACTTTATTATATCGTTTAAACTTTTTGATTATCCGTATCACACGTACATCTCGTTTAGTCCCTCCGAGGTCAATTGGTATCTATGATTGATACGAATTATAGCATTAACAATTCATATAAAAAAACTTTATTAACAATACAAGATATCAAGGAATGTCACGAATTATAAGTTAGTATATATCTTATAATTGTATATACAGTATATTATTTTTTTAATAGCAGATTTTATTATGACGCATATAATATACACAAAAACTATTCAGTTATTCTCCTTTTGTTAATGCTTTCTTTTCCATATGCCCAAAGTGTGGCTAGTGGTATTGGGCATACAACAAAAATAAAAAATAAAAAAAAGTATTAATAAGTAAAATAATGTAAATTAAATCCAAAAGTGAAAAAACTTTTGAATATTCACTAAATAAAATTTATAATTTAAACATGAAAACTGCTACCTTTGTGAAATGAACAAGAGTGACAGTTTATTTCGGTTTAGAAGAGGGAAACCGCCCCTTTTCTCTTTTATAAATCTTACATATACGATTTCTTTTCATTTTTTTTTTTCTGTATAAATCTTTCGAGTGAATGATGGGAAGTCCACTCAGAAAAAAACATGTATTGCAGGTAAATAAGGGAAAAAAATGTTTTGTCATTGGCACTATTCATTTGCTTTTTAAGATTGTGATTTCATGGATAGTTCTTTTGAAGATTGAAAATGTTGGTGTGATGCATTGGGTTGGATGACACAGCCTTTTCATGCTTTGGCTGTGGCATTGGCTGGTTTTCGTGAGTTTCAGATCATTTCATTTTTTTTGTAATCTTTTCTTGCAGTTGTTTTTTTTTTTTTTTTTTGAGAGTTTGAATTTGCAACAGGTTTCTGTTGGGGTTTGTATTTCCTCCATTATGGTATTATCCACTGTTCTTTACTTGGGGAAGTATTATCTCAAGATCCAAGAGAGCGATCTGGCCTTGCGGCATCAGCAATTGCTGTAAGCAGATTCTTTTCATTCCTGGGTGTAGTTTTACACTTTACTTTAAATTGCAGAACTTGACATTATCGAATTTGCATTTTCTTGTCATTGTACATATTCTTGTTCAAATTTTGATTTATCCGGCCGGAGTGTCAGGCTTGATATCTATCTTACAAGTTCCATGCATCTTGTTTTTCCAGCATACAGTTTGATCCATTGTTCTTCAATTATCTTGTAGGCTTGTTTGCTCTGTTGCGCTCTTGGTTGTTCTTCTTGTTGTGTTCTTGTTAGCAAACTTCTCAGTGCCGTCGTCGTATTTTTGGTTCAACCTGAGATGAACGCGCTTCTAAATTATAAAATTACAGATTTGTGACACTCCTTCCTGTAACAAAATTCTCAGTTATTTTACTGCAAATTGTGTGAGTTTATTATTGATAAGAACACAGTAGGCCAGGCGCTAGGATCAAATGCATTAACATAAATGTATTCATATCTTCTTTGTTTGAGATCACAATCATTTCATAAATTTGATGAAAGACAATATACAAAAAACCTCATGCCTAACAACACATCATAGTACAACACTTTGGATACTTGTTCCTTTCATGTAAATCAATGCTCTATCGAATCAACATCTTGTTTTCGCATTACAGTGCACAGGATCTTTAGACTTCCTCCTTCGGTGCCTGTGCCTGTGCCTGTGCTTCCCCGTCCAGTCTCTTTGTGCAGATCCATGTTATTTGAATTCTTAAGTTCGTCTAGCTGCAACAGAACATAGTCAGGCAGAGAAAATGATTTTGTTTTCTTTTTTGGAGAATCACAAACAATAAATTCAAGTAATTACTCTAGGTGAAGTGTGCTCATGAAATATCAACAGGTAATTCAACTACTACTTGAGACATTTTAGGAAAAATTTAAAGAATAAAACTACATGTAATGAGATTGGCAAAATGGAAGCAGACTGAGATATATATGGTCTCCTCCCAGCAACAATCTCTTTATTTGGGAATCTCAGACATAATCTAATAGTAATTTATACAACTTGAACAAAGTCAACATTGTTCCGCTGTGATAGTTTACAGAAATCGGTTGCAACCATTTCTTCTTGCCCTTGTCATGACACAATAAAGCTGATACTATAATCTATGAAATGGATGCTGAATTTGGGGATGATCTTATGTTGAAAAATATCTGATATTTTGGACTGCGATTTCCATGTACACAACAAAAAGACAGATATGCAAGAAATACTGATTCTGATACAAGATCTCCTCTGTTCTACTGAAATTTACTAAAACTATGAGGTAAACAGTGAAGTGGTTTTGAGGTGATTGAAAGTTTCCGTAAATGACTGAATAATGATCATGAAAAAAGCTGTAGTTCTACTAAAGTGAACTGTGCATGAGAGTTTAAGGAGAATTTGTCAAATATTGTGAAAGAATATCGGGCAAAACCTATGGACGCCAGAAGAAGCCTACTACAATGATCTGCTTCCGCAAATATCAACAAATATTAGATAGGCGCCAGAGTGAATTTTTATGTATTGGGGAGGATGTAGGCCAAGGGCTGGTTCCAATGTTAACTTTGATGAAGGACCTGACGTATATCACCAGAGAGAAAGGATCAAGGTGGTAAGATTCACAATGTCATATTCCAATTAGAAAATGGAAATGCAAGGTCCTTTATTGGGACAAAATTCTTACTAACTTCGGACAAGAAAACAGTGGATATGTTCTTCCCCCAGCTTAAACATAATAAGAACAATGTGACTCATTTCATAGACCTGTAAAGCACAAAATTTACATCAAAATTAGACAAAAAATTTCCTCACATGAAACATTCTATTCCGAAAACAGATAAACAAATTTTTAAATTAAGAAAAAAGAAAAAAGTAGTTTCATCCATCTAAAACATCATCCTCAGAATCTTAAGTAACCTTAAACCACAGACATAGCGTTGCTAATATTAAAAGCAAAATTGGACAGATCAAAAAATGAGATGGCACCTCTTTGCAAGTTTTCTTGATGTCAGCCAAAGATCATTATATTTCATCTGCAAATCTGACAATTCAGCTTGTAGCTTTTCATAAATCAGATACACTAGGACCTCCTAATTTTTGTTGAATAAACTGCGTGGACCATAAACACAAATATTCACAACTTTTCAGAAAATCACAACCCCCATTTCAAAGAACAAAAAGAAAAAAACATCAACTTACTCGAGGGCAGAAGAAGGCTTGTCATTTTGCTCATACAATGCCACCAGAACTACAACAAAAACTTAAAACTTCACTCCACAAGAAAAAAAAAAATTAAAAAAAAAAAAAATGTGAGCAAGTACCTTTTGTAAGAGCATCAAGAACTCCACTGGAATCTAAATACCTTCTAAAAGCTTCCTTCTTTGCTTCTTTTTCCTGTAAAACATCAACTGGGTGATGAAGATATAACGAATTTAAGCCAGATTTATCAGAAGTTATGGATGGATCAGCTACAGTATATTACACAGTTTAAAATTTTGCAAAAAAGTTTTGAAATTTACCTCTTTGTAACGCATCATGATCTGCTGTTAAATTTTCTTCCCCTTCTTTTGCTCTTGATGAAAACGATAAAAGAAAACAACAAGGGAAGCCAACCCACCATGACATGATAGACCTGTCACCTACTCGACTACAGGTTCAGAGCCCATCTCTCGATTTTCCGCATCAACCCAGGACTTGCTTTTGAGCCTAGGCCCAGGTCGAATCCGACCCAACTAGGTGAATAAATAATAATTAATATATATATTTTACAATAATGTTGAATGATTTTTTAGATCAGAGTGTGTTTTTCTTTCCTTTCGATGAGAAAGTTAATATATAAATTGTGATTTCATCTCACTCACATTTAACACAAATTTTACGGTTTTTTATAAGAAAAATATGGATGAGAGTATTGTATTAACCTCAAGTGGTTGGCCTAGTCCTTGAGTTCCTAGGTGCTCCGAGATAATAACGTTATAATTTATATGGTCTTTTGGCTTCGTAATATGTTCAATGGATTTCAAAGATTAGTTAAAATACGCGTAAACTAATTCAAATACTTTGTTTACACACACACACACACACACGCGCGCACGAGGGACTATGAATTTCCAAGTTAAAAAATTAGTGTGACAACATTTCTTAATCACACACACACACACACACACACACACACACACACACACACGAGGGACTATGAATTTCCAAGTTAAAAAATTAGTGTGACAACATTTCTTAATTTTTAGTTTGAGTATCTACAACGATATTGGAATTTGGCTTTAATGTTCTTGCATCATTTAAATTCTTTAGTTTAGTGATAGAATTGCCTGGATGCATAGATAGAACCACATAGATAATTCAATGTACGGATGGACAAAAATACCTGTAACCCGAACTGAGTTGAACCGAATTTTTCAAGTACCCCAAAAAACAGGTTGGATTCGGGTAGTATTTAAGTAGGTACCCGGTTTTTCGGTTCGAATACCGGGTTATATTTAAAATATAATCCGGGTACCCAAAACCTGAGTTTTTTTTTTTTTTTTTTTAAAGTAAAAAGTAAAATCTCAAATCAATTTGCCCTAAACCCAGATAACCTTCTTCTTCGTTTTTCGTTTCTCCCTTTCTCTACATTTCTCCAGTCACAACTTCCCATATTCTTCTTCATTTATCATTTTCTCTCCACTAATCTCTTTGTTTCTCTATTCTCTCCACTAGTCCACTGATTTCACTCGCATCTTCTTCTTCATTTCTCCATTTAGCTTGCATCAGTTCTGTTTCTCTCCAGCCTCCACTGATTTTGCTTGCATCAATTCTTTATTTCTCCATTTCTCCAATTCACAAAAGGTATTCGATAATTGTCTACATTGGACTCTTTTTATTGTGAAGAATTATTTCTATACTTTTTTGCTCAATTGATTCACTAACTTTACGATATTGTATGTTGTTTTTGTCTTTTTGATGGTTTTGGTAGAGAAATTTTTGTTTGGAAGCAATATTACAAGAAATTCGGGTTTTACATTTGGGTACTCGGTAATTGAACTGAAATTTTGGGTACCCACGTATTCGGGTATTGCATAAACCGGCTCGATTACCAGATACTATTTTACATATCCGAATATTTGGGTCAGGTAGTAAAAGGCACATTCGGGTCGTGTACCCGATTTTGTCATCCCCTAATTCATTGTGCACATCAACGCCCACCCTGAGATTTGGATCATCAAAGGCACAATAACGTCCATACCGTTGTCCTGCTTTTAATTATTTCAATTGGATTCCAATTCTCAAATTTTGCACTGCGTTAGGTAATCTAAAGAAGCTCAAATGGCTTCATCATCACCTGTTTCAGATGTGGAAAACAATATAATTTCATTTGCATCTATATGACATCCCACCGAACCCACCATTAGTCTCTTCAGAGGACCAAAAGCTACACATCAAGTATGGCAATGGATTTCAATTTAACTGAGATCCAAAGAAGCCATGTACAGTATGTTAAGTTCACTTGAAAATGAATATATAAACCTTAAACACACTCCAACTACATAAAAAACAAATAAAGATTTCGGGAAAAAGATTTCTTTCTCTAGTTTATAGAATTGTGAACAAGGACAGTTAATATTTGGTACAAAAGAATAAATGAGAAAATTTAGGGTGAGAAGTTCTGCACATACAGGGTCACGGCTAAACTGCAGCATCTTGCAGATGAAAACACGTATGCTGTCAAGGACGTGAACTAGAGTTACCGTGATAGCCACGTGGAGATCAACAATAGTGGAAGCATTATTAGCAAGCCATAGCTCACCAAGGAATCAATATTTTCAATCTTCTCCATCTTTTTATTGAAAGAATTCCATGTACTCGTAAAAGGACATTGTTGAGCCTGCATCCATGTCCCACTTATTGTTAGCATTGTACATAAGAATGTAAACGAATAGCTCTAAATAAAAATATGAAAATATCACCTCTGTTTTTGTGTCACTAGTTTGATCCTGGACATTTGAGTTTTGCAATGATCTCCGCTCATTATGGTCGACTGGTTCTTCTGAAGGCATTTTTATTTTGACCTTTTCAGAGGTTTTCTTTGAGAGGATTTTGTATGCATAATCAGTATGTATTGTTTCCATGACTGAACCAAAGAAGTTTGTAACAGGTACCTAGAGAGAGGAACAGAGGCACATAAATACTTTTAGGTTATTTCAATCTGCTGAAAAGTCTTCGAAGAAAGATCTAGCATTGCTTCAATCTTAAAGAAATGATCTCAGGTAAAGAAATATTCACCACAAAAAGGGCCTAGAGGTTTCTTATATATAATGCAAAGTGGTAAACCTCCCTTTGCCAGATTTAAGCATAAAATGCACTTAGTCCTCCTGCATCATTCAGGCGAGGAAAGACTGTACTAAAGACACTTTGTGAACACCAGAAAGGCCTTGTAACATGAAACTTATGAAATAACATCTATGCAGTGTTTGATCTTGTTGAAGTCTCACACTAACTAGGCACACTTAAGCTTACTGGTTTATAAGAAGGGGTAATCCTCCCATTCAATAAGGCTTTATTGGGTGAGGAGTCAGACCCACCTCAAATTCTATCATAATATCAGAGCCCAGATTCAGTTGAACTGACTGCTTGACCAGTGGGTGAGGAGTTAGAGCAGATAATTACCTCCAATAACAAGTATGACCCAACATATGAGCTTGACCGTGAGGGAGAGTGTTGAATGTTGAGCAACCAAAGGGTGTGGTCTACCATAGAAAGAAGAGAGGGAAGACGCAGGGGAATATAGGTTAGGCAGGAGGTTAGAGTTTGTTATAAGGGGGACAGGTGGTTTGTGAGGAGTGGAGAAATGAGAATTCTGTTAGAATCAAAAGGTGTCAGGAGAGAACAAAAAGGGCGAGAGAGAAGCATTCAGAACATTTAAGCCATTTTGGACGGGAGGCTGCTGACCCTCGAAGTCGGTAATTGTAAAGGCTGCTGACCCTCGAAGTCAGTCTTGCATTTACCATTTTTCTTATGTACTTGTTATTTGATCTCTGTCATATGCCATTTGAGTACTGCTAGGACATTACTATGGAATGAATACTCTCTGGATGTAATGTATTGTTTGATTGGTAATATAACAGGATATTTGTCATTTGAGTGTGTGTGTTGGTTGTGTTGTGGATGGATTGTTGGACTGTTTGTGGATTTGCAGGTCAGGTGTTCATCAAAGTCCCACACTGACTAGGCACACTCAAGCTTACTGGTTTATAAGAGGGGGTAATCCTCCCATTCAATAAGGCCTTATTGGGTGAGGAGTCAGGCCCACCTCAAATTCTATCAGATCTTAACATAGATGCAAGAGCTCATGCTTTTAAAGGATGAGAAAAAGCTTCATTTAACAGGTATAAAGTCTTTTCTTTATAAAAGAAAACAAACCAATTAGAACACAAAGATCAATAACATCAGAAAAGAAGTCAAGGACTTCCATACCTCCTCCAGATTTCTTTGGTATAGATCTGTTCGGTAATATGCCGTTGACATCAACAAATTTGGGTTGTAAGAAGTGAAAAGACTGCATAATAACCATCAGAGCAAATGATGCAGATCTTAGTTTGAAGAATTATAATGACTCAAAGATGTGCTATACAATAGATGCACTACAATCCAAGCACAAGGAAACAGTACTCATAAATGAACCAAAAGGATGCGTGGACACTACATACTGAACATATCATACTCTTAGCGACGCAATTGGTATAAAGTCCAACTTTAATGTACCTGCTCAATGAGGCATTGTCATACATATTCAGCTTCTCAAAGAAAGCAAGGGTATAGTATGTAAAACGATCCACAACAGAAACCCCAACCTGCATAATAAGAAGAGACATTGAATGTAATACCCGAAAGCCTATAAGTTAAACAAGAATATGATAGTTTCAAAAGCTAGCATCCTGGATCTTCATATTTACGGCGTTGATAAAACAAAAAACGCTATCAATTTTACACTTACATCGGAGTCCAAGTGATGTGAGTATGAGTTCTCCCCTTTCTTGCTACTTCCAATAGCCAAAACACCTGGAGAATGAAGCTGTACAATCCAGGAAAAAGAAAAAGTCCATCCAGCATCAAAATACATAAAGCAGATGTTGAAAGTCTCAATGCAAGGTTGAAGACTTAGAATGCCATGTTCATAGGTCAAGCTTAATCAGAAGTGCATCAGTAAAATTCAAAATATGGATTGTCGTGACCCGACCATACGAACAAAGATGCATCTCTTGAAAGTAGAAATGCACAAACAACTGTGAAAAGAAATGACACTAAATAGATGTCCTAGTATATATATAGATTTTCTGGAAAAACTTGAAGGTATTGTGCAGCATGCAGACCTTGGTTTGACTGGCATACCAATAAACATTAATCACAGCATGGGACATAGATTGTACATACATATAACTATTACAGAAGGGAAACTAAACATTTAAGGAAACATCTATACACTGGACAACTATGAAATGTGATTCTAGAATAATCATGGCTAAATCAACCCTACAAAAATAAATAAGATATTATATGCATTAAGATTTTTTCTTCTTAGTACCATATGCCTATTCATCTAGATAAACGGGTAAACATCATTCCCCCAAAAAAGTAATGTATAACTATGACTAGATAATAAATATTGTGAATTTTATGAAAACCATACCCCATTATTAGAAACATAATATACGTTTTAGTAACTTTGTTGATTATCCGTGATACACGTACATCTCGTTTAGTCCCTTCGAGGTCAATTGGGTATCTATGTTGATACGAATTAAGCATTAACAATTCATATAAAAAAACTTTAATTAACAATACATAGATATCAAGGATGTCACGAATTATAAGTTAGATATCTATAATATATGTATATACAGTATATTATTTTTTTAATAGCAGATTTTATTATGACGCATATAATATACACAAAAAACTATTCAGTTATTCCCTTTTGTTAATGCTTTCTTTTCCATATGCCCAAAGTGTGGTAGTGGTATTGGCATACAACAAAAAATAAAAAATAAAAAAAAGTAATTAATAAGTAAAATAATGTAAATTAAATCCAAAAGTGAACAAACTTTTGAATATTCACTAAATAAAATATTATAATTTAAACATGAAAACTGTACACTTTGTGAAATGAACAAGAGTGACAGTTATTTCGGTTTAGAAGAGGGAAACCGCCCCTTTTCTCTTTTATAAATCTTTACAATATGATTCTTTTTCATTTTTTTTTTTTCTGTAAAATCTTTGCGAGTGAATGATGAAGGAAGTCCACTCAGAAAAAAACAATGTTATTGCAGGTAAAATAAGGGAAAAAAATGTTTTGTCATTGGCACTATTCATTTGCTTTTTAAAGATTGTGATTTCATGGATAGTTCTTTTGAAGATTGAAAATGTTGGTGTGATTGCAGTTGGAGTTGATGAAAGCCTCTTCATGCTTTGGCTGTGGCATTGGCTGGTTTCGTGAGTTTCAGATCATTTCCAGTTTTTTGTAATCTTTTCTTGCAGTTGTTTTTTTTTTTTTTTTTGAGAGTTTGAATCTTGCAACAGGTTTCGTTGGGGTTTGATTTCCTCCATTATGGTATATGCCACTGTTTTTACTTGGGGAAGTATTATCTCAAAGATCCAAGAGAGCGATCGGCCTTGCGGCATCAGCAATTGCTGTAAGCAGATTCTTTTCATTCGGGTGTAGTTTTACACTTTACTTTAAATTGCAGAACTTGACATTGAATCAGAATTTGCATTTTCTTGTCATTGTACATATTCTTGTTCATAATTTGTGATCCGGCCGGAGTGTCAGGTGATATTCTATCTTACAAGTTCCATGCATCTTGTTTTTCCAGCAATACAGTTTGATCCTATTGTTCTTCAATTATTGTAGGCTTTGATTTGCTCTGTTGCGCCTCTGGTTGTTCTTCTTGTTGTGTTCTTGTAGCAAACTTTCAGTGCCGTCGTCGGAGTTTTTGGTTCAAACATGAGATGAACGCGCTTCTAAATTATAAAATTACAAGATTGTGGACATCCTTCCTGTAACAAAATTCTCAGTTTTACTGCAAATTTGTGAAGTTTATTTATTGATAAGAAACAAAGTAGGCCAGAGCTAGGATCAAATGCATTTAACATAAATGTATTCATATCTTCTTGTTTGAGTCAACAATCATTTCATAAAATTTGATGAAAGAGAAACATATACAGAGAAAACCTCATGCCTACAACACATCATAAGTACAACATTTGGGATACTTGTTCCTTCAGTAAATCAATGCTTTATCAGAATCAACATCTTGTTTTCGCATTACAGTGCACAGGATCTTTGACTTCCTCCTCGGTGCCTGTGCCTGTGCCTGTGCTCCCCGTCCTAGTCTCTTTTGCAGTGCCATGTTATTGAATTCTTAAGTTCGTCTAGCTGCAACAGAACATAGTCAGGCAGAGAGAAAATGATGTTTGTTTTCTTTTTTGGAGAATCACAAACAATAAATTCAAGTAATTCTCTAGGTGAAGTGTGCTATGAAATATCAACAGGTAGATTCAAATACATACTTGAGACATTTTAGGAAAAATTTAAAAGAATAAAACTACATGTAATGAGAATGGCATTGAGAAGCAAGATGAGATGATATGGTCTCCTAGCCAACAATCTCTTTATTTGGGAATCTCAGACATAATCTAATAGTAATTTATTACACTTGAACAAAGTCAACATTGTTCCGCTGTGTAGTTACAGAAATCTGTTCAACACATTTCTTCTTGCCCTTGTCATGACACAAAAGCTGATACTATATCTATGAAATGGATGGATTTGGGTGATCATTGTTGAAAAATATCTGATTTTGGACTGCGATTTCCTGTACACAACAAAAAGACAGATATGCAGAAATTGATTTGATACAAGATCTCCTGTTCTACTGAAATTTACTAAAACTATAGAAGGTAAACAGTGAGTGGTTTAGGTGATTGGAAAGTTTCCGTAAATGACTGAATAATGATCATGAAAAAAGCTGTAGTTCTACTAAAGTGAACTTGCATGAGAGTTTAAAGGAGAATTTGTCAAATATTGTGAAAGAATATCGGGCAAAACATATTGGACAGCCAAGAGAAGCACTACAATGATCTGCTTCCGCAAATAATCAACAAATATTAGATAGGCAGCCAGAGTGAATTTTATGTATTGGGGAGGATGTAGGCAAGGGCTGGTCCAATGTTAACTTATGGATGAGGACCTGACGATAATCACAGAGAGAAAGGGATCAAGGTGGTAAGATTTCACAATGTCATATCCAATTAGAAAATGGAAATGCAAGGTCCTTTATTGGGACAAAATTCTTACTAAGCTTGGACAAGAAACAGTGGATATGTTCTTCCCCAGCTTAAACATAATAAGAACAATGTGACTCATTTATAGACCATGTAAAGCACAAAAATTACATCAAATTAGACAAAAAAAATTTCCTCAATGACAAACATTCTATTCCGAAAACAGATAAACAAAATTTTTTAATTAGAGAAAAAGAAAAAAAGTAGTTTCATCCAATCTAAAACATCAATCCTCAGAATCTTAAGTAACCTTAAACCACAGACACATTAGCGTTGCTAATATTAAAGCAAAATGTGGACAGATCAAAAAATGAGATGGCACCCTTTGCAAGTTCTTGATGTGCAGCCAAAAGATCATTATATTTCATCTGCAAATCTGACAATTCAGCTTGTAGCTTTTCATAATCAGATACACTAGGACCTCCTAATTTTTGTTGAATAAACCTGCCGACCATAAACACAAAATTCACAACTTTTCAGAAAATTACACAACCCCATTTCAAAGAACAAAAAAGAAAAACATCAACTTACTCGAGGGCAGAAGAAGGCTTGTCATTTTGCTCATACAATGCCACCAGAACTACAACAAAAACTTAAAACTTCACTCCACAAAAAAAAAAAAAATAAAAAAAAAAAAAAAAATGTGAGCAAGTACCTTTTGTAAGAGCATCAAGAACTCCACTGGAACTAATATACTTCTAAAAGCTTCCTTCTTTGCTTTTTTCCTGTAAAACATCAACTGGGTGATGAAGATATAACGAATTTAAGCCAGATTTTTTCAGAAGTTAGGATGGATCAGCTACAGTAATTACACAGTTTAAAATTTTGCAAAAAAGTTTTGAAATTTACTCTTTGTAACGCATCATGATCTGCGTTAAATTTTCTTCCCCTTCTTTTGCTCTTGATGAAAACGATAAAAGAAACAAAAAGGGAAGCCAACCCACCATGACATGATAGACCTGTCACCTACTTACTACAGGTGCAGAGCCATATCTCGATTTTCCGCATCAACACAGGACTTGCTTTTGGGCCTAGGCCCAGAGTCGAATCCGACCCAACTAGGTGAAAAATAATAATATATATATATATATAATATATATATATTTACAATAATGTTGAATGATTTTTTAGATCAGAGTGTGTTTTTCTTCCTTTCGATGAGAAAGTTAATATATAAATTGGATTTCATCTCACTCACATTTAACACAAATTTTACGGTTTTTTATAAGAAAAATATGGATGAGGGTATTGTTAACCCCAAGTGGTTGGCCAGTCTTGAGTTCCTAGGTTTAGATAATAACGTTATAATTTATATGGTTCTTTGGCTTCGTAATATGTTCAAGGATTTCAAAGATTAGTTAAAATACGCGTAACTAATTCAAAACTTTGTTTACACAACACACACAACGCGCGCACGAGGGACAGAATTTCCAAGTTAAAAATTAGTGTGACATTTCTTAATCCACACACACACACACACACACACAAAACACACACACACACGAGGGACTAGATTTCCAAGTTAAAAAATTAGTGTGACAACATTTCTAATTTTTAGTTTCAGTATCTACAACGATATGGAATTTGGCTTTAATGTTCTTGCATCATTTAAATTCTTTAGTTTAGTGATAGAATGCCTGGATGCATAGATAGAACCCATAGATATTCAATGTACGGATGGACAAAAATACCTGTAACCGAACTGAGTTGAACCGAATTTTTCAGTACCCCAAAAACAGGTTGGATTCGGGTAGTATTTAGTAGGTACCGGTTTTGGTTCGAATACCGGGTTATATTAAAATATACTCGGGTACCCAAAACCTGGTTTTTTTTTTTTTTTTTTTAAGTAAAAGTAAAATCTCAAATCAATTTGCCCTAAACCCAATAACCCTTCTTTCTGTTTTTCTTTCTCTTTACATTTCTCCAGTCACAACTTCCCATATTCTCTTCATTTATCATTTTCTCTCCACTAATCTCTTGTTTCTCTATTCTCTCCACTAGTCCACTGATTTCACTCGCATCTTCTTCTTCATTTCTCCATTTAGCTTGCAATCAGTTCTGTTTCTCTCCAGCCTCACTGATTTTGCTTGCATCAATTCTTTATTTCTCCATTTTCTCCAATTACAAAAGGTATTCGATAATTGTCTATGGACTCTTTTATTGTGAAGAATATTTCTATATTTTTTGCTCAATTGATCACCTAACTTTACGATATGTATGTTGTTTTTGTCTTTTTGATGGTTTTGGTAGAGAAATTTTTGTTTGGAAGCAATATTACAAGAAATTCGGGTTTTACATTTGGGTACTCGGTAATTGAACTGAAATTTTGGGTACCCACGTATTCGGGTATTGCAATAAACGGCTCGATTACCAAGTACTATTTTACATATCGAATATTTGGGTCGGTAGAAAAGGACACAGTCGGGTAGTGTACCCGATTTTGTCTCCCTAATTCA
Organism: Pistacia vera; assembly: GCF_008641045.1. NCBI lineage: Eukaryota > Viridiplantae > Streptophyta > Magnoliopsida > Sapindales > Anacardiaceae > Pistacia > Pistacia vera. The sequence goes on from NW_022196009.1 coordinate 134,357, forward strand.
TTGTGCACATCAACGCCCACCCTGAGATTTGGATCATCAAAGGCACAAAACGTCCATACCGTGTCTGCTTTTAATTATTCAATTGGATTCCAATTCTAAATTTTGCACTGCGTTAGTAATCTAAAGAAGCTCAAATGGCTTCATCATCACCTTCAGATGTGGAAAACAATATAATTTCATTTGCATCTATATGACATCCCACCGAACCCACCTTAGTCTCTCAGAGGACCAAAAGCTACACATCAAGTATGGCAATGGATTTCAATTTAACTGAGATCCAAAGAAGCCATGTGTACAGTATGTTAAGTTCACTTGAAAATGAATATATAAACCTTAAACACACTCCAAAACATAAAAACAAATAAGATTTCGGGAAAAAGATTTCTTTCTCTAGTTTATAGAATTGTGAACAAGGACAGTTAATATTTGGTACAAAAGAATAAATGAGAAAATTTAGGGTGAGAAGTTCTGCACATACAGGGTCACAGCTAAACTGCAGCATCTTGCAGATGAAAACACGTATGCTGTCAAGGATGTGAACTAGAGTTATCGTGATAGCCACGTGGAGATCAACAATAGTGGAAGCATTATTAGCAAGCCATAGCTCACCAAGGAATCAATATTTTCAATCTTCTCCATCTTTTTATTGAAAGAATTCCATGTACTCGTAAAAGGACATTGTTGAGCCTGCATCCATTTCCACCTATTGATTAGCATTGTACATAAGAAGGTAAACGAATAGCTCTAAATAAAAATATTGAAATATCACCTCTGTTTTGTGTCACTAGTTTGATCCTGGACATTTGAGTTTTGCAATGATCTCCGCTCATGATGGTCGACTGGTTCTTCTGAAGGCATTTTTATTTTGACCTTTTCAAGAGGTTTTCTTTGAGAGGATTTTGTATGCATAATCAGTATGTATTGTTTCCATGACTGAACCAAAGAAGTTTGTAACAGGTAACTAGAGAGAGGAACAGAGGCACATAAATACTTTGGTTATTTCAATCTGCTGAAAAGTCTTCGAAGAAAGATCTAACTACACTAATGACATGAGGAGTAAAACCTTGCCCAGAATTTCCTGCATCCAATAATTTAAAAGAGCAACAGTAAGTTTCTAAGTTATACCTCAACCTCAATAGGAAATACTGAAGCCCAAACCCTATTTGAACTATACAACATATAATAAAAAATACACCATTTTACATTGGCAAAGTAATGATATTGCAATACTATAACGCAGAGTAAAAGAAAAATATACAAAACAAAATATTCTCGAAAGTGAAACAATAAGTGCTAGATCATATGGTTAGTCAAACATTAATAAGAGGGGCCCTGAATTGTTCTCTCCCAGTAAATGAAGAAAAGGAGAAAAGAACTGTGACATAAACCAACTTCGCAGGTTGCTAGACATTCCCAAATCCACCACCTTAAAATGTATACAGAAAGGCTAATAACAATCAGCATGGTAGCATACTAACATGCAAAGAAATTAATTCAAAACCACTCAACCAGCATTATGTTACAGCTAGAGACAGAAACAGTGACAAACATATCGCCATGCATTAAACGCTAACTAGAATCAATATAATAACCTGTAATGGCATTTATAGCATGCTTCTCAGTTAGCATTATGGTTCACAGCAAACGATATAAAGACTCAAAAGTATAACATCCTTAATCAATCTAAGAAGAAAAATTTTAAAACCCTTTCCAATTCAAAAAAGAGAAACTGAAGCTTGGCTAACCATGAAAAAACAAAAAATGTACAAAAACAAAAAGCTTTTGTAACCACCAACATGGGTAAATTCATGCACAAATTTTGTACACATCAAATCTTGGAATCAGGAGCAAACCACAGTCAGAAGAACTCAGAACAATTCCTCAGCATTTCAAGGAATTTAGCAATTTGACCCACTAAACTCAATGTACTAGGAGATTAAGCATTGAAAAGCCCTAAAAAGGTAGAATTAAAAAACACCAACAAATTCAACGCGTACAAAGAAAAAAAAAAATCTCAGAAACGCACTCAAACGTCTATGTTTTCACAGTGACACCCACTACACTAAAGCAAACACACCACTGGTAAATAATTTAAAACAACCATCCAAATTCACAATATTCCCAAGAAAAATAAAATATTTTAGAGAAACCCACAAAGATCAGACTAACCCAGATTGCAAAAACACCCCAATTAACAAGTAGAGTAGCGTGAAACATGAAATTTTCAGAAAAACCACCGAAATTAACAGGCATATCAAAAAAGACTATAAAGTTGTAAACTTTACGAAAACACCCACCAAAACCGACAAGCTGAGACTTCTTAGAGAACGGAGACGAAGAGTTGGAACCCAACAGGCCTTCTTGTTGTTGTTGCTCTCTCTTCTCTTTGGAGTTAGAAGCCGACGCTGTTTTCTTGGCCGCTAAGGCCTGCTCCGGCGTCCCGTACTTTCTGGGTCTTCCACGCTTCCTCTTCGCCGGCTCCAGCGGGGAGGTCACGGCGGAAGACGCGACGGAGTGAGGGTACACCATTGGATTGTGTTGGTGGTGGTGGGACCCAGCGCCGTCGTCGTTGTTGGTGGAGTGAGGAGGTGGAGGAAGCAGGCCATTAGTGGGCGAGGGAGTGGGGGCAGTGGCCGAGGTGGTTGTGGGGGAGGGGAGGTGGTGATGGTGGTGGTGGTGGTGGTAGTAGGAGCTGAGTTGTGGTAGTTGTTGCGCGTCGTTAGGTTCCATTTTTGTTTTAGATAGAGATTTAGAGTTTAGAGAGAGAGAGAGAAGAGAGAGAATTTTTTTTATTTTTTTTATTTTTTTTTTATTTTGAAATGAATGTTTGGGTTGGGCTTTTATTTTCATTTTTTATTTCATTAATTAGAGGTGGGAGATTCTCAGCCGTTGGATTGCTGTTTCTCTTCGTGATTCACTATGGTTGTTGACTTTTACCTTTTTTTTTTTAATTTATTCCAGATTTTTTTCTTATCAATCTCAGTTAGTATATAGCAATTAAAGTTAAGATAAAATAAAATAATAAATTAAAATAGATGATGTGGCAAGCTTTAATAATTATTAAAACCATAAATTATTTTCACGCCAATATCATATTATATTATTATTACATTTAGATTAAATAAAACATAGAAGAAGACTTACATATATAACATTATTCATATTGATCCGATAATTTGTACCAAACAGAGATATCCAATCAATCCCAAAATAGATCAAACAAAATATGTGCGTGGTTATGGGTAACTAACAAGATCACTAAAAGGATGTGACAAAGTAAAGAACAAGAATGATTCCAATAGCAATAAAGTTCAAGAGATAAATATATTAATCTTTTTAGAGAGAGTTTAGAAAGAATAGATCATGAAAGCTAAACTCGTTTCATTAGTCTCACGATTATTCCTTTGCAATCTTATTTGACCCTTTAACACCCCCCAATAATTAATAACATGACAGTGAATATAAGTTTGGTTTTCATAACCGTTAAACCACTATAAAATATCTCTTGTTTTTTACTTTATTATATCGTTTTAGTAACTTTGTTGATTATCCGTGATCACACGTACATCTCGTTTAGTCCCTTCCGAGGTCAATTGGGTATCTATGATTGATACGAATTATAGCATTAACAATTCATATAAAAAAACCTTTAATTAACAATACATAGATATCAAGGAATGTCACGAATTATAAGTTAGTATATCTTATAATATATGTATATACAGTATATTATTTTTTTAATAGCATATTTTATTATGACGCATTTAATATAAATATACACAAAAAACTATTCAGTTATTCTCCTTTTGTTAATGCTTTCTTTTCCATATGCCCAAGTGTGGGTAGTGGTATTGGCATACAACAAAGTAAAAAAATAAAAAATAAAAAAAAGGTATTTAATAAGTAAAATAATGTAAATTAAATCCAAAAGTGAACAAACTTTTGAATATTCACTAAATAAAATATTTATAATTTAAACATGAAAACTGCTACACTTTGTGAAATGAACAAGAGTGACAGTTATTTCGGTTTAGAAGAGGGAAACCGCTCCTTTTCTCTTTTATAAATCTTTACAAGATGATTCTTTTTCATTTTTTTTTTTTTTTTCTGTATAAATATTTGCAAGTGAATGATGAAGGAAGTCCACTCAGAAAAAAACAATGTTATTGCAGGTAAAATAAGGGAAAAAAATGTTTTGTCATTTGCCACTATTCATTTGCTTTTTAAAGATTGTGATTTCATGGATAGTTCTTTTGAAGATTGAAAATGTTGGTGTGATTGCAGTTGGAGTTGATGAAAAGCCTCTTTCATGCTTTGGCTGTGGCATTGGCTGGTTTTCGTGAGTTTCAGATCATTTCCAGTTTTTTGTAATCTTTTTCTTGCAGTTTTTTTTTTTCTTTTTTTTTTTTGAGAGTTTGAATCTTGCAACAGGTTTCTGTTGGGGTTTGTATTTCCTCCATTATGGTATTATGCCACTGTTCTTTACTTGGGGAAGTATTATCTCAAAGATCCAAGAGAGCGATCTGGCCTTGCGGCATCAGCAATTGCTGTAAGCAGATTCTTTTCATTCCTGGGTGTAGTTTTACACTTTTCTTTAAATTGCAGAACTTGACATTGAATCAGAATTTGCATTTTCTTGTCATTGTACATATTCTTGTTCATAATTTTGTGATCCGGCCGGAGTGTCATGTTTGATATTCTATCTTACAAGTTCCATGCATCTTGTTTTTCCAGTAATACAGTTTGATCCTATTGTTCTTCAATTATCTTGTAGGCTTTGATTTGCTCTGTTGCGCTCTTGGTTGTTCTTCTTGTTGTGTTCTTGTAGCAAACTTCTCAGTGCCGTCGTCGAGTATTTTGGTTCAACCATGAGATGAAGGCGCTTCTAAATTATAAAATTACAAGATTTGTGACATCCTTCCTGTAACAAAATTCTCAGTTGTTTTACTGCAAAATTTGTGAAGTTTATTTATTGATAAGAAACAAAGTAGGCCAGAGCTAGGATCAAATGCATTTAACATAAATGTATTCATATCTTCTTTGTTTGAGATCAACAATCATTTCATAAAATTTGATGAAAGAGAACAATATACAGAAGAAACCTCATGCCTACAACACATCATAAGTACAACACTTTGGGATACTTGTTCCTTTCAGTAAATCAATGCTCTTATCAGAATCAACATCTTGCTTTAGCATTACAGTGCATGAGTGCACAGGATCTTTAGACTTCCTCCTTCGGTGCCTGTGCCTGTGCCTGTGCTTCCCCGTCCATAGTCTCTTTTGCAGATGCCATGTTATTTGAATTCTTAAGTTCGTCTAGCTGCAAAAGAACATAGTCAGGCAGAGAAAATGATGTTTGTTTTCTTTTTTGGAGAATCACAAACAATAAATTCAAGTAATTACTCTAAGTGAAGTATACTTGTGAAATATCAACAGGTAGATTCAACTACTACTTGAGACATTTTAGGAAAAATTTAAAAGAATAAAACTACATGTAATGAGACATGGCATTGAGAAGACAAGATTGAGATGATATGGTCTCCTGCAGCAACAATCTCTTTATTTGGGAATCTCAGACATAATCTAATAGTAATTTATTACACTTGAACAAAGTCAACATTGTTCCGCTGTGATAGTTACAGAAATCTGTTGCAACCATTTCTTCTTGCCATTGTCATGACACAATAAAGCCAATACTATATCTATGAAATGGATAATGAATTTGGGATGATCATTGTTGAAAAATATCTGATATTTTGGACTGTGATTTCCTTGTACACGACAAAAAGACAGATATGCAGAAATACTGATTCTGATACAAGATCTCCTCTGTTCTACTGAAATTTACTAAAACTATAGAAGGTAAACAGTGAAGTGGTTTTAGGTGATTGGAAAGTTTCCGTAAATGACTGAATAATGATCATGAAAAAAGCTGTAGTTCTACTAAAGTGAACTGTGCATGAGAGTTTAAAGGAGAATTTGTCAAATATTGTGAAAGAATATCGGGCAAAACATATTGGACAGCCAGAAGAAGCCTACTACAATGATCTGCTTCCGCAAATAATCAACAAATATTAGATAGGCAGCCAGAGTGAATTTTTATGTATTGGGGAGGATGTAGGCCAAGGGCTGGTCCAATGTTAACTTATGGATGAGGACCTGACGATAATCACCAGAGAGAAAGGGATCAAGGTGGTAAGATTTCACAATGTCATATCCAATTAGAAAATGGAAATGCAAGGTCCTTTATTGGGACAAAATTCTTACTAAGCTTGGGACAAGAAACAGTGGATATGTTCTTCCCCAGCTTAAACATAATAAGAACAATGTGACTCATTTCATAGACCATGTAAAGCACAAAATTTACATCAAAATTAGACAAAAATTTTCCTCAAATGACAAACATTCTATTCCGAAAACAGATAAACAAAATTTTTTAAATTAGAGAAAAAGAAAAAAAGTAGTTTCATCCAATCTAAAACATCAATCCTCAGAATCTTAAGTAACCTTAAACCACAGACACATTAGCGTTGCTAATATTAAAAGCAAAATGTGGACAGATCAAAAAATGAGATGGCACCTCTTTGCAAGTTTCTTGATGTGCAGCCAAAAGATCATTATATTTCATCTGCAAATCTGACAATTCAGCTTGTAGCTTTTCATAATCAGATACACTAGGACCTCCTAATTTTTGTTGAATAAACCTGCCGACCATAAACACAAATATTCACAACTTTTCAGAAAATTACACAACCCCATTTCAAAGAACAAAAAAGAAAAACATCAACTTACTCGAGGGCAGAAGAAGGCTTGTCATTTTGCTCATACAATGCCACCAGAACTACAACAAAAACTTAAAACTTCACTCCACAAGAAAAAAAAAAATTAAAAAAAAAAAAATTGAATGTGAGCAAGTACCTTTGTAAGAGCATCAAGAACTCCACTGGAATCTAATACTTCTAAAAGCTTCCTTCTTTGCTTCTTTTTCCTGTAAAACATCAACTGGGTGATGAAGATATAACGAATTTAAGCCAGATTTTCAGAAGTTATGGATGGATCAGCTACAGTAATTACACAGTTTAAAATTTTGAGAAAAGTTTTGAAATTTACCTCTTTGTAACGCATCATGATCTGCGTTAAATTTCTTCCCCTTCTTTGCTCTTGATGAAAACGATAAAAGAACAACAAGGGAAGCCAACCCACCATGACATGATAGACCTGTCACCTACTCGACTACAGGTTCAGAGCCCATCTCTCGATTTCCGCATCAACCCAGGACTTGCTTTTGAGCCTAGGCCCAGTCGAATCCGACCCAACTAGGTGAATAAATAATAATTAATATATATTTACAATAATGTTGAATGATTTTTTAGATCAGTGTGTGTTTTTCTTTCCTTTAGATGAGAAAGTTAATATATAATTGTGATTTCATCTCACTCACATTTAACACAAATTTTACGGTTTTTTATAAGAAAATATGGATGAGAGTATTGTATTAACCTCAAGTGTTGGGCCTAGTCTTGAGTTCCTAGGTGCTCCGGATAATAATTATAATTTATATGGTTCTTTGCACTTATAAGGTTTAAATGGACTTCGGAGATTAGTTAAAATACGCGTAATTTAATTTAGACACCTCTTTGCCAAAATATATAAATATATATGGATAAGGGACTATGAATTTCCAAGTTAAATAATTAGTGTGACAACATTTCTTAATTTTTAGTTTGAGTATCTACAACGATATTGGAATTTGGCTTAATGTTCTTGCATCGTTAATTCTTAGTTTAGTGATAGATTACCTGGATGCCTAGATAAAACCACATAGTTAATTCTGTACATGGACAAAAATACCCTAAACCCGAACCAAATTTTTGAGTACACCAGGTTAGATTCGGGTAGTATTTAAGTAGGTACTCGATTTTTCAATTTAGTACCGGGTTATATTTAAAATATAATCTGGGTACCTCGCAAAAACCTGAGTTTTTTTTTTTTTTTTTTAAAGTAAAAAGTAAAATCTCAAATCAATTTGCCCTAAACCCAGATAACCTTCTTCTTCGTTTTTCGTTTCTCCCTTTCTCTACATTTCTCCAGTCACAACTTCCCATATTCTTCTTCATTTATCATTTTCTCTCCACTAATCTCTTTGTTTCTCTATTCTCTCCACTAGTCCACTGATTTCACTCGCATCTTCTTCTTCATTTCTCCATTTAGCTTGCATCAGTTCTGTTTCTCTCCAGCCTCCACTGATTTTGCTTGCATCAATTCTTTATTTCTCCATTTCTCCAATTCACAAAAGGTATTCGATAATTGTCTACATTGGACTCTTTTTATTGTGAAGAATTATTTCTATACTTTTTTGCTCAATTGATTCACTAACTTTACGATATTGTATGTTGTTTTTGTCTTTTTGATGGTTTTGGTAGAGAAATTTTTGTTTGGAAGCAATATTACAAGAAATTCGGGTTTTACATTTGGGTACTCGGTAATTGAACTGAAATTTTGGGTACCCACGTATTCGGGTATTGCATAAACCGGCTCGATTACCAGATACTATTTTACATATCCGAATATTTGGGTCAGGTAGTAAAAGGCACATTCGGGTCGTGTACCCGATTTTGTCATCCCCTAATTCATTGTGCACATCAACGCCCACCCTGAGATTTGGATCATCAAAGGCACAATAACGTCCATACCGTTGTCCTGCTTTTAATTATTTCAATTGGATTCCAATTCTCAAATTTTGCACTGCGTTAAGTAATCTAAAGAAGCTCAAATGGCTTCATCATCAATTCTTTCAGATGTGGAAAAACAATATAATTTCATTTGCATCTATTTGACATCCCACCGAACCCACCATTAGTCTCATCAGAGGACCAAAAGCTACACATTAAGTATGGCAATGGATTTCAATTTAACTGAGATCCAAAGAAGCCATGTGCAGTATGTTAAGTTCACTTGAAAATGAATATATAAACCTTAAACACACTCCAACTACATAAAAAACAAATAAAGATTTCGGGAAAAAGATTTCTTTCTCTAGTTTATAGAATTGTGAACAAGGACAGTTAATATTTGGTACAAAAGAATAAATGAGAAAATTTAGGGTGAGAAGTTCTGCACATACAGGGTCACGGCTAAACTGCAGCATCTTGCAGATGAAAACACGTATGCTGTCAAGGACGTGAACTAGAGTTACCGTGATAGCCACGTGGAGATCAACAATAGTGGAAGCATTATTAGCAAGCCATAGCTCACCAAGGAATCAATATTTTCAATCTTCTCCATCTTTTTATTGAAAGAATTCCATGTACTCGTAAAAGGACATTGTTGAGCCTGCATCCATGTCCCACTTATTGTTAGCATTGTACATAAGAATGTAAACGAATAGCTCTAAATAAAAATATGAAAATGTCACCTCTGTTTTTGTGTCACTAGTTTGATCCTGGACATTTGAGTTTTGCAATGATCTCTGCTCATTGTGGTCGACTGGTTCTTCTGAAGGCATTTTTATTTTGACCTTTTCAAAGGTTTTCTTTGAGAGGATTTTGTATGCATAATCAGTATGTATTGTTTCCATGACTGAACCAAAGAAGTTTGTAACAGGTACCTAGAGAGAGGAACAGAGGCACATAAATATTTTTGGGTTATTTCAATCTGCTGAAAAGTCTTCGAAGAAAGATCTAGCATTGCTTCAATCTTAGAGAAATGATCTCAGGTAAAGAAATATTCACCACAAAAAGGGCCTAGAGGTTTCTTATATATAATGCAAAGTGGTAACCCTCCCTTTGCCAGATTTAAGCATAAAATGCACTTAGTCCTCTTGCATCATTCAGGCGAGGAACGATTGTACTAAAGACAGTTTGCGAACACCAGAAAGGCCTTGTAACATGAAACATATGAAATAACATCTATGCAGTGTTTGATCTTATTGAAGTCCCACACTGACTAGGCACACTTAAGCTTACTGGTTTATAGGAAGGGGTAATCCTATCATTCAATAAGGCTTTATTGGGTGAGGAGCCAGGCCCACTTCAAATTCTATCATGGTATCAAAGCCCAGATTCAGTTGAGCTGAGTGTTTGACCAGTGAGTGAGAAGTTAGAGCCGATAATTACCTCCAATAACAGGTATGACCCAACATATGGGCTTGACCGTGAGGGGGAGTGTTGAAGTCCCACACTGACTAGGCACACTCAAGCTTACTAGTTTATAAGAGGGAGTAATCCTCCCATTCAATAAGGCCTTATTGGGTGAGGAGTCAAGCCCACCTCAAATTCTATCAGATCTTAACATAGATGCAAGAGCTCATGCTTTTAAAGGATGAGAAAAAGCTTCATTTAACAGGTATAAAGTCTTTTCTTTATAAAAGAAAACAAACCAATTAGAACACAAAGATCAATAGCATCAGAAAAGAAGTCAAGGACTTCCATACCTCCTCCAGATTTCTTTGGTATAGATCTGTTCGGTAATATGCAGTTGACATCAACAAATTTGGGTTGTAAGAAGTGAAAAGACTGCATAATAACCATCAGAGCAAATGATGCAGATCTTAGTTTGAAGAATTATAATGACTCAAAGATGTGCTATACAATAGATGCACTACAATCCAAGCACAAGGAAACAGTACTCATAAATGAACCAAAAGGATGCGTGGACACTACATACTGAACATATCATACTCTTAGCGACGCAATTGGTATAAAGTCCAACTTTAATGTACCTGCTCAATGAGGCATTGTCATACATATTCAGCTTCTCAAAGAAAGCAAGGGTATAGTATGTAAAACGATCCACAACAGAAACCCCAACCTGCATAATAAGAAGAGACATTGAATGTAATACCCGAAAGCCTATAAGTTAAACAAGAATATGATAGTTTCAAAAGCTAGCATCCTGGATCTTCATATTTACGGCGTTGATAAAACAAAAAACGCTATCAATTTTACACTTACATCGGAGTCCAAGTGATGTGAGTATGAGTTCTCCCCTTTCTTGCTACTTCCAATAGCCAAAACACCTGGAGAATGAAGCTGTACAATCCAGGAAAAAGAAAAAGTCCATCCAGCATCAAAATACATAAAGCAGATGTTGAAAGTCTCAATGCAAGGTTGAAGACTTAGAATGCCATGTTCATAGGTCCAGGTTAATCAGAAGTGCATCAGTAAAATTCAAAATATGGATTGTCGTGACCCGACCATACGAACAAAGATGCATCTCTTGAAAGTAGAAATGCACAAACAACTGTGAAAAGAAATGACACTAAATAGATGTCCTAGTATATATATAGATTTTCTGGAAAAACTTGAAGGTATTGTGCAGCAAGCAGACCTTGGTTTGACTGGCATACCAATAAACATTAATCACAGCATGGGACATAGATTGTACATACATATAACTATTACAGAAGGGAAACTATACATTTAAGGAAACATCTATACACTGGACAACTATGAAATGTGATTCTAGAATAATCATGGCTAAATCAACTCTACAAAAATAAATAAGATATTATATGCATTAAGATTTTTTCTTGTTAGTACCGTATGCCTATTCATCTAGATAAACGGGTAAACATCATTCCCCCAAAAAAGTAATGTATAACTATGACTAGATAATAAATATTGTGAATTTTATGAAAACCATACCCCATTATTAGAAACATAATACTAACCTGAGAGAAGAGAGTGGCAGCTTGGCAAGTGTCCACCATTATCAGCAACTCCTTGAATCTAATTTATATGGCATGATGAACAACATATTGAGCAGGAATCATATATGACAGCAGTCACCAAAAATTATAACAAATTTTTTACAAAGTTCTATATAGGATTGGTCATAGAAAAAAGTAAACACATACAACATTTATTAATCCCATAACAATTTATAGTTTCAACTTATGCAAGCAATTATCTACTTCCAACCAAAATAAAAATACTTGATGCCACTACAGCCTCTATAGATCCAATTACTTTAAATTTTTATAATTGAAATTTTAATGTTATAGCTGAAAAGCATCAAAGCAGAATATTCTCTCACCTCCTCTTTTCTTTCATTTGTTTCACAGCATCAGCAAGATCATGACTCTGGAGCTCTTCTGAGTCCTGAAATTTTAAAAACTCATCTCCCCCATGCCCAGTCATGTATAGAAGAATATGGCTTCCTTCATCACTTAAAAGACGCTTTGATCTTGGAACAGCAGTCTCGTGACGCCCAGTCAAAACTCTAAAGAAGTTTTCTATCGTTACTTCATAACCCCGATAGTCCACCTGAGTAATTCAAGTTTACTGAAATCAGGGTCCAACAATTATTTAAAACCCTCATCTTATGATTGTTCAGAAGCAAGAACATGTTGCATCTCTACAATACTTAAGGCTCTGGGGAGGAGCATGGAGAATTGCAGTCTTCTATTGGAGAAATTGTATGCATCTTTTTTCTCTTTTCATAAGAAAAAAGGACAATTTTGCATCAAATTTATTTCACATTTTAATCATATTTTGACCATCTATTTTAAAAGTATAATATCCAACTCATAATGATAGTCATTTTCACATAACAGTAATTCTGATTATGAGCATCAGCAAAGTAAATAATATCCTTGATTGACTACTACTCTATGGTGTACAATGAGAGCAGACTTAAAATTATTCAAAACAATTTTTTTCATCTTTAGAGAAGTCACATACCAGTCAAAGAGTTAGAAGGGACAAACTCACCTCAACGTTATCACCATACAAGTTAAGTCTGTGGTTCTCATTGTTGAACACTTGGGCAGGATACTTGTTTCTAGCATTACAAGCCATGTCATCAGCCAGCATAAGTATAATCCTCTCATCTGGTATTCCTAGCCGCTTAACTGTCCTGGAAAACCATGTAAAAGAAAACAGTCTGTTAATAAAGAAAAACAGGATCAACAAATAAATTTAGAAGATGACAGTTTTCAAAACAACAAAAGAAAAGATAAAACCTATTCTTACCTATACAGGGACAATGTATTAGCCATGTGCCGGTAATTAAACCTGAACAATGAAACACCACATCAATTCAACTAGAAATATATCCAATGGTTCAAGTTTCTTGCAAAACCATCACATTCACCTTTACACTAGCAGAAAACAGTGATTCATGAATCCAAACTAAAACAAGCATAATGCAAATCAATTGAAATGCTACTATTCTGGGACATCACAACCAGAATCAACAACTCTTGATACCCTAAAAATTTATCCACAACAGTAATCAAAAGCAGAAATGGAAGAAACTTCAAGAACAAGAACACAATTTTACACCTCCGGAACTGAAATGAAAAACATGGGTATAATTTATAATCAATAGCAACGAAATGGATATGCTTTAATTTCTGAAAATGTGAATCTATACTAAAAATAAATTATCAGAATTAAGTAAAAGAAAAACAAATGAAAGGTGAAAATAATCTAGTTACCAGAAACGAGAAGTGCAAACCAAGACAGCCCAGTTGTTAGTGTGCAGAGTGGTCTCAGCTGAAGCACTGAATGCAATTGAAGTGCAGAGAAGCAAGAACATCAACATCACAGGACTTCTTGAACCCAACGAACCGTACATCTTGGAGCCGTTTATCAATACTAAAATACTTAAACTTTAATTTTGTAGATTCCCAACTGGGTTTGAGATTAATTCAGATTCGATGCGTGTTCAGTATCAATATGTGTTGCAATTGCGAAATGGAGCTTCAGCTCATTTTCTTTGAATTAAATAAAAACAATAAAATCTTTCACAGCTTCTCTTCATCTATGAGACCAGCCTCGTTGCGATGTCATTCGAGAACGTCAATCATCTTAAGATCATAAGACGAGTTTTGCAGGGGAATCTGTTGGTTGTGAAATTTCACATCGAGTGCTATGGAGCGATATTCTTAGTTCTATTGAATTTCAGACGGGTTTAAGGGTGATTTTGTCCTTACGGAAAATATTTTGGTTACTTTAAATTTTACGATTTTTGTGGTCATTTTACTTAAAATGACATGATTTTCATTCTGGGGTGAGAAAAACCGGTTTAATTATTTTTCAAACCGAATCGAAAATCGGTTCAAACAAATCTATATGGAAACCGAATCGAATTGTTTTAATCGGTTTGAATCGAACCGAATAACCGGTTAATCCGGTTTTTAAAAAACAAATTTGCTTGTTATTGAAAATTTGAAATTCAAACTTTTAAGCACATGGGACATATAGGCCAAGGAGATCAACAATGAGAGCCGTCAAATCACTTTCGGAGATAGATGAAAGTAGACTCAAGAAACTGATATTGAAGACCGATTTGCATTGAAGATTAAAAAGCTGCTAAATTTGCCAGTAAATTTACAAGGATGAACTGGTAAATTTATTATTTTAGAGTTAAAAACCAAAAAAAAAAAAAAAAACACGAAAGATAAGGGGATTGAAAGAGTGTTTCGAAGAAGATAAACACGAGTGTGAAAGCAAAGATTGAAAAGGGAAATCATAAAAGCCAACCCTAAAAGCCGATTTTGATTTGAAGCAGCCTAAGATTGAAGAAGTGAATAACGGCGGTGACTTCGACCGTTGGACCAGCCGACGAGCGACGGTGACTTGATGAATACTTCGGGAACTGGTGATCAGAGAGTGAAGGATCTTTGCAGTCAGTCGGCAGCAGCGCAGCAAGCAAAAATGATTTTAAAATATTATTTTAGAAAACCGGTTTATTTGAACCGAAATCAAACCGATAAATCGGTTTTTTCTTAACAAACCTAAATTGAACCGGTTTCAAAAAAGCGAATTTTTGAACCGATTTTTCGATTGATTCGGTTTTCGGGTTTTTTTTCCACCTTGATTTCCACAGTTACATTTAATGTTACAAATAACTTTTAACTCATTCGCGCACTTTCTCTCTCTCTCCTCCACATTCATCAAGCATTTCCAGGTATTCGTCTCTGCACTGTACACTTTGTATAATGAAGTTTTTGCTGTTTTTAATTTTTCTTTTATGGACTGAAATATATTTTGGCTGGCTGAGCATCAAATATTGTAACTTGAGACTGTAAAAGTGTCACATTTTTTTTTTTTTTTTTTTTTTTTCTGGGTTTTGACTGAAGTTGCACGTACATGTTTCTGGGATCATGGCTTGTAGACTTTAAATCATTAACGCATTGTTTGTTTGGTTAGAAGCTTAGAACTGATAATGAAAGAAAACATAAATTATTTTAAAATATACTGATCTCTAGTCGGGGAGAGAAAGTAGGAGAGCTGACGCAGAGGAGACATTGACGATCAGCGAAAGGGAAAGAAACCCCGCTACGAGCATAAAAAGTCATATGCTCATGTTCCTCGTTGCAATCGCGACAAAAACCAATACACTCCGCTGAATGTGTCCATATCTACAATTTTGACCAATCCGAGGAGAGCCAGCCTGCTCGGTGAGCCGGAACCCATGAAAACCCCGCTACGGCCAGAAAACAGCAAAAAAATACTGTCGCTTCCTTTGGGACAATAGGCATCACACCGATGAATGCCGGCTCTAAAGCAAGCAATCGAAGAGCTCATCAAGAAATGACACTTCAAGGAGTATATGATGACCTTACTCCAAAGAAAAGAACCAAGAGGAGAGCAGGGGGAAAAGCGTCGTGATCGCAGAGGGTACAATAGTGTTAACATAATCTTTGGAGGGCCGCACCTCGCGGGAAACACGCGAGGTGCGCAAAAAAGGTACGCTCGCGAAGCACAGCATGACCCGATTAGGGTAATATGACATATCGCAGCAACCACAAAAGGCTCGAAAGGAGGAGCCAATCACCTTCTGCGAAAAGGAGCAGCTCGCCTGCATCATCCTCACGGACGCCCTTGTGATCACGCCCCTCATAGGGCACCATAAAGTCCAAAATGTCATGGACAACGGAAGCGCTGTGAACATTCTATTCCAGACTGCTTTCGAAACAATGAACCTAGACGAGGCGACCTGAAGCCCACCTTGATCCCCTCTATGGCTTTACGGGGACCACTGATCCCCAAAATGACGATCCAACTCTCGGTCACGCTGGGCGACTATGACGAGGTAACTAAGGTAACTGAGTTCTTGGTCGTGGATTGCCCATCCGCCTTCAATGGGACTGGGGCGACCACTACTAAGAAGCTTCAAGACGTCACTTCCATATACCATCTCAAGATGAAGTTCTTACCCCAATGAGGATAGGGGAAGTGAGCGGATCGCAAAGCGTATCCGCGACTGCTACATAAAAGCGGTGAGATGGCGAGTAAAGGAAAGGGCATTCCATGAAGTGCGCTCCGACAGGCTATGGCGATCAGCAAGATCGAGCCGTTGCCTGGCCAGCAGAGGAAATATGGATCCTCGAATTCAGGAAATCTCTTCCAGCGGCCAAGTGGGGACTTGTCTGAAGTATCAGTCGACCCGAAAGAGCCAAGCCAAGTGTTAAGGATTGGGAGCAGCCTCGACCCTTAACTTGCGTCCGAACTGAATGCCTCTTAGAGAAGCAAAAGTGAGTGTTTGCCTGGTCGCATGTAGTATGTCGGGATCAGCCCGAACATTATTTGTCATGCATTAAACGTCGACAACGCAGGCCAAGCCAATTTGCTAGAAAAGAAGAGCAATGGATCGGAGCGGTATGCTGCATTAAAATCAGAAGTGGAAAACATCCTTCGAATGGGTCCATCGAGAGACACTCTACCGACCTGGGTTGCCAATCCGGTCTGGTAAAGAAGTCAAATGGCAAGTGGCGAACTGGGTTGATTTCAATGACCTCAACAAGGCTTGCGCGAAAGACAACTTCCTTCTGTCAAGAAATGACCAGCTTGTGGATGTCATCTCGGGGCACGAGCGCTAAGTTTCTGGATGCATACTCGGGATACAATCAGATCCCGATGTATGGGCCAGACAAGGAGCATACGTTCTCTTACAGACCGAGGGTTGTATTGTTACAAAGTTATGCTTTCGGCCTCAAGAATGCTGGCGCAACCTACCAGCGGCTGGTTAACTGAATGTTCTCCGACCAGATCAGAAAAACAATGGAGGTCTATGTGGATGACATGCTGGTCAAATCCAGGTCGTCTTAGAACACATTGCGCATCTCGTTGAGATGTTTGACATCCTCTGACTATACAGAATGAAGCTGAATCCCCTCAAGTGTTCATTCGGGGTATCGTCAAGAAAGTTCTTAGGGTACATAGTTAATCAGCGAGGGATAGAAATAAACCTCGAGAAGATTCAAGCTCTGCTCGATAGGAGAGCCCAACCAGCAAAAAACAGGTCATATGTCTAAATGGGCGAATAGCAGACTTAGGCGCTTCATATCAAGCAACAGATCGCTGCCTACCATTCTTCAACGTACTAAAGGCCAACAAGAAGTTCGAGTGGACACCCGAGTGTGAACAAGCGTTCCAAAGCATAAAAGAGCACCTCGGAAAACCACCCCTCCTGTCCAAGCCTTTTCCAAAAGAAATCCTGCTCCTCTACCTGTCCGTTCCTCAGTTCGCGGGTAGTGCAGCTAGTATGGGAAGAGGAAAAGGCACAATGGCCAGTGTATTATGCGAGCAAGCGTTTGACGGATGCTGAGATGCGGTATCCAGAAATGGACGGACTAGCCTATGCCCTGCTGATCGCTTCCAGAAAGCTGCGACCTTAATTCCATGCCCATAACATACATGTGATGACCAGTTACCCCCTCAGGCAAGTCCTTCAGAAGCCAAAAGTCGGGTAAATTACTTAAATGGGTAATGAAATTAAGTCAGTTCGACCTGAAGTACAAGCCAAAATTGACTATCAAGGGGCAGGCTGTTGCTGACTTATCTCAGAATTTTTCTATCTTCCAAGCGAGCAACAGCCGGCGAGGCCATCCAGGAAAGTATTCAGAACCTGTCGACCTGGAGCCTACGTTGACAGGTCATCAAACAGGAAAAGGGCCGATGCGGGTCTTCTCCTTGTAAGCCCGAAGGGGCTCGAATTCATGGCATTCTCCGGTTCGGATTTTAAGCGACCAACAATGAGGCGAGTACGAAGCCCTGTTCGCCGGGTTACGATTGGCCAAAGATGGGTGCAACCGCGATTAGTGTCTACACGATTCCATGCTGGTCGTCAACCAAATTTGGGGGAATATCAAGCCAAGGAAGAAAACATGGCCGCTATCTGAAAGAAGCTAAGGCCGTTCTCGGGCGTTCAAACACTTTGAAATCACTCAGATTCCCAGAGATAGCAATTCTATAGCGGAAGCTCTGGCAAAGATAGCCTCGTCATTGGATTTAGAAGCTCCAGATAGCATTCCTGTTCGGTTCGTCGATGCTCCGACTATCAGTTAACGAACAGACCGTGAATGTGATGCAACCGGATTCTTGGATGACTCCCATTTTCCAGTACTCAAGGATGGGACCTTGCCAGATGACAAGGGCGAGGCAAGGGTCTTGCAAACAAGATCTGACGTTACACACTCATCGGGGACCAGCATATAGGAGAGGATTCAGTGTCCCTCTCCTCCGATGTGTAACAGTGAAGAAGCAGACTACATCATGAGGAAAATTCACGAAGGGATCTGCGGTAATCACACAGCTGCTCGATCTCTTGCGAACAAGGTTGTTTTTCAATGGTAATATTGGCCTCGGATCCAAGAAGATACGCACAATTTTATCAAGAGGTGTGACAGGTGGCAGCGGTCGCGAACATTCCGCGAGCCCCTCTCACGAGCTGATAACGATGTCTACTCTGACCATTTTCCATGTGGGGGATCGACCTATCAGTCCCATGCCAGTCGGAAAATAGGGGTTAAGTATTGTGTGTGGTCGCGGTAAACTATCACAAAATGGGTGGAAGCTGAAATACTGGCCGCGATCACGACCAGAAAGCTGAAAGACTTCGTTTCCAAGAATAAGTGTGTCGCTATGGAATTCCTCACACCCTCATCTCGGATAATGGAAAGCAATTCGACAACGAGGAGTTCAAGCAGTTCTACGACGAGCTAGGCATCCATAAAAAATTTGCCTCAGTCGCAGACCGCAAGCAAATGGCCAAGTTGAAGGTCAACAACACACAAGCATAAAGGCCAAACTTGGGGCAGCCAAGGGAAATTGGGCCGACAGTCTCCCGAAGTCTTATGGGCATACAAGACAACTCCAAGAACTTCCACCTCAGAAACCTCCTTTTCGCTAGCCTATGGCTGCGAAGCAATGATTCCTGTGAAGTAGGAACTGGTTCTTCCAAAGAGACTTGTACGATGAGGTTGAAAACGAAGCACTTATGAGAGCGAGTCTAGATCTTGTTGAAGAGCACCACAGTAAGGCTTTGTAAGGATAGCAGCCTACAGCAACGTGCGAAAGAGGTTCTTCGATTCAAAGGTCAGCGAAGAGACTTCCAAGTCGGTGACCTTGTGCTAAAAAAAGTTTCCTCGGAATCAGGGAGCAAGCGCGGGGGGGATTAGGACTGAACTAGGAAGGTCCGTACTGGGTCGACAAGGTGATCAGAACGAGAACTTACTATCTCAAAAGGCTGAACGGTTAAAGTACCCCGAGCTTGGAATGTCGGCACCTCCGGCCATACTATCAGTAATCCGAACTTAGCTCTCATTGTAAATTAGGTTTGGTTTTGTTAGTTTCCTTTTTCTTGTAAGATATATCTTGTTCGCTTGTAACAATTCGCGTGGATATTGCCTATGTAAACAAACTGGACTGTAAACTGCACTCATGTATGATTACCGAACAACAATTGAAAGCAAATTGTATTTCATTTATGTACAACAAAAACTGTTAGACCCTATTAATTCCCAGAGTCGGTCTCATGCATTATGCCTGGTCGATGGGGTGATTCTTCAAAGCAGGACCAAACCCTTGTGGTCGGATCCTCGGGTGGCTGTACTGCTTGATCATCTTCTGTCGCCAAGGTCTGCAAGGCTTCCTGCCACTCCCTCGGGAGGTCGGACATATCAGATCTGGGTTCTTTGGGCAGGGCATAGTGGACTCGATCGTCCAGTCGACGGCCTTATCCTCAACTCTCTAACTGGATCCGTATTTCTTCAGTCAGGGAAGCAACTTTTCCCCGACTCTCCTGGAGTTCGGCCTCAAGAGCCAGCCTTCCCTTTTCGGAGGCCTCTTTTTCTTGTTCTGCTCGCTGAGGACGTATTAAGGTCGTCTGGAGCTCATGGCTTCTCTCCGACCTCCTTGGAGAGTAGCGGTTGTCCTCTGAAGCTCTTTACTTCCTCAGCGCGTCGCTCGAGCTCCGTCTTTTGAAAGTCGACTATACGCATAGCGGCTGATTTGGTGGCAAGTATCTGTTCGCTGCTCAGCAGACAACGCTTTTTAAGCTCGACGTCCTCCAGGCTCCGTTTGAGCTTGCGATTCTCTTTAGATCATTTTCCCCCTTCGCGGCCCCAACCAAGCTCTCTCCAGGACATCCTCATGGCGAGTAGCCTGCGAAAAGAAGTAAGTTAGAATGAAAATGGCGGACAAACTCTTCAAACAATTTGTTCACCTTGCTTATATGCTGAAACGACGTGGTCATAGGTCATTGCCCGTATCGGCGAACTCATCGTATGACTCCGATAGTCCACACTCAAGTAGAGAGTAGACTATCGGCTGCAGGTATTCGGGCAGATTCCCCAGCGCATCCAGCACTGGTGTGTCCTTCGCCTTGTCGACAGCCATGTCTCGTCCGCGGGTTCCTTGCCCGACTCCTTCCGACGTCCTGCCAAGACCTCAGGGGTTCATCCTCAGATTCGGTCTCTAAACTGTCGACCTGAATTTGTCTCCTTTTCTTTGACCGCTGAGCCGGAGCCTTCCGCCTCGGGCACACAGCGGATGGCTAAGCGACCTGTTCTGTCCTGGTCGTTTCCTCCTCAAGACAGAGCTGGGGAGGCGGGACAGTTCGCACTGGTTGTGCCGTTGTGGGGGGAGCAGCTTCGACTGTCCTGGCCCTCCTCGATCGAGGGAAGTTGAATGGCGCTCGTCGGGGCTACTCAGATTCTTTCGGAGGCATGGTCGCTGCATGCAAGTACTTAGTAAATAAACAAAAATTATTCTACGACCAAAAGGGAATAATGTAACTACATTCTGGGGACTCTAAGACGCGTTGTCACTAAAAACACCATACTTGCAAGTCGCGGTCGTCACGAGCTTCCCGCGTCCCTACTTTCTTCGGGGAGAACCCCAAAGACACGATCATGTCTGGGTCAGTGAGCAGGCCAAGACTAGTCGTCTTGTTAACTGCAAAAGATGCAGGTCGTTAGAAAAAGGAAGCACACAGTTAATGAATCTAGCAAAGAGGAACCTACTTGGTTTCTGAAAGCGGCAGTGGCCGTCATAGCAGAAGAAGAAGAATTTCGTCTCATAGGCCCCGCATATACTGGGATAGCTATGTATCCCTTCGGCGATGGTAGATCCCGGGACAAGTAATAGGAGTCTTTGTCCTTACTCTTTTTGAGGAAATACGCACAGCCGAGCTCTATCGCTGTCAGCTCGTCCAAGCCGCTCTCGCGGCATACGATGTACATCGCAACGGCGATGACATACGCGTTTGGCGTTAACTGCACTGGTGCGATCCCGAAGTGATCCAGGACACGACCTAATAAAAGGGTGGAGAGGAATCCTCCCACCCTTGAAAATCTTTCGGAGTGCAGCTAGGCCATCAGAAGGATGTCGCGACGACGGGGTGGCGTCGAGGAACAATTCCGCGCGGACGTCGAACTATCTCTTTATCTCTCGAACTCTTCTCGGGTGAGAACCGACAAGACCTCAAGGGATGCGTCCACGGGAAAATCGCGGAAGACGAACCGACTCTTCTTCGGATCTGGATGCTGGGGGTTCCATTCCGCCGTCTGCAACACCGACAGACAGAAGGTCATTTTAGCCATCGTACGTTGCCCCGTAAGGCGGCATGGGACAAATTCCCTAAACCCAAAGTGACTCGAGCCGCCACCACGGCTCGAAACCCAACTCCGGCATGCGGTCTTGATGAAACATCCGATAACCCAACGTCATTGCACTAACAAAAACAAAAGAAAAAGGGAGAATAACCTTTACCTTTTGGAGGACGTGTGCCGTGGAGGTTCTTGCTTCAGGTATCGGAGAGATGCCAATCGAAAAGAGAGATTCTGGTTTGCAGAGAGTTTTCGCTCGAGGCAAAAGGGATTCTGATGGCATCATCTGAAAAATTTGGGCTTTTATATGGACTACGAACTGGCGTTTACCACCTCTCGAAAATCAAAACAACGTCTCTCTCTCCGCATTAAATGCGTCGATGTCGCATTTAATATTGTGATGAGAGATGTCGTTTCGGGCGTTCATGCAATTAATGCTTTGCCAAAGTAATGACGCATCAGCACACAAAAGCATTAATGCGCTTGGCAGACGCTTTAACACATGCAGAGCGCCTATCAACGCAGAGAAACGAACTCATTAAATCTCTATCCCTAAGGTATGGTAAGGAACGTCGATGAAGTCAGGACGCTTGGGGCGATGGCTGTCAGGGTCGTTTGGACGAGGTTTATGCGAGGTCATGTTTGCAAAAGGCCCTATCTCGAGCTTCTTTCTTTCAGGTCGGAATTGTCGAATCCAATCACGGCATGACTTAGTTCTAAGGTTTGATCTCAAAATCTTAAAAACTAGGGGACTTCTGTTTGCCTGAGAAATCAAGGGCTGACGTGGGAAATCATGTGATGGAGTGTGACTTGCTCCCGTCATAACAGTAAGCGCACGTCAGGCCTGCCAGATGCTGTGGAGCTCCACGTGTCCATTCCCTACCAAATCGCGTGAAATCAGCTTGGAAGGTGGGCAATGTGACATAAAGCCGAATTTTGCCTGACATTCGCACCAACCCACGGATTTAATGATGATTACTTGCACTCATCTCACTATAAAAAGGGGAAGACCCCTTCATTGAGGGGATTCGACCTTTTTACACTCTAAACTAGCTCTCTCTCTCTGTATCTTGTGTTTACTTTTCCTAATCATTTGTAGTCAGTCGCTGTTGCGACCTGACCACGATACTAATACACCATCAGTGGGCGTAGGACTTGCTACCTTAGCATCCGAACCACTTTAAAAAGCTCTCATTGCTGCATTTACTCACACGTTACTCATATTCACGTGTGTCTCTTGGCCAAACAACGTTAGCAGTGTCGATTAGTGGTGTCAAATCACGCATCAACAATTATATTATTTAAATCTGAGAAATACAAGAGTAAAAAAACTTCCAAGTCCATAGGTAAGCTTGTCAATAGAGGACTTTGGTTTGAATCTATCGCATGAAAAAAACTTCCAGTTGAGATAAAAAACCTGAAAAAATTGCGGTATCTAAGGGCATATAACTGTAGATTCAAACAGTTGACAAGAGGTTATTGACATAGAACGCATGTCTTCTCCTCCTCGATATCTTCAACGCCTCGCTTAATGGGGACTATGAAGAAGATGCCATCTGGATTCGTGAGCTCGAAGATCTAAACATAATAGATTTAGATTTTCGGGATTAAGTGAAGATCCATCAGGTCCTTTAGTCCCTGCCTAATTTGTTGAAGCTTAGGCTCAAGATAAGTTTTGTGTGCAGCGGAAGGGAGTGGAAAGGGGTTTTTTGGGATAAAAGTTTCAAACCAGCCAAAACACTCCAATTAATTGGAGTGTTTATAAACCCCTTAAAAATACACTTCACTGGTTTGGGGGGTTTTTAAACCAGTCAAAACCAGCCTATAAAATTGGCAAGTGGAGGTTTTTAAAAACCTCAAAACCAGTCTAATTAAAACCACCTAAAACCAGTGAAAAAAAAAAAAAAAAACAAAACATAAGGGTCTGTTTGGGAGTTTTATGGTAGCGGTTATGAGGGTAAACCATCATAGCGGTTTTGAGGGTAAACCACTATAGCGGTTTTGAGGGGTTTTTAGTAGCGGTTTTTAAAACACCCAACCTATGCTTGGGAGTTTATTTTCCAACGGTTCTGACAGTTTTTTTAAATTATAAATTTATATAAATGTCCATAAAGTTAAAACACTCTCTCTTTTGCTTAATTAACTTTGAAGTTATAAATTTGACTTGCATGTTTTTAGCTACTCAGTCTTGTGAAAAAGGTGTCATTACTCTTGTGATAGCTTCATGACTACATTTGTTGGGGATTTCAAGCTTTTAAAGGTACTCGATTTTCAAATTCTTCTCTAAGTTATCTTCCTGAAGCAGTGGGAAAACTGTTCCATTATTGTTATGCCTGGGAAATCAAGGGCTGACGTGGGAAATCACGCGATGGAGTGTGACCTGCTCCCGTCAGAACGATAAGCGCATGTTAGGCCTGCCAGACGCTGTGGAGCTCCCACGTGTCCATTCCCTGCTCCAAATCGTGTGAAATCAGCTTGGAAGGTGGGCAATGTGACATAAAGCCGGATTTTGCCCTGACATTCGCACCAACCCACGGATTTAAGGATGATTACTTGCACTCATCTCACTATAAAAAGGGGAAGACCCCTTCATTGAGGGGATTCGACCTTTTTACACTCTGAACTAGCTCTCTCTCTCTCTTGTATCTTTGCGTTTACTTTTTCCTAATCATTTGTAAGTCAGTCCGCTGTTGCGATCTGACCCATGATACTAATACAACCATCAGTGGACGTAGGACTTGCTACCTTAGCATCCGAACCACTTTAAAAAGCTCTCATTGCTACATTTACTCTACACGTTATTCATATTCACGTGTGTCTCTTGGCCAACCAACGTTACGCACGTGTCGATTAGTTGGTGTCAAAATCACGCATCAACAGTTTGGCGCTAGAAGGAGGGCCCAGATTAAGTGTTCATCCTTCATCAGGAAAATCTCTAACCTACTGGTCCTACAGCAACAAATGGCCCGCCAATCCGAACCTGAGCAAGCCAACCAGCGCGCTGAGGGAGTTCCCCTAACCCAGGGGGATACCTCTTCTAGAATACTTCCAGTTCCACAAGATGCTGCAGTGGATATCCCAGCAGCTTCGCAGCTTGACCCTGCCATCAGAAGCTACCTGGAGAGGTTCGACAATACTCTCCAGACGATCAACCAAAGGCTGGACCGTTTGGACCAAGGCGTGCCATCTAGAAAAGTTGGGGCGGTGCAACCGCCAAAAACGCCTGCAGGTCGTGTGAAAGCGCGGCAAAGAGAAATAGCCCGTGCTACGAGCACTGCAGCGCATAGACGTAAGGATAAACAAGTGGCAAAAAGCAAGCCTACGGGCTCTAAAGGGCCAGCGAACACAAACCGTGCCCCAAGCAAGGTGTCGGCAAAGCTAAGACTCGACGAAAAAGTAAATCCCGAGCTGTCCCATGCCACGTCACAGATGAACCCAAACAAAAGTGCTGGGCGGGGTGATTCTTGTCACCGCCAGCAGCCCGCCAGCATAATGATCCTGATCGCTATCATGCGGGTGGTCCCCACACCTCGCAGGGCGATTCGTACCACCGCGAGGGTCGTGAAAATACCCCGCACCATCCATCGTCTTCACACGCCTCTAGCCAGCGTGTGTCGAGAGCGGCCGAAAGTGCCAGCTGAGGGGAAGAGGAGTCTGACCTCCGGACTTTCTTGAACCGTAATCGTAAGGGCCGGACTTGCATGGGTGAAAGCAGTCCCCAACTGGCTCCGTTACCACAAATTGAGGAGCTGCAGCAAGCTCTGGACAGGCTGAGAGAGCGACAAAACGAGCAGGCTCAGGTCGCCTCTGCATCCCCTTTCTCTCCCTAAGTGTTGGCTGCTCCACTCCCTCCGGGGTTCAGGATGCCCGACATGCGACCGTTTGATGGGAACCATGACCCGCAAGATCATTTGTATGAGTTTAATGACCTGATAGAGCTCCACTAGGTTTCGGATCTTACAAAATGCCACTGTTTAGCCGTGACTCTAACTTCTCATGCCAAACGGTGGTTAAGGTCGCTCCCAGTGGGATCCATCAGTTCGTGGCCTCAGATGAGCACGACGTTCCTACGGCATTTCCAAGCAAATTGAAAGTTTTCGATGCCTCTGAGCTATCTCAGCAACATAAGGCAAGAAAGGGACGAATCCTTATAATCCTATATCGACCGTTTCCACAGGGAACTCAACAAGGTGGCACATGCCCTTGAAGAGCCCATCCGAACACTCATAATAGCTGGAGTTCG
The DNA here is from genome assembly GCF_008641045.1 of Pistacia vera. NCBI lineage: Eukaryota > Viridiplantae > Streptophyta > Magnoliopsida > Sapindales > Anacardiaceae > Pistacia > Pistacia vera. The sequence continues at coordinate 160,444 of NW_022196009.1, forward strand.
CCCGCAAACCGACCTGTGGAAAGAATTACAGGCTGAGGACGATGTTTCCCTCACCAGATTCTACAACCTTGCAGAAAAATATCTCCGAATAGAGAATTCATTGGCGGCACTCCGCCGTCGCGATTCCGGCGCTTCGAGCAGTATGTCTAGTCGGGGAGAAAGTAGGAGAGCTGATCGCAGAGGAGACATTGACGATCAGCGAAAGGGAAAGAAACCCCGCTACGAGCATAAAAAGTCATATGCTCATGTTCCTCGTTGCAATCGCGACAAAATCCAATACACTCCGCTGAATGTGTCCATATCTACAATTCTTGACAAATCCGAGGAGGCCAGCCTGCTCGGTGAGCCGGAACCCATGAAAACCCCTGCTACGGCCAGAAACAGCAAAAAATACTGTCGCTTCCTTTGGGACAATAGGCATCACACCGATGAATGCCGAGCTCTAAAGCAAGCAATCGAAGAGCTCATCAAGAAATGACACTTCAAGGAGTATATTGATGACTCTACTCCAAAAGAAAAGAACCAAGAGGAGCAGGGGGAAAAGCGTCGTGATCGCAGAGGGTACAATAGTGTTAACATAATCTTTGGAGGGCCGCACCTCGCGGGAAACACGCGAGGTGCGCAAAAAAGGTACGCTCGCGAAGCACAGCATGACCCGATTAGGGTAATGAACATATCGCAGCAACCACAAAAGGCTCGAAAGGAGGAGCCAATCACCTTCTGCGAAAAGGAAGCAGCTCGCCTGCATCATCCTCACGATGACGCCCTTGTGATCACGCCCCTCATAGGGCACCATAACGTCCGCAAAATGCTCATGGACAACGGAAGCGCTGTGAACATTCTATTCCAGACTGCTTTCGAAACAATGAACCTAGACGAGGCCGACCTGAAGCCCACCTTGATCCCCCTCTATGGCTTTACGGGGGACCACTTGATCCCCAAAATGACGATCCAACTCTCGGTCACGCTGGGCGACTATGACGAGGTAACTAAGGTAACTGAGTTCTTGGTCGTGGATTGCCCATCCGCCTTCAATGGGATCCTGGGGCGACCACTACTAAGAAGCTTCAAGACAGTCACTTCCATATACCATCTCAAGATGAAGTTCTCTACCCCAATGAGGATAGGGGAAGTGAGCGGATCGCAAAGCGTATCTCGCGACTGCTACATAAAAGCGGTGCAGATGGCGAGTAAAGGAAAGGGCATTCCATGAAGTGCGCTCCGACAGGCTATGGCGATCAGCAAGATCGAGCCGTTGCCTGGCCCAGCAGAGGATAATATGGATCCTCGAATTCAGGAAATCTCTTCCAGCGGCCCAAGTGGGGACTTGTCTGAAGTATCAGTCGACCCGAAAGAGCCAAGCCAAGTGTTAAGGATTGGGAGCAGCCTCGACCCTTAACTTGCGTCCGAACTGATATGCCTCTTAAGAGAAAACGTCGATGTGTTTGCCTGGTCGCATGTAGATATCGTCGGGATCAGCCCGAACATTATTTGTCATGCATTAAACGTCGACAACGAGGCCAAGCCAATTTGCTAGAAAAGAAGAGCAATGGATCCGGAGCGGTATGCTGCATTAAAATCAGAAGTGGAAAACATCCTTCGAAATGGGTCCATCCGAGAGACACTCTACCCGACCTGGGTTGCCAATCCGGTCCTGGTAAAGAAGTCAAATGGCAAGTGGCGAACCTGCGTTGATTTCAATGACCTCAACAAGGCTTGCGCGAAAGACAACTTCCTTCTGTCAAGAATTGACCAGCTTGTGGATGTCATCTCGGGGCACGAGCTGCTAAGTTTCATGGATGCATACTCGGGATACAATCAGATCCCGATGTATGGGCCAGACAAGGAGCATACGTTCTTCATTACAGACCGAGGGTTGTATTGTTACAAAGTTATGCCTTTCGGCCTCAAGAATGCTGGCGCAACCTACCAGCGGCTGGTTAACTGAATGTTCTCCGACCAGATCAGAAAAACAATGGAGGTCTATGTGGATGACATGCTGGTCAAATCCCAGGTCGTCTTAGAACACATTGCGCATCTCGTTGAGATGTTTGACATCCTCTGACTATACAGAATGAAGCTGAATCCCCTCAAGTGTTCATTCGGGGTATCGTCAAGAAAGTTCTTAGGGTACATAGTTAATCAGCGAGGGATAGAAATAAACCTCGAGAAGATTCAAGCTCTGCTCGATATGGAGAGCCCAACCAGCAAAAAACAGGTCATATGTCTAAATGGGCGAATAGCAGCACTTAGTCGCTTCATATCAAGGCTAACAGATCGCTGCCTACCATTCTTCAACGTACTAAAGGCCAACAAGAAGTTCGAGTGGACACCCGAGTGTGAACAAGCGTTCCAAAGCATAAAAGAGCACCTCGGAAAACCACCCCTCCTGTCCAAGCCTTTTCCACAAGAAATCCTGCTCCTCTACCTGTCCGTCTCTCAGTTCGCGGTTAGTGCAGCTCTAGTATGGGAAGAGGAAAAGGCACAATGGCCAGTGTATTATGCGAGCAAGCGTTTGACGGATGCTGAGATGCGGTATCCAGAAATGGAGCGACTAGCCTATGCCCTGCTGATCGCTTCCAGAAAGCTGCGACCTTACTTCCATGCCCATACCATACATGTGATGACCAGTTACCCACTCAGGCAAGTCCTTCAGAAGCCAAAAGCATCGGGTAAATTACTTAAATGGGTAATGAAATTAAGTCAGTTCGACCTGAAGTACAAGCCAAAATTGACTATCAAGGGGCAGGCTGTTGCTGACTTCATCTCAGAATTTTTCTATCTTCCAAGCGAGCAACAGCCCGGCGAGGCCATCCAGGAAAGTATTCAGAACCTGTCGACCTGGAGCCTCTACGTTGACAGGTCATCAAACAGGAAAAGGGCCGATGCGGGTCTTCTCCTTGTAAGCCCCGAAGGGGCTCGAATTCATGGCATTCTCCGGTTCGGATTTAAAGCGACCAACAATGAGGCTGAGTACGAAGCCCTGTTCGCCGGGTTACGATTGGCCAAAGAAATGGGTGCAACCGCGATTAGTGTCTACAGCGATTCCATGCTGGTCGTCAACCAAATTTTGGGGGAATATCAAGCCAAGGAAGAAAACATGGCCGCTATCTGAAAGAAGCTAAGGCCGTTCTCGGGCCGTTCAAACACTTTGAAATCACTCAGATTCCCAGAGATAGCAATTCTATAGCGGACGCTCTGGCAAAGATAGCCTCGTCATTGGATTTAGAAGCTCCAGATAGCATTCCTGTTCGGTTCGTCGATGCTCCGACTATCAGTTCAACCGAACAGACCGTGAATGTGATGCAACCGGATTCTTGGATGACTCCCATTTTCCAGTACCTCAAGGATGGGACCTTGCCAGATGACAAGGTCGAGGCAAGGGTCTTGCAAACAAGATCTGCACGTTACACACTCATCGGGGACCAGCTATATAGGAGAGGATTCAGTGTCCCTCTCCTCCGATGTGTAACCAGTGAAGAAGCAGACTACATCATGAGGAAAATTCACGAAGGGATCTGCGGTAATCACACAGCTGCTCGATCTCTTGCGAACAAGGTTGTTTTTCAATGGTATTATTGGCCTCGGATCCAAGAAGATACGCACAATTTTATCAAGAGGTGTGACAGGTGTCAGCGGTTCGCGAACATTCCGCGAGCCCCCTCTCACGAGCTGATAACGATGTCTAGCCTCTGACCATTTTCCATGTGGGGGATCGACCTTATCAGTCCCATGCCAGTCGGAAAATAGGGGGTTAAGTATGTCGTGGTCGCGGTAAACTATTTCACAAAATGGGTGGAAGCTGAACTACTGGCCGCGATCACGACCAGAAAGCTGAAAGACTTCGTTTCCAAGAATATAGTGTGTCGCTATGGAATTCCTCACACCCTCATCTCGGATAATGGAAAGCAATTCGACAACGAGGAGTTCAAGCAGTTCTACGACGAGCTAGGCATCCATAAAAAATTTGCCTCAGTCGCCAGACCGCAAGCAAATGGCCAAGTTGAAGCTGTCAACAAGACCATCAAGCACTAAAGGCCAAACTTGGGGCAGCCAAGGGAAATTGGGCCGACAGTCTCCCCGAAGTCTTATGGGCATACAAGACAACTCCAAGAACTTCCACCTCAGAAACCTCCTTTTCGCTAGCCTATGGCTGCGAAGCAATGATTCCTGTGGAAGTAGGAACTGGTTCTCTTCAAAGAGACTTGTACGATGAGGTTGAAAACGAAGCACTTATGAGAGCGAGTCTAGATCTTGTTGAAGAGCACCACAGTAAGGCTTTGCTAAGGATAGCAGCCTACCAGCAACGTGCGAAAGAGGTTCTTCGATTCAAAGGTCAAGCGAAGAGACTTCCAAGTCGGTGACCTTGTGCTAAAAAAAGTTCTCCTCGGAATCAGGGAGCCAAGCGCGGGGGTATTAGGACTGAACTAGGAAGGTCCGTACTGGGTCGACAAGGTGATCAGACCGAGAACTTACTATCTCAAAAGGCTGAACGGTTCCAAAGTACCCCGAGCTTGGAATGTCGAGCACCTCCGGCCATACTATCAGTAATCCCGAACTTAGCTCTCATTGTAAATTAGGTTTTGGTTTTGTTAGTTTCCTTTTTCTTGTAAGATATTATCTTGTTCGCTTGTAACAATTCGCGTGTAATATTGCCTATGTAAACAAACTGGACTGTAAACTGCACTCATGTATGATTAACCGAACAACAATTGAAAGCAAATTGTATTTCATTTATGTACAACAAAAACTGTTAGACCCTATTAATTCCCAGAGTCGGTCTCATCGCATTATGCCTGGTCGATGGGGTGATTCTTCAAAGCAGGACCAAACCCTCTGCCTGGTCGGATCCTCGGGCGGCTGCTACTGCTTGATCATCTTCTGTCGCCAAGGTCTGCAAGGCTTCCTGCCACTCCCTCGGGAGGTCGGACATATCCAGATCTGGGTTCTTTGGTCGCAGGGCATAGATGGACTCGATCGTCCAGTCGACGGCCTTATCCTCAACCTCCTCTAACTGGATCCGTATTTCTTCAGTCAGGGAAGCAACTTTTCCCCGACTCTCCTGGAGTTCGGCCTCAAGAGCCAGCCTTCCCTTTTCGGAGGCCTCTTTTTCTTGTTCTGCTCGCTGAGCCCGTATTAAGGTCGTCTGGAGCTCCTAGGCCTTCTCTCCGACCTCCTTGGAGAGTCTAGCGGTTGTCCTCTGAAGCTCTTTTACTTCCTCAGCGCGTCGCTCGAGCTCCGTCTTTTGAAAGTCGACTATACGCATAGCGGCTGATTTTTGGTGCAAGTATCTGTTCGCTGCCTCAGCAGACAACGCTTTTTAAGCTTCGACGTCCTCCAGGCTCCGTTTGAGCTTCGCGATCTCCTCTTTTAGATCATTTTCCCCCTTCGCGGCCCCCAACCAAGCTCTCTCCATGGACATCCTCATGGCGAGTAGAGCCTGCGAATAAGAAGTAAGTTAGAATGAAAATGGCGGACAAACTCTTCAAGAACAATTTGTTCACCTTGCTTATATGCTGAAACGACGTGGTCATCAGGTCATTGCCCGTATCGGCGAACTCATCGTATGACTCCGATAGTCCACACTCAAGTAGAGAGTAGACTATCGGCTGCAGGTATTCGGGCAGATTCCCCAGCGCATCCAGCACTGGTGTGTCCTTCGCCTTGTCGACAGCCACTGTCTCGTCCGCGGGTTCCTTGCCCGACCTCCTTCCGACGTCCTGCCAAGACCTCAGGGGTTCATCCTCAGATTCGGTCTCTAACTCGTCGACCTGAATTTGTCTCCTTTTCTTTGACCGCTGAGCCGGAGCCTTCCGCCTCGGGCACACAGGCGATGGCTAAGCGACCTGTTCTGTCCTGGTCGTTTCCTCCTCAAGACAGAGCTGGGGAGGCGGGACAGTTCGCACTGGTTGTGCCGTTGTGGGGGGAGCAGCTTCGACTGTCCTGGCCCTCCTCGATCGAGGGAAGTTGAATGGCGCTCGTCGGGGCTACTCAGATTCTTTCGGAGGCATGGTCGCTGCATGCAAGTACATTAGTAACTAAACAAAAATTATTCTACGACCAAAAGGGAATCAATGTAACTTACATTCTGGGGACTCTAAAGACGCGTTGTCACTAAAAACACCATACTTTCGCAAGTTCGCGGTCGTCACGAGCTTCCCCGCGTCCCTACTTTCTTCGGGGAGAACCCCAAAAGACACGATCATGTCTGGGTCAGTGAGCAGGTCCAGACTAGTCGTCTTGTTAACTGCAAAAGAATGCAGGTCGTTAGAAAAAGGAAGCACACAGTTAATGAATCTAGCAAAGAGGAACCTACTTGGTTTCTGAAAGCGGCAGTGGCCGTCATAGCAGAAGAAGAAGAATTTCGTCTCATAGGCCCCCGCATTACTGGGATAGCTATGTATCCCTTCGGCGATGGTAGATCGCCGGGACAAGTAATAGGAGTCTTTGTCCTTACTCTTTTTGAGGAAATACGCACAGCCGAGCTCTATCGCTGTCAGCTCGTCCAAGCCGCTCTCGCGGCATACGATGTACATCGCAACGGCGATGACATACGCGTTTGGCGTTAACTGCACTGGTGCGATCCCGAAGTGATCCAGGACCGACCTAATAAAAGGGTGGAGAGGAATCATCCTCCCACCCTTGAAAATCTCTTCGGAGATCGCAGCTAGGCCATCAGAAGGATGTCGCGACGACGGGGTGGCGTCGAGGAACACTTCCGCGCGGACGTCGAACTATCTCTTTATCCTCTCGAACTCTTCTCGGGTGAGAACCGACAAGACCTCAAGGGATGCGTCCACGGGAACATCCTGCGAAGACGAACCGACTCTTTCTTCGGATCTGGATGCTGGGGGTTCCATTCCGCAGTCTGCAACACCGACAGACAGAAGGTCATTTTAGCCATCGTACGTTGCCCCGTAAGGCGGCATGGGACAAATTCCCTAAACCCTAACAGTGACTCGAGCCGCCACTCACGGCTCGAACCCAACTCCGGCATCGCGTCTCTGATGAAACATCCGATAACCCAACGTCATTGCACTACCAAAAACAAAAGAAAAAGGGAGAAATAACCTTTACCTTTTGGAGGACGTGACCGTGGACGGTTCTTGCTTCAGGTATCGGAGAGATGCCAATCGAAAAAGAAGAGCTTCTGGTTTGCAGAGAGTTTTCGCTCGAGGCAAAAGGGATTCTGATGGCATCATCTGAAAAATTTGGGCTTTTATATGGACTACGAACTGGCGTTTACCACCTCTCGAAAATCAAAACAACGTCTCTCTCTCCGCATTAAATGCGTCCGATGTCGCATTTAATATTGTGATGAGAGATGTCGTTTCGGGCGTTTCATGCAATTAATGCTTTGCCAAAGTAATGACGCATCAGCACACAACGCATTTAATGCGCTTGGCAGACGCTTTAACACATGCAGAGCGCCTATCAACGCAGAAACGACCTCATTAAATCTCTATCCCTAAGGTATGGTAAGGAACGTCCGATGAAGTCAGGACGCTTGGGCGATGGCTGTCAGGTCGTTTGGACGAGGTTTATGCGAGGTCATGTTTGCAAAAGGCCCTATCTCGAGCTTCTTTCTTTCAGGTCGGAATTGTCAGAACCTCCAATCACGGCATGACTTAGTTTCTAAGGTTTGATCCTCAAAATCTTAAAAACTAGGGGACTTCTGTTATGCCTGAGAAATCAAGGGCTGACGTGGGAAATCATGTGATGGAGTGTGACTTGCTCCCGTCATAACAGTAAGCGCACGTCAGGCCTGCCAGATGCTGTGGAGCTCCCACGTGTCCATTCCCTACTCCAAATCGCGTGAAATCAGCTTGGAAGGTGGGCAATGTGACATAAAGCCGAATTTTGCCCTGACATTCGCACCAACCCACGGATTTAATGATGATTACTTGCACTCATCTCACTATAAAAAGGGGAAGACCCCTTCATTGAGGGGATTCGACCTTTTTACACTCTAAACTAGCTCTCTCTCTCTTGTATCTTTGTGTTTACTTTTTCCTAATCATTTGTGAGTCAGTCCGCTGTTGCGACCTGACCCACGATACTAATACAACCATCAGTGGACGTAGGACTTGCTACCTTAGCATCCGAACCACTTTAAAAAGCTCTCATTGCTGCATTTACTCTACACGTTACTCATATTCACGTGTGTCTCTTGGCCAACCAACGTTATGCACGTGTCGATTAGTTGGTGTCAAAATCACGCATCAACAATTATATTATTTAAATCTGAGAAATACAAGAGTAAAAAAACTTCCCAAGTCCATAGGTAAGCTTGTCAACTTAGAGACTTTGGATTTGAATCTATCTCGCATGAAAAAACTTCCAGTTGAGATAAAAAACCTGAAAAAATTGCGGTATCTAAGGGCATATAACTGTAGATTCAACCAGTTGACAAGAGGTTATTGACATAGAACGCATGTCTTCTCCTCCTCGATATCTTCAACGCCTCTGCTTAATGGGGACTATGAAGAAGATGCCAATCTGGATTCGTGAGCTCGAAGATCTAAACATAATAGATTTAGATTTATCGGGATTAAGTGAAGATCCCATCAGCGTCCTTTAGTCCCTGCCTAATTTGTTGAAGCTTAGGCTCAAAGATAAGTTTTGTGTGCAGCGAAGGGAGTGGAAAGGGGTTTTTTTGGGATAAAAGTTTCAAACCAGCCAAAACACTCCAATTAATTGGAGTGTTTTATAAACCCCTTAAAAATACACTTCACTGGTTTTGGGGGGTTTTTAAACCAGTCAAAACCAGCCTATTAAAAATCTGGCAAGTGGAGGTTTTTAAACACCTCAAAACCAGTCTAATTAAAAACCCCTTAAAACCAGTGAAAAAAAAACTCCCAAGCAGACCTAAGGGGATTGAAAGTGTTTCGAAGAAGAAGATATATGAACTGGCAACCATCCAGTAGAGAGTGTTTCGAAGAAGAAGAAGATAAACATGAGTGTGAAAGCAAAGATTGAAAGGGGAAATCATAAATGCCAACCCTAAAAGCCGATTTTGATTTGAAGCAGCCGAAGACTGAAGAAGTGAATAACGGCGGTGACTTTGACCGTTCGACCAGCTGGCGAGTGACGGTGACTTGATGAATACTTTGGGAACTGGTGATCAGAGAGTGAAGGATCTTTGCAGTCGGTCGGCAGCGACGCAGCAAGCAAAAATGAAAAATTGAAAGTATTTTTAGCCGATTTGGCCATTTGGGGATTTTAAAATATTATTTTAAAAAACCGGTTTATTTGAACTGAAATCAAACTGATAAGTCGGTTTTTTCTTAACAAACCGAAATTGAACCGGTTTCAAAAAAGCGAATTTTTGAACCGATTTTTCGAATGATTCGGTTTTCGGGTTTTTTTTTCCACCCTTGATTTCCACAGTTACATTTAATGTTACAAATAACTTTTAACTCATTCGCTCATTTTCTCTCTCTCTCCTCCACATTCATCAAGCATTTCCAGGTATTCGTCTCTGCACTGTACACTTTGTATAATGAAGTTTTTGCTGTTTTTAATTTTTCTTTTATGGACTGAAATATATTTTGGCTGGCTGAGCATCAAATATTGTAACTTGAGACTGTAAAAGTGTCACATTTTTTTTTTTTTTTTTTTTTTTTCTGGGTTTTGACTGAAGTTGCACGTACATGTTTCTGGGATCATGGCTTGTAGACTTTAAATCATTAACGCATTGTTTGTTTGGTTAGAAGCTTAGAACTGATAATGAAAGAAAACATAAATTATTTTAAAATATACTGATCAAACTGTGTGTTAAAGTTTTCATTTTTACTCTACAAATAGCATCTTCTTTATTTGTGAATATTAGTTGAAAATTAGCAAAATTGATCTTTTACGTAATCTGTAACATTTTAGTGTAGCCATGTAATGTTTGGAAAACTGGATTTTTGGATTGGTTATAGTGGTTTTTAGGATGAGCCAATCAAATTTGATTTTTTTTTTTTTTTTTGGTTGTATGGGATTTTTATGCATCAGTTGTGCACATCATAGTCAGCAAAGGATATAGTTAAAAAAAGATTCTACTTGCTTTCCCTTCTTGTTTTTTCTTGTGTTTGTAGAAGGAAATGTGTTTGTTTTTTCTTGTGTTTGTAGAAGGAAATGTGTTTAACTGGTGTTCAGTTACACTAGAATTGACGCTTTTTAGAAGTTTACAGTTCAAACCTTAGATAGTTTGCCTCTTTTAACTAATTTGCTTTTTGAATTGTGCTCTATAAATGCATTATGTGTTGCCTTTATAAGTGAAGAGATTCTGGGATTGCATGGAGTTTGAGGTAGGCCTTGCTGGGACTTTCTATTAAGAAGCTGAAAATAGACCTTTCAAGTTGTGAAACATAAGAGTTTAGTTCTTGTGGCTCAGATGTTCATGTGTGCGGTTTCTAGATAGATGATTTTCAGTTTTTCCCACTCTGTGATGAGTCATATCACACTTAACATGAATTACACATATATGCAAAGTGATTCTGAACTCAAGTGGAAGATTGATTTTATGTTTTGTTTATAAATACTTGTATATCATTCACTTTTTCATTTGGTAAAACATAGTAGCTTGTCTAATTTCTAGTTACCTATGTCACCAATTTCCCCACTCTTGGTTGAGATTCTAATCAAGTTCAGAGTCTAGTTTGTGACCTCTCACTGGAGTTTGTCATTCTGACTTGCGTTTGTTAGAGACAAATACCTGCAAATGCTATTTGGCTTTCATGGTTATAGCAAATTTCCACGGTCAAAACATAATGGCATTATTCTTGAGTTTATCGTTAGTCTGATTTGCCATTTGGCTTTCACGGTAATTTGTTTTGTCCATTAATGTGATAGGAACCCACTCCAATAACTCAACAATTTGGGCTGAGTCATGGGTCTTTCATGGGCTTGGGTAGAACTCTCCTTGGAAAACCGGCTTTGCCAAGGGAGGGTGTCCAAGCTTTTATAACCCACATGCCCACCCTTTTCCCTTTCAATGTGGGATCCTAACATTCCCCCACGCTTCGAGACCCAACGCCCTCGTTGGTCTTCTGTCCAGAGAGCGCCCGCCCTCATTGGCTACCCCGCCCTTATCGGCCTTTACTGCCCTCCCTTTCGGTCTTACTTCGCCTAGAAACTTGTCAGCAACTCTCCTTCTCAATCCCTCGGGGGGCCCACTGGGCCCTGTTGCGTGGGCTCCACGTCGGCCTCTTTACGCCTTGGGTGACTTCACGGATCCCCTTTCCTTGGGGTAGCAGTCTGAGCCCAAGGTTAGTCTGTCACGCGTGCGCAGGATCATGCACTGATACCAATGGACAGGAACCCACTCCAATAACTCAACAATTTGGGTTGGGCCATGGGTCTTTCATGGGCTTGGGTTGAACTTTCTTTGGAAAACCGGCTTGCCAAGGGAGGGTGCCCAAGCCTTTATAACCCACATGCCCACCCTTTTCCCTTTCAATGTGGGATCCTAACATAATGCCATTATGTTTTGACCGATACTGGACTGCTAGATGACTCTTTAAAATGGTATCCCCTTCCAATCCATTGCTAAGGTATGGCATGTTGACCTAGGGATACCCAAACACAATGTGATTATTGCTGTCATTACCAAAATTTTGTGGTATGTGGCCTTTTTTATTTAACTGGAATAAAGTTTGACCAGAGGTCTCTTTCAATTACTCAATTGAAATGTCTTGACAAATTTTCATGATTATCTATGATTTTAACATTTCTTGGCTGTTGCATTGATGTCATGCTAATTGCCCTTTATCAGATATTATCTTGCCTCCATGAAGTTTCAGAGGATGTCTTGCAACAGTGTCCATGATGCATTGAGTTCTGATGACATCCTGTGTGACATCCTCCTTCGATTGCCACCAGAATCTGTTTTCAAATTCATAATTGTGTCAAAGAGGTGGCTTAGGTGTATCTGCAGCTATGTTTTTCGTCACAGTTACTTGAGACGATGGAAAGTAAGTTCTCGCCTTTTAGGCTTTGTTGTCTGTAATTCCTTGTACCTTGGAAGACGTCCAGGTGGCCTACGTCGCACCCCATCAGAACCTGCACTTCCTTTTTTGTCAACTTGTCAAGAGGGTGATGATCTAAAGTATTCCGGAATCCTCAAACGGCTTGGTTACTTCATTGACTCTTCCAATGGCCTACTTCTTTGTGGCCGCCATCCAAAGACCTACTATGTTTGGGATCCAGTTACCAAAAAACAGCACAAACTCCCTCACCCGCGAGTTTACTTTGAAGAATTGTGCATGGCATTCATTGCTGAGGACTCTCCTGATGATTCTATATGCTACAAGGTCATTCGTGCAAAATGTGAATGTAAACTTAATGAAGTCAATACTGTTACCATTGAGACTTTCTGTTCAAAGACTACTACATGGTATTATTCAATACTCACTTGCACTTCAACTTTATCATTATGTCCTTGGACAGTTGCCACTGTGATTAGAGGTGTCATACACTGGTTTGCGATGCGGGGAAATATAGCCATTTATGACCAGGAACAAGAAGAGAGGCATATTGCTGTGATTCAACTTCCGGGGTCATATGACTTTGATGAGCAAATTCTTGGTGAGTCTTCTGATGGGCTTTTGCAGTATGGTATAAGTTGTAAGTCAGGTATGGAGATATGGGTTCTTGAAAAAGAAATAGATGATCACACATCCCTTTACTCAAGCAATGCAGACTTCAAAACTAGATGGACCTTGAGATATAGATTGAATTTCAAAACGATGTGGAAGAAGAATCCAAGTGTTATGACAGCCTACAGAACATGTTCTAAATCTAAAGAAACTCAGATACTGTCATTTCTTTCTCAGAATTCAGAATCCGTTTACATAAGATCTGGAGATAACATATTTCTTTGTCATCTTCAGAGTAGAGAGGTGGAAGTGGTCCAATATGATGGTCGTGGCTCCTCCATTTTATGGGATTTCAGCAAAGTAGTGCCTTACTTCAAGCCAGCTTGGCCACATTCTTCTTTCCTATAACATGATTATCATTCATGGTTGTGGCTTCTGTTTAGCATTTCATATGCTCAAATGATACTACAGTTGAGCTTCTTCTGCTGTTAACTTTTGATGTTCAATGGTTGATGTCAATATATGTTAGCTTTTCCTGTAAAGTAGATGTTGCTGTAGTTTTAGGCATCCTTGTTATGTGTCTCTGTGCTTTCCTTGGATGGATTCATTGTCTGTAGTTATTCTACCTGCATCTGCTTTATTTCGACTTCATATTAGCAACTGAAAACAACTGGAAACATATTGTGGTTGTCACTGATAATTGTATTGGCTTTGGCACTAGTCACTGTGAATTCTTGGTTTCTTTTAAGTTAATACTTTTTCTCGTTTTTTAGACTGTAAAATCAACTAGGTTGCCTTTTTTCTACTACTTTTAAGTACACAATTGTAAATCAATAAATTATATACTGGAAATCTATAAGCAAAGAGTTGTTTGAGAATACTACAGCAGCTGAGAAATGCTACTACTTTTTAATTTCTTTCTCTTGAATGAAATAAAAAAAAAAAAAAATCAGCTAGTTGTACAAAAAAGAGTAAATCTTCAACTTTATGCTGCATGGGGAGTAAAGGTATCCCTGTTTGAATCAATGAACTATTTATCTAATGTAAAGAAAAATAAAGAATGAACAACCCCTCCAAAAGCATCCAAAATCTTGGAGGTTGTAAGTTTGAATCTACACCTTGACAGTCAAGAGAAGCCAACAAAAAGAATCCTTTGATGTCTCAAATGATGATTAATCAGACCGTGGCAACAAGAAACTAAACCCTGAGTTCTCGCGAATAAGAGGTGGTGGTTCAATATCAGAGATGTCAATTTGTTCCATTGATTTCGATAAGTCATCTACTGAAAATGGAATGCTGCAGCATAACAAATTAAGTAGTGAGAGGTCAGTGACATCCACAATAAAGTGATGTAGGTAAAGGCAGCTTGGAAGAGTGTCTAATAACTATGGAAAACCAATCAAACTGTGCATAGCCCCTTGTCACTGTCATCGATTTCTATTCAGCTACAGCATGTTTGATTATCATGATCATACATTTCAACTATATACTGCAACCCTCACCAAAATATTGAAACATTAAATTCAATTTTCAAATAACTATATGGTGACATTGCTTTGTTTGCCTTAAGTTTCCAACACTTTAGATTTTCAAGGTACTTTCTGATGAGATACCCAATAATGTAGGCCAATCTGAGATAGCAATAGTATATAAAATGGAACACAAAAAAGAACATAAGTGAAAGGAAGAAAAGATCGACACATAATCAACATTATTTGCTAACCTTGAATCATCATCCAACAGAAAGGAGTTGCTAACAGCATTGTTGGAATCTTCTGTCATCAACACCCTCATATTGGATATAACCTACAAAAACAAACATTAACATGGCAGCAGTCAGTTTCTCCTGAATGTCTACCATACTATGAAAATTTATAGTGCATTCCCATGTGACGAAGATGACTATGAAAATTTATAGTGCATTCCCATGTGACGAAGATGACTCTATGAAAATTTATAGTGCATTCCCATGTGACGAAGATGACTCTTAACCTAGTTTGAGTAATGGCATCCATAAAAAACTTACATCCGAAGACACACTATGCGTGCCATACTTGTCATCCCAGTACATTGTACTGATCCGATATAGCTGCTGTATGCTAAGGACCTGTCAGTAGACATTAATTTGGTTGATAACCAGAAAAGAAGGGGGCATAGAAACAACTGTAACAACTTGCTAATATTAGATAAGCATCACTCACTGGGCAGAGGTCATGGCTTATTTCGTCCAGTGTCTTCTTTGGTTTTTGATGTATGACCTGAATAAAGAAATTTAACGTTTGAGAAAATTTCATCTTCTCTTTCTTTTCATTGTCACAGCAAGTAATAAAGTAACAAATGGAACAGTAAGATTAGTATAGAAGCATACAAGAAACCCAATGGCCTGCCTTATATGCTTGAGCTCATCCCAGGCTGAACCTGCATACTGCTCATTTTTTGTTTGTTTAGTTAATATAATAATTAAATAATGAAGTAAAGCAGCAGTTCATTAAAATCACCTCATCTGTTGCTTTGTAACACCAATGCTCCAATTCAGCTAATCCAGCTTTAACATATTCACCATTACTAAACGAACAACACTCTCGCCTCAACAAAAGGCTGAAACCAAGACAGTGGTGGGAGATAAAAATGATAAGAGAAAACTTGTACCTTCAATACTTAATAATTCAAAAGCAGTAATAGATTCAAACCTGTTGAAAAGTTGAACATTGATGAAGGAAAATATTTGAGTGAAGACCTTACGAACTAAAAATGGGGGTACCTAAAACAAGATATCAAAAATTAGACAAAATATCTGCCAACCATAGATGCCTTGGAAAGTGAGAATCGGATTTTTTTTTTTTAATATTTTAAATTTAGGATAGTCATGATGAATCTCCAATACATGAGTGAAACAGGAAAGCTAAAAAGGAAGAATAGAATAAAAATAGATCTAACTAACATGATTAGTTTTCAAAGTGTTTAAGAAGTTTCCAAGGCTCTTCACAATCCCTTGCCAGTGTGCAATTAAAGTTTGCTGGGCCACAGTGTTAGCAACTGAACGTGATGATCCCTTGACTAAGCTTGCTCTGGATGTTCTTGGTGCCTATTTCATCATATTCAAGTTAAAATTTACAATTGTAGAGAGTTTAGATAGGAAGAAATTTTTCTTAAATTCCAGATTCAAAGAAGCATATATTCAATGATTAATTTTTAAAGAAAAATACATACCTGGATGCACAGCCCTAGTAATGGAGAAATTTCTTTCTTCAAATTATCTCGAATCATCCCGTAAATCTTTTCCACATAAGCTGTAAGCTGCTGTTTGAAAAGCAAAGCGGGGTACTTGGCTTCAACTTGCCGTAAGGTATCCACTCCACCACTTATGCTACCGTTCATCAAGGAAAGATTAACCCCTTGAGGAGACCCACGGAAACTCTGAAAAATAACAACCAATAGCATTAGCTGGAATAAAGAAACTTGCTAAGTGACTACTTGATTCTAATGGAGAAAGTTGTACTTGTGTCATCCTCCCAAATAGTGTGGCTGATGATGATCGACGACGCTGTGGAGCCATTCCAGCTGCACCACTAGCTTTCAATGTTCGCTGGAGTAGCAAAAGGAGTGTAGAGGCATTTGATAACCAGTAGGCTAAAATATTATTGTTGTCCTGGGTCTGAAATCCAATTGGTAATATTCAAGCTCAATCTAAATTATGATGTTAAGAAAAGTTAACAAAAGATGATACCAGCACAGAAAGTTGGACATTTCAAACCTCAATAGCATTGCCAATGGTCTGAATGATGCGGTCAAACACACTTGTCCTCTCAACTTCAAAAGATCTCCACTGCAAGAGGCATTTGTATATGGTACAGGCAGCAATAGGCCGGTTCCCCGAAAAACCAAGGTGTTGTGCAACACAACGAATGAGCAACTCCTGGTTCTCTTGTTGTTTCTCATTTAGTGATTTCTGTGGTTTCTCCTCTACTTCTGAAGGATCTCTGTTTATTGAAGCGCTATGCAGATCCTGTTCATATATATAGAGTGATCAGCGAGAAAGTAGGCAAGGAAGAAGACTTGGGTAAATCTCATAGTAAACTTGTTCGTTCCTAGTTTTCATTGTAGTATATACTTACAAGAGAATTGCTTACAATAGATGCCTTTGTTTCCACTGATATATGACCACTGTCAGCACTCCTCTGCAATTATTTAGACAATGCAGATATCTTAAAACCTTCTGGATGATAAACACTAATTGACAATTTAATACTTTATCTCCACAAGTACCTGTAGAATTGATCTGGAGCGTCCTGAAAGGAACTTATTGGGTGCCATGGACACAGCCTGTTGCCGTAGTACTTGATTCTCGGATTCCAAATTAGTCAGCTTCTCTTCTAGCCTAATTGTGGAAGTACAAGAGTGAACGACATTAGAAAAGTTTAAGCAGATAATTGTTTCTTCCGTATATAAAGTTAAGCATCACATTTTATAATAAGTAGCCACCGATTACATGATTTGAATTTGATGCAAAATAGCGGTGAAGATGAATCAAATAGAGTGAGAGAAAGTATACTACCTGCTCAATGATTCATGGAGTTGCTGAACTTTTTTCTCTGTTTCTTCTAAATTTTTCCGTCTTTCTTCACTTGTTGCTTGGAATTCATTGGATTTTTGCTCAGATTCATTAGCTCTTTGTTTTTCTGATTGCAATGAATCCTATGGAACCATGAAGCCAGGATCAAGATTAACTCAGATTGGATAATTATGATCAACTTCCGACATAATATAATGAGCTATAAGACCCACAGCAAATTGATGAAAACTCATACATTGACTCTTAATGGTTCTACTAACATCCTGCCACATCTAACAAATCTTGAAACACAGGTTTCCAAGTTCTTACTGTGACAAAGAAAAACAAATACTGCCCTGCAAACCTTTCCCTTTTCGGTAGCATGACAAAAACAATCCTAGTTACAATAATTTGTAAATTGAACATTAAGCTTTGCAAAAAATAGTAATGTGATGTTGCCTTTGTAAACTTGGCCTGTTAAAACTTACAACTCAAGATCAATCTCATTCTTGTATTGCATGGAAGTTTTAAATCTTCACACAAAAGTAGTTGTCACTTGGAATAGATAAGATTTGAGGTTTTCTAGAGAAAAATGTTTAACTAAAAATTTTATTATCTATAAGAAAATGTTTCACCTCAGTACTTGATGCTTAAGGTGAAAAGGAAATTAGTTTATTTGGCGAGGGAATGATTACTGAATATAAACATTCCTTTATCAAAAAATATTAAGTATCAATCAATGGTTGAACCTCTTACCTTTAGGCTCTCCACTTCTGCTGTTAGTGACTCAATTTTTTTCGTATCTTCAACTAAAACTTGGGTTTCTTTAATAACAGGAGGTGCGTCTGCAATAGCTTTCTTTGCAGCCTCTCGTTCCTTAATAAGCAATGCATTTGTTTCTTCAACTTTCTTCTGCATCTCTTGCAATGAGTTCTGCAACTTTGTTACTTCATGTGTCTTTGCTTCTTCTAAATCAGTCTGCATGCAAAATTTCAAGCCTCGGTACATGATCAAATAGAAAAGTAATTGAAAGATATGAAGATAAATACTATGTTATGAAATGTAAACTTCTAATAGAAAAAGCTTATGTTATATTTTGGCTTTTTTTATTTCTTTATAATTATTATATCATAATGTGATGTCTACTTCCAGAACATATTATTACCCGTAAACGTTTCTCCAACTGTAAGCGCCATGTGAGTTCCTCTACATGTTTCTCAAGCTTATCTTTTGCTTCTTTAAGTGCACCTGTGTCCCTTGCAGCCTGTCGCAAAAAAGAGATGGATGTTTTCACTAAAAGTCAAAGTGAGATACATAAATATGATATGTCAACTTACTGGTGAAAGAAAATATGCCTAACGTACCCTTGAGACAAATAACTGAAAAGATCTTCATGCTTGCTTTTTCTTGTTAACATGAATTTTTGTTCTCTCTTTTATCATTTCTTAGAAATTCTATTGCTAATTTCTATTTTTAGACCTTTTCTTCTGACTACCAGTTTTCTTTTTTGTTTGATATTAACAAAGATTTCTCCAATAATGTTCACAATTTTCTTGATCCACACAAATGCAATTGTTAAAGGCTTAAATTTGTTTGGCCAGAATCCATTAACTCCAAATGATTCTACTCCCTCAGTCCAAAATCCAAAGACACAAATAAAAGTTGGCAGTAACTCAAATTGATTATCATCTCAGAGGACAAGCCCTATATGCATAATCAATGTCTTTATGTCTAATACAGAAAATAAATGGTATGAAACTATATTGCAAAATAACTATACTGACCATTTTGAGCTTCCTAAGCTCTCTCCGCGCAATTCTACCTCTCCATCTTGTCTGTGCCTTTATTGTTCCTCTCTTGAGCTTCTTATAATATGAAGCAGCTTTATGGCAACGCCACCGGGCCTATATTTTTCGTTTATCCAAAGAAAGGGAACAGTTATAAGCAACTGGATATGCAAAGAAAAAAGAATCATTTTAGCAACATGATTGCCAAGGTTATAACCTGGATAATAACTGAAGCTTTAGTTTGCTTCTTGTATCTGAATTCTTTATGAGCAGCCATTGCCCTTAAACCTGTTTGCAATACAAGTGCAGAAAGATGGAGTTTCTTATAAGCTTTTCTGGCTCCATATCTTCGTAGATTCTTCTGAATTTTAAGAGCAGCTGCCTCCTTCTTCATGCCATCAAAAACTTTGCATGCCAGTCTTCCTACAAGTCATACAAATGCATTTTAAAATAAATTAGAAAAGAAAACTGATTGACCGTTCACAGATTCCCTGAACAGCTGTGTCAAAAGATATAATAATTTTATCTTTTTATTCAGAGGACTACTGCTCTATAGGGATAGCTCTACATGCAGTCACGCAACCTGATTTATGCTATAAAATTTTCAGATGACTCACCTCTGCACACAGATTGCAAAATCACAGTAGCCTCTCGCAATGCAATAAACCGTTTACGAGCAATATGAGTTTGTATGCGCCGCTGGATGGTTTTTGCAGCATTATTGATCACCTCAGCTCTCCGTGCATCTAATTCAGCCATCTGACCAGCTCTTAAGAATACCTTTGTTTTACCTATCTGCACAATTATTTCAAGGCAAATAAAATAAATTCTCATGATTCATGTACTGCATTTAACATTTCTAGTGCAACTCAGACGACAATATAAGTATTGTTTCAAAATATTATAGGCAGTTCAACAAATAGCACAGATATCTCTTATATTACCTGATATCCTTGAAGCCCCTTCTTTTCCATAATCTTTTGGCAAGCAACCTTTTCATCATAGCTGCTCGCAGATGCATTGACAAAGGATATTATGCAAATTAGTTCAATTATAATCAGCAATCAGCCTTCTGATACAAATAAGTTGAGGTTATCCCTGGGGTTGAAGAACTGGTAGACAGGGGCTTTGGATTTAATGAAATGAAGTTCAACAAGAAAGTCAAACCAGCTCCAAACTTCTATTGTCAAAAAGCTCATAACTTCCTTTTTTTTCTTTTTTCTTTTTTTTCTGCTTAACTGAAACAGAGAATAAAAGTTTACTTACTTTCCTTCCAAGGCCTCTGTGGCAAGAAGCCCAAACCGGTTGAGGAATTCAAAGAATGGACGGCGAGTAGGGTATCCCGCACAACTGATTCTGATTGCCTCTAGGACACCCTACAAGGAAAGCCATCAGTAACAGCTGAACGTGAGAAAACTAATAAGAATTCAACATCATTACTTTCTTTCCAGAAACCAACTTAAAAGTGAAAGAAAAAAAGACATTAATTTAAGAAATTGTACTTACACCACAACGTAGCTGTTGCATAATGTTTGCATTCTCAAATACAGCAGGTTTAAGAAGGTTGTTTGGCTTTACACATCTGATGTAGTGGGGTTCTGTAGAGTTTAATGTATCCATTAATTGTTGTAGTTGTACCTGTATAATTTACGCCATAAAAACACAAGTCTTCAAATACTTGTAGCATAAAAAGGATTTATAGTGTTTTTTAGAAGTGACATGAGGTAGTACATATAGTTTTCATCAACTATTACATCACCAAGAAAAAAAAGAAGGAAAACTACCTTAAAGCGAGAGCCAATTGAAGAAAACTTAGAAGATTTAGATGTCTCTTCTGGAAGTGGCGGGAAAAGTCCTGCTACAAAAGGACATTTGGACGTGCTCAACAAATCCTGATGTTCAGGAACCACATAATCCTTGTTTTTGTCCAAAAAATGATCGGATTGATATTGGACCTGGAAAGAAATGTTATTAAGAAAAATAACCTGACATATCTATTACTTCATTGGTAATGGAACTTTATATGTTTTGGTAAAAACTTTGTTAGTTGAGCATACCTCTCCAGCATAATGAGAAATGGTAAAATCCGTGCGAGACAATTTTGGCTTCACAAAGCGCTTATGAGTTTTAAATGTCTGGTAGAGTTTATTCGCAAATGTTTCATGTGTTGATTTTGGAAACATGCTGAAAAAGAAGGTAGGATTACAAAATGAGAAAAGTAATATGACCATCAAATAGGAGCTCGATTCTAGAGTCACTCATCCAACGAACTTAATAATGTTTCAAAATTTTGACCAAAGGAGAAAAAAAGGAACAAAAGTTTCAAACGTAAAACATATAGTGAATCACAGCCACAATTCTTTGAGAAGAGAAAATGAAAACGAAAATACCAAGCTTCATCGAGAAGAGCGATGATTCCACCAGGTTTCTGCAAAAAAAAAAAAAAAAAAAAAATGTGTCAGACTTGAACTGGAAACAGGATTTGAAGAAAAAATTTCATAGCCAACCCATTTAATCCCGAGAAAGGCTTAGTTGAGTTTTGTGGGCTCCAAGAGAAGCAAATGAATACATAATTTGGAATTAGAAACTCTTCCCAACATCCCCCTCCCCGCTTCCCCAACCATAATAAAAATATGAACTAGTGATGTGCAGTGAATTGGAGAAACTTTTCCGGAAAAGATAATAGATCTTCTTGTCCTGATAAATAAAGCTTACTATGTGAAAATCGCAGATAGAATTCCATTGTTAAATTAAGAGTAGATTTCTTAGTGAAAACATAAAATGATGACTCACTCATGCCAATTCCTTCCAGTGAAGTTGCTAGATCTATCATTATATTTTGAGAAACGGTTAGAAACCGATTCGCCTGAAGTATGGGAATGTAACTAAATCCATAACCCATACTAAAAAATCAAGAAAAATTAGCCATATAAGATGCTGTTGTCAAAAAGCCCAGCAGCATGGAAGGTTCACTAGTTGATCATCCCCCATAGCAATTTTTAGAAACACATAACTAGAATAACTTCAACAATTTGAATTGCCACTGAGCTTGGAAGTTTAATAACTGTCAGAAATCCTGTCAAATATTGAATCCTCCTATCTCTGAAAATCTACTTGACTAGATTGAAAATGTAAAGTCAGAAACCTCTCTGTTGAAACAATGGCATACTGACTACACTTATTATGCTCAAATCCTTGTAGTTAGTTATTTCGTAAATTTAGCATCTTTGGACCCTTGATATTTATATATAGATCAGAAAATTGACTCAGATATGAAAAGATATGTTTATAAAGAACTGACTGTCTAGACAATTGAAGTATTGACTTGGTAGTTCAAAATAACATTGAAGAATTGAATTGAATAGGAGAAAGAGGAATAACCTTTTCAATAAGATCCAAAACATCTTGGTTATCAACAAACTCAATGTAGCTCCAATCAATCTCTTCTTTAGTATACTCTTCTTGTTCCATCTTGAAGACGTGCTGAAAGACATTGCCAGACTCTCTTAAGCTACAAGTTACTAATTAAAATGCAGTTAAGATGGCAAATATTTTCTGAAACATTTACCTGATTGAAATGCTGCTGCAATTTCTCATTGGTGAAATTAATACAGAACTGCTCAAAACTGCACAAGTGGTGTATGGTGAACTAACTTACATGAATATTAAGCCAAATCCTTAATAGGTAGTATCCTACAGGGTCTTCAATGTGACATTTTGTTTATGCAGTCTATGTATATAGTGTCTACAAATTGTTACCTATTATTCTTAAAGCTTTCAAAACCGTAAATGTCAAGGACGCCAATGAGAGATTTTGAGTTAGGATCTTGTCCAATGGAGCTATTAATTTTATCCACCAGCCTGTGCATAACCACAAATATACACTTAGCATCATATCATTATCTCAGTTCTCATTCCACTTCATGTTTGTCATATTAAATGTGGGACAACAATAAGCACTGGTGTATTTTATAATACAGTAACATTTACCAGTCAAACAATCGAGAGTAAATTGTCTTAGCCAAACCATCCCTGCTAATTAATGCACTTTGAGGGTCAAGGCTTCTCTTTATAACCTCTTCAGGGGTAATCATAACGCGTTTACATAATGCATCTTCCAAGGCCAGAGGATCACACCTGAAACAAATTGAAATTGAATAATACTTTAATATGAAAGGAGAAAAAGAATATGAACTATGGTGTTGATATCAAGAATGCATACATGAGAAGCTCTGCTGCTGTTTTAAGATGGAATTTGGCCGTGTCATCTTTTGGAACCGATGAGTCAACTTCTTTTCCCTTAGCAAATACAATGTTTCCAATATGAAGTATTGCGGCAACAACTCTGAAAATTGCTTCCTGAAAGAGAAAGAGATGGTTAGAGAATGGTCCTCCCAAGTTTTACGTTTCACAGTAGTTAAATTCATGCTTCTGTAAAAGGTATACCTGATCCTTCGCACTTATTCCAACAATATCCATAGCCCTCCTTGTGGCAAGATAGTCATGGGCATCACTTATACCAACCAGTTCATAGCAAGTTGACTGGTTAAGATAGTGAAATGATTTAGGGTTTCCCAATTTGTACCTCTCAACTTCCTGTTAACACTAGTGACTTCAGCAAGCGGTTATAAGAAATTGATATTATTCAAGGCACCAAAAACTAGAAATAATCAGTCAGACATTTCATTCCAATGGGGAAATACCTCCTGTGGTGCAGCACAAAGAAGGTAAAAGCAGTGGTAGTTGCGCTCAGGGTTAGAAATTTGGCAAACACGAGATCTCTCCAGAAGGTAAGTTCTGATGGCAGCTCCTGAGATTCTTCCTTGCTTATCAAACTGGATCTCAACAAATTTACCAAAACGGCTGCACCAGTATTGATTTCAGAACAAAAATCAATGTCAAACTACCAAAAAGTTACAAGAATCACCTGTTCTAGTTATAAGTTGTACTTATAGCATCAAGAGTAGACATGAACATAAAACAATTTATTCATCAATAAGGAAGATGTGAAAATATGAAGCTTGCTTGGATTTGGTAACACTCGAGTAAATGAAACATCATCTTTGCAAAACTAAGCAACACTCTACTCTCGGCTTAGAAGCTTTCTAACCTCGAATTATTATTTCTAACAGTTTTAGCATTTCCAAACGCTTCAAGAACTGGATTTGACTGCATTCAGAGAGTACAACATTTTCATCAGAGTTCAAATATGAAACCAAAGGAATATATATGATACAAGATAATACGGAATGATAAAATTTTATTGAAGCATAGAAAAATAGTATATTATTGATAATACTTCAAGAACTTGTTGTTCAACTGTTCTTCCTTCGGTGGCCGTCCTACCGCCTAAAAAGGCAAGGTACCGCATAAGCATTTTTGTGGTCTCGGTTTTGCCTGCTCCACTTTCACCGCTGACCAGAATCGAATTACTTTTCCCCTCATTGACCATTGCCCTGACAGTAGTTAAAGAGCAACTGTTTAATAGACAGAAAGCAATACACAGCTTCTAGTATGGAATGATGCAAACCTGTAGGCAACATCAGCTACTGCAAAAACATGAGGACTTAATTCTCCAAACGGAGCTCCCTTGTATTGTTGCATCATGTGAGCATCATAGATATGAGGCAATCTTTGGAATGGATTGATGGCAATAAGAATATTTCCAGTATAGGTCTGCAATGATGACAAGCATTAGAGGTGTATGTAGTAGCACATTCCATGCAGTAAAGACATGAACTTCATGTATCATAAAGCTTACATAGATTTCATTGAGTTCATATCTAATTTTTAAGTTCTGCAGAACTCCAGGCTCATGCAAATAAGATAGCTTTGTCATGTCATCAACGCCCCCAGCAGGAGCTTCCAAATCTTTTGGATAAATTTTTGATAAGTTTGCGACAACCTGAAAGTTACCAAAAAAGAATACTTTGTCTCAGCGCCTCACAAATATCTAATGTCAAAAATTAATGGTAATATGATCTCTCATTGTAAGGTTTACTTTCAAGTTGTGTACTTTTTTGTGGTTCCTACTACAACATATCATTTAAAGTGATTAAAGGATAAATTTGAAGTATAAGATACTTATAGGTTCACTTGAGCAATTGGATACAACAATACTACGTTTTAACTGAAATTCATCGTACTAAAAACAATAATTCTTTTGTTTTCATATCTCAAAATATGTCATTGTTGATGCAATGATAAAAAGAAAGGGAACAAACATCAAAGATGCAAATATAATATTTGAATTTAAATACATTCACAAATTCGTTCTTAAAGCTCTATAAGGAAGCAGAAAGAAGAATTGGAATGTAAAATTAAAGTAACTTGAATCTTGGGAAGTTCACAGACCTTCTTTCCATTAGTAGCCTGGATCTCAACATCCTGTCCTGTAATTTTTGAAACCTGCCCATCAATCCAGGCCAATTCTGGGTCTTCGGCCCAGACATGAGAACCAACAATAATATTTACTGGACTTCCCTGCAGATGTCAAATTATCAATAAGTGAAAAGGAAAGTTTTGCAATGACAACTATAAAGATGTTCTTAAAAAAAAAAAAAGAATAAAAATCCTCTTTTATGCGTTGTGGCAATAAACAAACAAATACTCTTTTTTATTTTACCAACCCAACATGCATAAGAAAATTTTTATTGAACTAAAACTGAGATCTCTTAGAAATATGAAGTCCATTTTGTGAAGTTTTCGGTAAAATATATACTCATCGAAGTTTATTTTAATTATTGATTTACCTCTTAGTCTCAAATAAGTCAATAGTTTGGACACAATTTCTCTTAGATTATGTCCTTAACAGATGCCATGATCTTTATTCTTTGTTGATGAAATTCATTAAAGAACATAAAAATCCGTGCAGTTTAAGAGAAATTTCCACCAGCACCACAACAAAATATTGTTTTCTTGAACTCTATGTCAGCTCTCATTAACTATTAAAGCATGCCACAGGACCTTCACATCTATCATCCCTTGACGGACATCTAAATTAAATTGTTAGCAAAATGAAATTGTGAACTGCTGTAGGGTTCATCTTGCTCATTGAAAAGCTAAGAGAATTCTACAACACATGGCACCATCACATCACTAATGCACAATTTGCCTCCTAAGGTCCATAACTTTAGCTTGAACTGCTGCCTTTTTTCAAATACTAATATCTATACGAAGCTAATTTTTTCACTAGTTGGTTTACTTCACCAAAAGTCATATCTCGAGGGCAAGGGCAGTTTGCCGTCTTAGCCAGCTTTTTCTGAAATCAATTGCATATTTAGGGACAGAATATCTATTTTTCTTTGTGATAAAGTATGAATCAGTTCCCCAGTACTTCTCTTTATAACTTTTCAATGATTCAGCAATTCCTGGTTTTCACTTTTAGTTGTAGCTCCATTGCCCAATTTTCATCCATGGTACAACATTCTATCATTTGTCTGTTTCTCTAAATCTGAAAAATTGTTCTCCTTTCTGCTCCTTTCAACAACCATGTCTTCTAATTTCAAATTGTTTGGCATAATATTATAAAATTCAAATCTTAACCACTAGCAAATTCCCTATTTTTTGAAACTTCCATAAGATAAAGAATTTCAATACTTTTGTTTTATAAGAGACAAATTAATTGCTTTTTAATATCAAATTCAAAATTGATAACACAGTCAGACTAGTCTTGTTCAACAGTACTAACAGAACACAACAGTTAGCATAAATTGGAATGAAAACAGATAGATAAGCCAAAGTTCACATACCATTTCAGGCTATCAATTTAAAGCTTCAGCATGAAAAGTTCTTTCTCATGGATTACAGCTATAAGATCCAAAGATATCACCTTTCCAAACCTCAAAACCCTCCACTCTCCAACTCAAAACCTCACCTCCTTCATCACTGAAAGCCACAGCAGAAACTGACCCATTTCCCTATAACCATCACCCTTTCACAAACCAATAGCAACCAAACGCACAACTCGCCAAAGTAGGACTAAAAAAACCAACCCAGTTGCCGATTTGTCCAGATAGATACAGGGGTTTGGACAGAAAGTGAATGAAGTGGGATCAAAAGTGTGGAAATGGAAATGGAAAGAAAGAAAAAAAGATTGGTGAGGATGGAGAAATTGTGGTTTTGTGTATGGAAGTGAATGTGAGATTGGTGGGTAATGGTCATGAGAGAGTGACATTCTTCAAGAGGAGCTGTGAGTTCGGTTGTTTTCTCCTTCGGTTTCGCGCCAATTAGTGGCTACTATACAACTAACCAAGTCTTCTTCTCTTAACAGAATGTTGTGCTTTTTGTGTTGGATGTCTTGACCGAGTGTAGCGTTTTCTATTGTAGTTTTGCTACTACTTCTTGTCACGACCATTGGATTCTCTTGCTTCTACGTGTCTCAATCTAACTTGTATTTTTGGGCTTTCTTTCTCTTTTACTTTGTAAGTTCAGATGATCTAAGAATCGGTATGATTATTTAGGGGTGGAGAATCGGAACGGAAACCGGCCCTATTAGGGTCCAGTTTCGATTCTAGAAAATTGAAACCAAGAATTTCGGGGTTTGGTTTCTATTCCAACATTGTAGAAACTGGGAACTGGAATCGGAACTGAGGTCAAGGTATCCAGATAGGAACTGGGATTGAATTTAATTTTTGAAAACTATTGGGGCGTATTTGTAGTGTATATACATTTTTTTAAAAGTAGGGTATAATTAAAATTAATCTGGGTACTCAGAACCAGCACCTATTTTTCAGATTTGAGTTCTAGGTTTCTAGAAACTAGAACCAACCGTTTCGATTCCAATTCCAAATCTTAGAAACCAGTTAGTTCCGATTCCGATTCCGATTCAGGTTCCTTCAAAAAATGTAAGGTATTTGAAACCACTCAACCCTAATACCACTTCAATAACACTGTCAAGTCAATAAGAGGATGAATACTTTTAAACTTGAATAATGTAGATATACTTTACAAAATCTTTGTCGTCAAAGCAATGAAATAATTAAAAATAAATCTATGTTTTAATAGTTTTTTAAAATATTCGTGTAACGTAATGTAATTGTCTAAATGTATTTAAGACACTATATAAATTTGCTATGACAATCATCTGATACAAAATAATTGATTTTGAACTTGAAGTGTTAGGTATAAATGCAAAATTTGGGTTGTATTAGATTGGACAAAATAACAATATGAGTGAATTGACAAGGATATTATATACATAAACTCGGGACTTTTAATTATGTATTCGGACCTATATGATAGTTGATTTAACAAGTTATTTCACTTATTAAATTTCTTAAAATTAAAAAAAAAAAAATTCACCAATCAAATGTCACACAGATTACGATATAAAGTTGGAATATAACGTTGTTATTGATAAGAATCCATTTATAAATATATTAGAAAATTATATTTTATGGAGCAAATTAAATAGCTTTTACTTAACTACTTTACTGTCACAACATATTTCAGTATGGGCCTGAGCCCAAGCTCGATTAAGAACAAATATGAAGCAAAATATGAATGAATATATTGACACCCCACTACTAATGGACTAAAGAAACCTCATTAGTGGGCTGTCAATGCAACCCCGGTTGATCCAACCAATAATATTTAAATAAAATAAGAGTGCTCCTCACTAAAACTCTTTTTGAGCCCCAATTAAATAGGAAATTTTAAATAAAAATATATACCCCCTTACATTGCATATACATTTTTTTTTTTTTTTTTTTAAATGACTGGGTTGTCCAGAGCAACTTACGCACACCTCAACAACCGGGTAAAAGCTCCAGTGGCTATCTCTATTAGCATCAGAGGAGATATTCGAACTCAAGTTCTCTTGAGTAATACAACTAATAGTCCTTATCAAATCACTCAATCACTCAGAGATAGAATTTCTTCGGGACCTTGGAATTACCAGTTGGATAAGAGCTCCAATGGATAGTGGCTACCGCTATTAGCACCCAAAGAAAGATTCAAACTTAAGATCTCTTGAGTAATACACCTAAAAGTCTCTATCAAACCACTCGATCATCCAGAGATAGTTCAAATATCTTCGACTTCTTCTCCTATAATCAATCTAACTATCATTTCCATAGAGCATGAAGTTGTAATGAGAATGGATGAGATTATAAACAATGAAGTGGTGGTTGATGTATGGGGCATGGACTTGTCGAGATTTAGTTGTGTAGTTTGTCCATGAAACAAATAACTTCTCTTTGCCTTCGATTTTAGTTAAACATTGACTGAACTTTTCTGCACACCAATGGCAGAGCAGAACCACAATCACAAAAATCAAAAGAACTGTAATTACGTTGAAAGCATATTGTTGGCCTGATTCAACTGTCCATGATTCATGTAATGAAGGTTAGAATCAAGCGAATGATAGTTTATAATCCCCTGTAATTCAAATTTGAAAGTTTATAAATGGGGAAGAAGATGATTAGGTCTATACGTTTTATTTAACAAAATTTATTTAATTAGGGGTTTAGAAACAAAAATGGATCTCTATTTATTTATTTCAATCAATAAAAATTTATTTTACAGGAAAATAAAAATTTATTCTTCACCTTTTGATGATACACTAGTTAATTGCAAAATCTTTTCTACACCCCACCTTTTGATTATTAAAAATTGTTTTTTTTTTTTTTTTTTTTTTTTTTGTCTTTTTTGTTTTCACCACACAACATTTCATGCGCAAAAACAAGCACATTGCTTCCTACTATAAAGTAAATTCATTTTGGTCCCTGAGATATGATCTAATAATAAGATCCAGTAGAATCTGAAAATAATATAGGTCCTATCATACAAGTACCGCTTTTGAAACCCTTTTGTATTTGCCTAAAATACCCTAACTGTTAATTTTTAGTTTCTTATAGTTAATGGAACTGTTCTAAATTTTTACCATAATTCTTAGTTAGCAACCGATTTTTTTAATTATATCATTCATTTTTAATTTCATTTACATAAGTAAGATTAGGAGTATTTAAGACTTTTACCCATATATATATATAATATATTATATATATATATATATATATATATATATATATATATATATATATATATATATATATATATATATATATATATAATATATATTATGATGGTAAAGAGCAAATGGGTCCAAAATGAGTTTTTAAGTTCGAGTCTCCTCAAATCGTAATAGGGTGGCCACTGAGGGTATTTACCCGGTCGTTCACTTCAAGGCTTCTGGGGATTAATTGAAATGCACGCAAACTAGTCCAACACCCTCAGTCCCAAAAAAAAAAAAAAAAAAAAAAAAACTTTCTTATATTCAATGCACCTCTACTAGATGTTATAATCTTCGTGGAGAGATGTGTAGAATGTGATAGTGGAGAGGCATGAGCACGATGTTACATATACCAACAACTTAAACGGTACATTGTATTTGGTACATCCTTTATACCAATAATTTTGTTTTAAACATGATACTCATGTAAAATATGTACATTAATGTATTTATGTCCAAATAGATTTGAAAGGAGTTACTTGATGGGATCGTTTAAAATAGACAATAATAAGAAGAGTAAAAAAAATTTTCCCCACCCAAATAATGTCTTAATAATACTTTCTCACTCACAAACTTTTAAAATACCACTTTACTACCCAAATTTACATTTTATTTCCGTTTCCAACATCGTTGCTACCTCACACTACCATCATTCTCTTTCTCAATCATCACTCACTAATACTCCTCAAATCCTACTCCCATTGACCTCATCAATCGTTGACTATTGAACGATTAGTGTTTGCACAGTCGTCCTTCCAAAGTCGAATTCTGATCAATCCCAACCACAAAAATCCAACTTTCTACCAAAAAAAAACTCATCGGTCTCCCCTCTTTAAAAGTCCTAATAACTTGGACTTAATTTGTTCTCTGTTCGTCTTTAGAATATAAATTTGGATAATAAAATTATATTATAAAAGTCCATGATGAAACAGTGTCATTAGACCATTATTTGAATGGGAAAAAGTCGTTAACTCTAATAAGAAAGGGTGTTTGATTTCTATGGTCGTTTTAATTATTAGTTAATTAATTTAATTTAGGTGTTGTTTCCTATTAAAGCTAAGAGCTGGTATCACATCTCTGACTTGATGGCTTTGAAATTTCAAAACATAAATAAATAACCAAAGTTTTCCACAGTCGCTTGGACTAATTAATTAAGTAATTGTATATCAAAGCTGAATTGAAGCAGAAAACTAAGGGTTAGATAATTATTTAGTGATTAAACAAATATTAATCCGGGTAAACAGTCGCATTCAGAATATATTATCAATCTTTCTAGATGGCTTTTAATTAGTTTAATGCTTGAGTCCCATCACGCCCCATGGTATTTACTTAAGTGATCAAAGTATTTATTTTAATCCCTTTCTAATATGTATTTGGCACTAATTATAATTTAATTACCGTCTAAATTGAAGTGCTCTATGAAAGAAAATAATAATAATAATAAGAGAAGTAACATGAGACGTTATGTATTATGTTATCAGTTTCACATTTTATGTCCTAATAAAAAAAGAGTAAACAACTTTTTCCCACCCAAGGTTTGCCTTAATAACACTTTTCCACCTAAAAAGTTTCAAAATACTATTTTTACACCCAAAGTTTATATTTTGTTAATACCCAAAAAACACTTTATTTTCTCAACCGATGTTTGATGAGCTACCAAGAGCCAGGGTAAGAGGGGTTTTATAAGGTGGAAGCTGGTGGATTGAATGGTGGTGATCGATTGAATATCCACCGCTAGAATTAGTTGAAAATCAACTAAGAACAGAAAACCCTAGCTATGTGATGGCTGCAAATCGATGAGAAATTAGGCGCTGCGGTAAGAGAGCTTTTGTAGAGTGGAGACTAGTGGATTGAATGGTCATGATCGATTGAATATCCGTTGCTGTAATCAACCAAAAATCGGCTAAGAATAGAAAACTCTAGCTTTGTGATGGTCGAAAATTGACAAGAAATTAGATGTCAAAGTAAGAGGGGTTTGTAGAGTGGAGGTCGATGGATTGAATGGTAGCGATCGATTGAATATCCATCATCGGAATCAATAAAAAATCAGCTAAGAATAGAAAACCTTAGCTTTATGATGACCAACAATCGACGAGAAATTAGATGCCAGAGTAAGAAGGGTTTTGTAGAGTGGAGGGCGGTAGATTGAATGGTAGTGATCTATTGAATATCCGTCATCATAATTAATCGAAAATCAACTAAGAACAGAAAACCTTAGCTTTGTAATGGCCAACAATCAATGAGAAATTAGGTGCTGAAGTAAGAGGGGTTTTGTAAAGAGGAGGGCGGAGGTTCAAATGGTGGTGATGGAGAAAATTTTTTCCGTTGGAATGAGTAGTAATGAAATATAAACTTTGGGTGAGAAAGTGGTATTTTGAAACTTTTGGGGTGGAAAATGTAATGAAGGCAAACCTTGGGTAAAAAGCCGCTTACTCATAAAAAAAATAGGTGAATCTTTTGTGAACATGAGCTAATCAGTATTGGTCTTGGTCAATACTATAACAAATTGACTAGCTTGTTCTATCTGAATGTTTATATTTTCAAGTCTAATCCTAAGAATATATATATATATATATAAAGAGATTGAAGATCTTTTATATTAATTCTATCACATGATTTATTGACCAAGGTATAGTTTAGTTTAGATTATATAATTAATGATAAAGTTAAGATCAAAGAAGCTTCAACTAACATCAGTCAGTCAAATCGTCCAAACATTCTAAAAATTTCAATGTGAGATTAAAAATGTGTACTCGCCTTCCCGATAACTTCACAAATTTCTAAAATCAAAGTCAGTATCAGAGAACTCACCTTTGATCCGTTTGTTTACAACGTGTAAGAGGTCAATTATATACATTTATAATCGAAGGGTTTGTGCATACCTAATGCAGTTGAATTTTGCAACACTTTTTCACTTATAGATTATAGATTTTTAAAATATCATTTTATTATCTAAATTTATATTTCATTTTCGATTTTGATATTGTTGTGACCTCACGACACTACCATTCTTTTTCTTAATTATTACTCATCAAAACCTTTCAAACCTTATTCTCGTCGACCCCGTCAATCGTCGATAATTGAACAATTAAGGTTTGTATAGCCGCCTCTCTCAAGTCAAATTCTGATCAATCTCAACCACTAAAATTTAACCTTTCATCACTAAAACACTTACCGGTCTCTCTTCTTTAAAAGTCTTAACAGTTTAAATCAAGTTTGCTCTTTGTTTATCTCTAAAATATAAATTTTGATAATAAAATGATATCTTAAAAATAGGGTTTATGAAAGTGTGAATAAGTCATTATGTGGGGGTGGGGGTGGTGACGTAGTTAACTCTCGTTAAGTCATTATTTGGATCAATAATGACTGCAGCTGGTTTTGCTAATTATATATTCTTGATAAATTTTATAATATTATTCAAACACTGTAAACGTAGCAGCCACTTTAGAATTTCCAGCGCCACCGAACACAGAAATTGTCTTTCTCTCTCGCTCTGTCTTTCACATGCAGCTTCATGCAACCATTTTAATTTTCTTTTCCAATTTTGTCTTCTTCCTGAGCAATCACCAACAGTCCTTTCTTCTTGGAAACTCTTCATCACGACCTTCCATTTCTACTCCCTTTTCCTTCTCCTCTATATATATATGTGCAAAATCAGTTAGACACATAACAGATTAAACCTGTCTTCTTTCTTTCTCTCTCTTTAGTCCATGTTCATACAAACTATGGGCAAGTTCAAAGACCATTCGAAGAGAAAAACTGCTGAAACTAAAGCTAAGAAAAATCCCATTAAGGTTACGTATATTTCTAGTCCGATGAAGGTGAAGGCTAGCAGTGCTTCTGAGTTTCGAGCGATTGTTCAAGAACTTACTGGGAAGAACTCTGATGTTGTTAAAGATCTTTCTGATGATAGCTATGCAACAGTTGATCAACCTCATGAAGAAGCTAATAATTATCAAGTTATTAATCTGCAGGAAGGTGATAGACATATGCAGAATGATGTTAATGTTTTCGCTGCTGATGATTACTTGTTCGATGATGCATTTTCAAGCCATGTATCTTCAGTAGTTCTTGATCAGATTGATGAAGGTTTCAAGTGGAGAGATGTTTCAGCTGAGAGTTCCTTTGGATTTCAATCTCCCTATTGTTTGTCTTTGTATGATTAGGGAGTTGATGTTTAATGTTAATTAGAGTTAGCTAATAGGTTTTTAATTAAGTCCTTGGTCCTTTATATTAATTTCTTCCTTTGTTCAGTATAAAATCAAATCAAACTTTTGTTTAACTGTTATCGTTTTAAGCAGATATGCATGCAGTTTTGCTTCGTATCGATCTCCTGAGATTATACCAGAGGTCTTGGGAGTAAATCTCAATCGTCAAGCGAAGGGAAACGAGATTTGCATAAATATAAAAGAGTAAACAATACAAATAAAAACCTGAACCATTTCTTAAGCCAAAGATACTGGTTTTAGTATAAGAGTTTTTGTATTAAGAAAATTTATACTTTGCGTAAAGAACAGAAACTTTGTCCTCATCGACTGGGCTATTTATACTGATTCCTATTTCCTATGGGCTATGGCAGAATAAGATGCACTATTTATTTCAATCCTCACACACAGGGGACCAAACCAAAAAGACAGCTTTCTAACTGGGGAAAGGCAGCAGTTGGGGTACATCATAAAGTGAGAAATTGATTCCTGAAAATTGTGGCAGTAGTACTTCACTACTTTGTGGACCTAGTTGAGTATTTATTTATGAGCAGCCGCTTATGGTGTCAGATCTAATGAGGCCTTTGAAGATTTGCCCATATATATATATATATATATATATATGAGGTTTTGTATTATACCTTCAATTCAGATATGAACAGCCTTCTGCAATGAATTGAAAATAAGCATACCATCAAATAATCAAACGTCATTGTTTCCTTCTATGATAATCATGATATATACTGCAGTTTCTTGTAACTCTGATATGATAGCTCTTTGCTATAAATCCTTGAATCGTCGTATAATTTATGGTCAACGAAAAGTTTGATTTTTGCTGCCTGCTATAAATACATCCGCTTTATGGGGGTTTACATCTATTTAAATGGCTAACAAAATTGGATTTTGCGGCAAGATACTATAAACTCAAAACCCTATTTATATCACCAGTGGTAGACAGAGCACTGGACAGAGCGCTTGTCACCTGCTCAAACAATTAGCTTACTACATGATGCTATTTACTCGCCATTGTAGACTTAAAACTCAACTCATTTCTATCTTATATGAGATCTCAGCACTCTCCTTGACTCAATCAAGTTCTACTCTCATTTTGTCCGCCAACACTATTCCTAGCCTATCTGGACCTTTTTAGCCACTTGGTATGGGTCTTACCCCTGGTTCATCCTACCCTACTTTCCTAAACCAATTTAGGCCTTTGGTGTTTGATATGGTGAGCTACTTTGATACCAGAAACACTACCCGGTTGTATATAATTTGGAATTACAACACCAAGCATAGATAGATTTGACAAAAACAATACAGCAAATTATGGACAGATAAATAAAGTGATCAGATCAAAGCACATCAAAATTCACCTAAAAATTTACATGATGCATTACCACAAGTAGCATTGTCTCAGTACTTTAAAACAGCAAAACCAAAGTTTTGAGGCCAGGCCCCTCGCAGTTGTATTGCTTCAGATACCAAAGTTTTTNCTATGATAATCATGATATATACTGCAGTTTCTTGTAACTCTGATATGATAGCTCTTTGCTATAAATCCTTGAATTGTCGTATAATTTATGGTCAGCGAAAAGTTTGATTTTTGCTGCCTGCTATAAAGACATCCGCTTTATGGGGGTTTACATCTATTTAAATGGCTAACAAAATTGGATTTTGCTACAAGATACTATAAACTCAAAACCCTATTTATATCACTAGTGGTAGACAGAGCACTGGACAGAGCGCTTGTCAACTGCTCAAACAATTAGCTTACTACATGATACTATTTACTCTCCATTGTAGACTCAAAACTCAACTCATTTCTATCTTATATGAGATCTCAGCACTCTCCTTGACTCAATCAAGTTCTACTCTCATTTTGTCCGCCAACACTATTCCTAGCCTATCTGGACCTTTTTCGCCACTTGGTATGGGTCTTACCCCTGGTTCATCCTACCCTACTTTCCTAAACCAATTTAGGCCTTTGGTGTTTGATATGGTGAGCTACTTTGATACCAGAAACACTACCCGGTTGTATATAATTTGGAATTACAACACCAAGCATAGATAGATTTGACAAAAACAATACAGCAAATTATGGACAGATAAATAAAGTGATCAGATCAAAGCACATCAAAATTCACCTAAAAATTTACATGATGCATTACCACAAGTAGCATTGTCTCAGTACTTTAAAACAGCAAAACCAAAGTTTTGAGGCCAGGCCCCTCGCAGTTGTATTGCTTCAGATACCAAAGTTTTTTTTTTTCCCCCCTCATATTTTCCTTCTAAATTCGTCTAACTAAATCAACCTAAACTCAGATGTTAACAAACCACTAGATTCACCAATCTTACCTCTCAATTCCCATCATCAGCCCCTTTCAAGTAAATGGTTTCACCACCATCTGGCCCTCCAGAGCTCCCTCCTCGCCCATCAGCGGATCCAGCACTCCCCATATCTTGCTTGCTCCCTCCAGCTAGTCCCCTACCGTGCAAGCCTTCTCCAGAAGAGCCACGACTAAAATCAGGAAATCCTCCTGCCCCAAGTGACCCATTGCCTCCTGCAGTACTACCTTCACTCTGCAGCATGTGAAGTCCCGTGCTTCCACCGGAGCTCATGCCAAGCTGACCATGGAAGACTTGCTGTTGTTGCAATGCTGACAATGGCTGTTGGCTGTACAACATGGAGGATCGTGCAGCCATAAGTGATTGTGGAGTCATCTGTTGAGCTTGTTGGTGCTGCATGTAGTGAGATCCTGGCTGCATAATGCCACCGGAGGGGAACTACAAAACATTGAAAGACAATCAGGGATTTCTATCATAAAGAAGTCCAAAGATTCCTGAAATATTTAAAAAAAAAAAGAAATACAAGAGCATATGTAATCATTATAGGAGCAAGCAAACTGAAAATAAGAAACAAGTATCATCTCTTAGAAATTACTGAGAATGATACACAACCATGAGAATTCATATAATCAGAATAACAATTAAATCCTATTTTATGCACCAGAAAATTGAGTATACTGTTTTTTATCAAATGATAAATAACATTTAGTGAAGGTGGTCTACATTGCAAAACTCTCTTTCTTAAAAAATATGAAATGAACAGTCTTCAACAGATATACAAGTCTACATTGCAAACAAATATGAGGTTTGCACCTGGCCATGCATGCTAGGTGGTTGGGGTTGAGAGTCTGCAATAGCGGCCAGATACATGAGGTTCCGCTGCAGCCTTGCTTGGTTCCTGTTAAAAGGAAAAAAGATTAGTGGCTGTTTAAGCACGACAAACAAAAAAAAAAACTGTCAAACTATGGCCAGGTAGCTTATAACTCTATGGCATGTCTTACGCTACAAGCTATGTACTTGAAAGTGCCCATATGAATATCACAGTATCAAACGGAAGTACAATATTTTCTTTATTTTAACAAGATTTCATGTAACCTTCTAAATTTACCACTTTCTCAGTTAAAGCAGAATTTCTCTGAATTCACAATTCAGCAACACAATGTTGCCTATATGCTGCAATACTCAGATTGTGAGCCACTGTCAGCGCGTATATAAGTCCTTCAATTCATCAATAGATATAGAGTCCTTTTGAGAGAGAGAGATAGTCAATTGTGTCTCAGGCTACTGTCAACATGTGTGCATAGCCTACTTATCAGATGGAAAAATATTCTAACAGATGTCACATTCACTGTAAAGCTTAATTTCAAATTCTGCAGAGGACAGTAATTTGAAAGGAAGGAGGTGAGTAAACCACCTCAAATTTGCAAATAGATCATCAATGAAAGCATGTTTCAACACAATAGCACCTAAGAGCAATTGTTAATTGTTAACATAGCAGCCGATTAATTAATAATGGTAATGTGATAGGAACCCACCCCAACAACTNTTAAAAAAAAAAAAGAAATACAAGAGCATATGTAATCATTATAGGAGCAAGCAAACTGAAAATAAGAAACAAGTATCATCTCTTAGAAATTACTGAGAATGATACACAACCATGAGAATTCATATAATCAGAATAACAATTAAATCCTATTTTATGCACCAGAAAATTGAGTATACAGTTTTTTATCAAATGATAAATAACATTTAGTGAAGGTGGTCTACATTGCAAAACTCTCTTTCTTAAAAAATATGAAATGAACAGTCTTCAACAGATATACAAGTCTACATTGCAAACAAATATGAGGTTTGCACCTGGCCATGCATGCTAGGTGGTTGGGGTTGAGAGTCTGCAATAGCGGCCAGATACATGAGGTTCCGCTGCAGCCTTGCTTGGTTCCTGTTAAAAGGAAAAAAGATTAGTGGCTGTTTAAGCACGACAAACAAAAAAAAAAACTGTCAAACTATGGCCAGGTAGCTTATAACTCTATGGCATGTCTTACGCTACAAGCTATGTACTTGAAAGTGCCCATATGAATATCACAGTATCAAACGGAAGTACAATATTTTCTTTATTTTAACAAGATTTCATGTAACCTTCTAAATTTACCACTTTCTCAGTTAAAGCAGAATTTCTCTGAATTCACAATTCAGCAACACAATGTTGCCTATATGCTGCAATACTCAGATTGTGAGCCACTGTCAGCGCGTATATAAGTCCTTCAATTCATCAATAGATATAGAGTCCTTTTGAGAGAGAGAGATAGTCAATTGTGTCTCAGGCTACTGTCAACATGTGTGCATAGCCTACTTATCAGATGGAAAAATATTCTAACAGATGACACATTCACTGTAAAGCTTAATTTCAAATTCTGCAGAGGACGGTAATTTGAAAGGAAGGAGGTGAGTAAACCACCTCAAATTTGCAAATAGATCATCAATGAAAGCATGTTTCAACACAATAGCATCTAAGAGCAATTGTTAATTGTTAACATAGCAGCCGATTAATTAATAATGGTAATGTGATAGGAACCCACCCCAACAACTGGGCTAGACCATGGGTCTTTCATGGGCTTGGATAGAACTCTCCTTGGAAAACCGGCTTGCCAAGGGAGGGTGCCCAAGCCTTTTATAACCCACAAGCCCACCCTTTTACCTTCCAATGTGGGATCCTAACATAATGTAAGATGGTAAAATAGCAAAGAAGTCAATTCATAAATCATGTCATTACTTCTAACTGAAACTATTATATTCTCCATTGTCCTCTACAAAACTAGCCTTTTTCTTTGTCAGCACACTTGAAACTTACACAAGTAGCTTTTTCTATCCATTGTTTTGTTCTTCATTCAAAAACATGCCAAAACTGAAACTCAATGGTAGCATCCAGATAATTATCCACTCATCTTCATAGCATAATCCACAACACTGAATTATAGAGGGCGTGCCACTTGACAGAAAATTGCAAATAAAATACAAGGAGAAGGAAACAAAAATCCAGCATCCAGGGCTATTGGAAAGTTAAAGTAAAACATAAGGCTGAGATATGCAAGCAAAGAGAACAAAAGATAAGCAAAGATACAGTTTGTTACAAAAAGAAACAAAGAAAGAAAGAGAAAGAGTTTAGTGCTCACTCTGCACACTCGCTCAGTTTCCCTGAATTCTGGCTCTCAACAATCTTCAAAATCAATGACTTGTTCTCGTCTAGATACTGCATCAATAAACAATGAAGCCATGGAAGAATCACGTAAGAAATGTTATAACTCAGAAAATTTAAAATATTCAAAATTTTAGGTGTAGGAAAAATCCTTTAATACTCTCCTGAAGGAAGTCATGCAGAATGAATGGAGCCCCCATTCAGAGAATGGAATAAAACAACACAGAGGAATAAAAATCTGTTAAAATTTCATACAAAGCTAATTCTTAAACAGTTTAACATTTTTCTTTTCTTATCCCCCATTGTTTCCAATATATAGACAAAACCTTGAAGAACAAGCAGACTCAAATACTGAGACTGCATTGAAACCGAGATCTGCCTTTTTTTTCTTAATCACACAATTTACTATGAAAGAGAAGATCAAATCTGGAAAATAGGAACTGATACTTCCAAGATTGTCAAGAATGTGACCATAATCATGGCTTCTATTGCTTAGGCTTTATTCCTAAGGTAATAGGAGCAGCATAGTAAGCCATTTCAACAATCACTTTGATTTACACGTAGTCAGCAATTTTCTTTGTAGAAACGTATTCCATCACTGCACATTATAAGCGGTTAAACAGCAAGAAGAAAAGAAATTAAACTAGAAAAGTAACCAAACACTCANCATGCCCACCCTTTTACCTTCCAATGTGGGATCCTAACATAATGTAAGATGGTAAAATAGCAAAGAAGTCAATTCATAAATCATGTCATTACTTCTAACTGAAACTATTATATTCTCCATTGTCCTCTACAAAACTAGCCTTTTTCTTTGTCAGCACACTTGAAACTTACACAAGTAGCTTTTTCTATCCATTGTTTTGTTCTTCATTCAAAAACATGCCAAAACTGAAACTCAATGGTAGCATCCAGATAATTATCCACTCATCTTCATAGCATAATCCACAACACTGAATTATAGAGGGCGTGCCACTTGACAGAAAATTGCAAATAAAATACAAGGAGAAGGAAACAAAAATCCAGCATCCAGGGCTATTGGAAAGTTAAAGTAAAACATAAGGCTGAGATATGCAAGCAAAGAGAACAAAAGATAAGCAAAGATACAGTTTGTTACAAAAAGAAACAAAGAAAGAAAGAGAAAGAGTTTAGTGCTCACTCTGCACACTCGCTCAGTTTCCCTGAATTCTGGCTCTCAACAATCTTCAAAATCAATGACTTGTTCTCGTCTAGATACTGCATCAATAAACAATGAAGCCATGGAAGAATCACGTAAGAAATGTTATAACTCAGAAAATGTAAAATATTCAAAATTTTAGGTGTAGGAAAAATCCTTTAATACTCTCCTGAAGGAAGTCATGCAGAATGAGTGGAGCCCCCATTCAGAGAATGGAATAAAACAACACAGAGGAATAAAAATCTGTTAAAATTTCATACAAAGCTAATTCTTAAACAGTTTAACATTTTTCTTTTCTTATCCTCCATTGTTTCCAATATATAGACAAAACCTTGAAGAACAAGCAGACTCAAATACTGAGACTGCGTTGAAACCGAGATCTGCCTTTTTTTTCTTAATCACACAATTTACTATGAAAGAGAAGATCAAATCTGGAAAATAGGAACTGATACTTCCAAGATTGTCAAGAATGTGACCATAATCATGGCTTCTATTGCTTAGGCTTTATTCCTAAGGTAATAGGAGCAGCATAGTAAGCCATTTCAACAATCACTTTGATTTACACGTAGTCAGCAATTTTCTTTGTAGAAACGTATTCCATCACTGCACATTATAAGCGGTTAAACAGCAAGAAGAAAAGAAATTAAACTAGAAAAGTAACCAAACACTCATCTAGCACTGGCAATCCAGCAAGAAGATATAAATAAAACAAGAATAAGCATCACATCAATGTAGTTCTATGCTCCCCTTCGCAAGCTAACCTACGATTAAGCAATCTTCAGTTCCTCTTTTCCCAGACAGTCAACCAGATGGCAAAAGAAACTACTAATTAAAATACCCCTTATATTCCAACCACCTCCAAACCAACCCCGAATCAACATCTCACTCACCAAGTTAGGCATCCTACAGAGGATACCAAACACCTTAAGGGAAACACCCATAATGCACCATCAAAGAAATGACTTGCTTGATTTTGTATGGAACTCACCTATAGGGTATATAAAAATTTCTGCAATCATGTTCATTATAATGAATAGTATTTTCGAAATTGTTATCCTAACTCAGAAGTATATTAATGATATGTAGCAAATGAAAGAGATGCATCCGCATATTATGGACGCATTCAGTGAGGACCACCAACAATAGACTATCAAAAGAGGACCACAACACCACATTGAGAACATATAAAAAGGAAACATTTAGAAAGGACCACTAAAAAGAAAAGATGTAGACGCAATCATACTAAGGAAATAGTTCAATTCAATCACGACATATAAAACCAAATATTCTGTTCTCTCCTTGCACACGCTTACCAGTACCTAGAACATACTAAAAGGAAAATCCATGAACGAGTTAAAAATATACTAAAGGATTGCTGGGAATACAGCAGCCACCTTCAAAGGTTACTTTAAGATGTCAAACTATGGTTTTGGCCACTGGTTTCATCGCGATTAGAAAGGACCTACCAAGATTTATGAACAGGACATGTCACCTTAAGAGAATCTTCTCTTTTAATTTATTTTCTTTATTAAAAATAATTTTTCAGAATTTATTTCTTATTCTTTCACTCTGTCCACGATTGTTCAGCATTTAATCGATAAATCATGGTTCTATACCAAGAAATATTTTACCAGTTAGAATAACAACTAAAGAAACTAAATCTTCACATTATGCCTTACAATATTTACTATAACCTAAAGCTGCAATAACAAATTATGAATTATGAGGCATCTAGGTCCAAATTTTGTTCTTTATCAAGTATTAATATCATCCCGGAAGATATTTATCCATAAGAACACCAGAAAAGTTCAGAACGTACTTCTCCTTAAATTTTTAAAACTTTTCATTTTTTATCCAAACCACAAGATGATATAGTAATTGGTATCTAGAGAAGATACCAAAAGAAGGAACACCAGATTAAAAAAAAAAATTGACAATAAGATGCATCAAGTTTCAATATCATATATGTTTAATCTTTAATATAATATGAAATAAACAGTTATTAAAGAACACACAAAAAGCAAATATAATAAAGAATGGCAGCATGAAGTACAAGAAGCAGCAAATCTCTACCTGCCTCCAATACAAGTTTGCCAAATGATCTAGGATTTTAATAAGGGTAAAAGCCCTACTCTTTGAGGTGACAATGAAACATCAAAAGAACAAGTACCCATCTACCAACACTCAAGCAGTATCTCAATAGAAACTTGGAAGAATAATAATTGGAGAATGATTGAACATCAAAACAAGTAAATGGAAACTACCTACCCAGTAACACTCAACAAACTTTCAAAAACATCATACATGAACAACAAATGCTCACTCACAATCGAAACCTAAAGATAAAAAGAAAAAATTACAAACTTTGACCAAAAGAGAGAAGAAATTTTTTTTTTTTTTTTTTTTTTTTTTTTTACACTATCCATTCATCCGGGGGAATAGAATAGATAACAAAGTAAGTAGAAAGCGTATAATAGGCAGCCAAAAATGAAAAAGAAAGTGACAGAGAGGAGAGAACCTGTTGAATGTGATCAGTTGTGACGTTGTTGGGATAATAGGCTGCCATCATGGGCTGCATCTGCATCAGGTGCTGCTGCATTTCTTATAAACAAGCCACACAAACTTTCTCTCTCTCTCTCTCTCTATTCCTTTCTCACACAAGGAAAAGACTTGAAAGAAGAGATAGATAGAGTGGGGAAGGAGTGGGAGAGGGAAAAGAGATACCCTTCTGCTTTTTTTTGCTTGTTTTTTAACTTTCTTATTCTCTCTCTTCTCAGACACCGTAACACAAACAAAAAACTCCCCCACAGAGATACATAAGACAGTGTAGACACAGTGGTGAGTGAGAAGGGTTTGGTTTTGGTTTTTGGGTGGGGGAAGTCACGTGACGGATGATAGTGATGCAGCAGAGAAAGACAAGACAGACAGAAAGAGAAAAAAAAATTGAGTATGTGTTGCTAGTAAGATTTATAGTATCTTTGATTTAACGTCACTGCGTTGTGTCTTCTTCTGCTTGGTCCTAGCTTTGGTCCAACCTCCAACTCTTGTGTTCATCTCATCTCCTCTGACCTTCTCCCTCACTTGTAAAGGAGATTCCCATTTCTGTGGATTCCACCACTC
Organism: Pistacia vera; assembly: GCF_008641045.1. Lineage (NCBI taxonomy): Eukaryota > Viridiplantae > Streptophyta > Magnoliopsida > Sapindales > Anacardiaceae > Pistacia > Pistacia vera. The sequence continues at coordinate 204,425 of NW_022196009.1, forward strand.
TCACCTCTTCCACGCGTCTCACGCGTCCCATTCATCTTCCTACTTGCTTCTACTATATTATTCCTTCAGCCTTAATTTCTCTGATCATTCTGGTTATATCTAGTTATGATTTTTTTGTACCAAAAATTTACATCCAACCAGTTTGGTCATGTTAATGCTTAATTTTGACACCAACTACTTAGTACATGTAAAATACTAAAAGGATTCAGAAGTCCAACGTGATATAAAGGGGTTGAATTAAATAAAAGGTGAAGAACAATATTTAAAGTGGTTCGAATGTTTAAAAACAAATCCTACGTCTACTACTATTGTATTAATAAGAGAGAGAGGTCAGATCGCATTCAACAAGCTGAGTTACAGTTTAAAGAGAAAGCTATTTCAAAGTAAAATTAGCTAATCTCCCAAAAATAAGAGGGAAATCTTCTATTTATAGTGGGAGAGTTTAAGGTAATGATTATAAAAACTGCAAGTAGGTAGGTACTGTGCAAATTCTTTCTTTGCGTCTTATTGGTCACTTGCCCGAAGGATTTTCTCAACTAAAATAAGTCTTTGACACGTGGGCGAACTCCAACCGCTTGCTGGCCTGGCACTCACCTGCTGTACTGACAGGAGTTATAACATTTGCGCTAGGCGGGATGTGGCCGCACCTGGACAGCACATAACTCTTCTAAGCTCTGATCATTCTTTATTGACGAGGCTCTACGTCAACCCTACTTTTTTAAGCATAACAGAAGTTCCCTAATCTTTAAGGTTTAAGGATCGAACTTTGAGAACTTTATAATTATGTCATGATTATATTATTCCTTCAACTTTAACTTCTCTATCATTCTGAGTTTATCTAGTTATGATCTTTTTGTACCAAAAAATTACATTGGAACCAGTTCGGGTCCATTTCTATTTGGATCTTAATTTTAGTCTCTACTCTAGTCTGATATTAACAGACTTGTTTTTAGACTCATTCCATCATCAATGAGTTCGATTAAGATTAAGAATGTCCAACACCATCAATGAAGCTGGCCAAACAACTAAGAGAAGTGTTAATGGCAATCACGATTATCACATATGTTGATCTTTTCCATCTCATGTATCCAAAACATATATAAAAGGAAAGCTAACAATATGCAATTAATAAAGCTGTCTAAGCAATCAGATGATTATGAGCATCTAATTGCTTTAATTAGTTGAAGCAGGAGGTAGATGACAAGATAGACGGAGACATAACCAGAGAATTGAATAGTTTTTTCTTGTGATTGGACCAAAATGGTGTCATGTATGGAAGGAAATGAAAGTTGAGATATTACCATAAAAATTGTCATCAATCATGAGGTGAAAGCAGAGAGTATTCAGTATTGGGACTTGGGACCAACTCCAGACTCCAGAGTTCACATGACCTGTCCTAGTGTTGTCCAGTCCATTTTTAACTGGCTTAATCTGACCCCTAATGTAAATACACTATCAATCTGACCCCAAAACTTATTTCTTCTGTTCCCACTCTTCGTCAGTGGGAACCAGAGAGTTTCAAGCTACCCACTCCTGCCCATGTGGGTCTAATCTAAATTCACTTACCCCTCTTTTCAACCCAAAATCATTGACATGAAGATTGATTTAATTGGGTTTGTGGGTTAGGGTTAGGGTTAGGGCTTTAGTTCGGGTAGAAGATGATATTGGTGAAAGGTAGGTGATGTTTCCAAGTCTTGCAACACGATGGGTGGTTGGGGTGACCCATTATTAGTGTACTCAAATTCCAATCCTGTCTTTTCTTTTTTCATTGCTTTATTGCCTTTGTTTTGTTAGCTGGCTTGCTTCGCTCTTGTCCCACTCAACTCTAATGTTCTTGCTCACCCTGGTTCAAACATAATCATTCTTCATTCACTCAAATTAATCCCGTTTTCTCTACCACCGGGCCGGGTCTAATATCCCAGGCCCGATTTCATGATCCCTTGACTTCCATGTGGAGCATTACCATTTACCAAATAATCTTACATTTTATGCAGTTTGATTAAATAATAAAAAAATTTCTACCATTAAGTTTGAGTTGTTAAAACAAACGATAAAAACTACTATCAGGTGAATTGATGGTAAAAAAACAAAAAAAATGTTTCATGAGCTTTTGAATTCGAGTCCCTACAAAACTACATACACAAATAGAGGTGGCGACCAAGGGGTTTGCGTTTACGTGATTGTCAACTTTAGGACTTTAGGGTATTAGTTAAGGTGTACGCAAGTTGGTTCGGACACTCTTAATTAATTTAAAAAAAAACAACAAACAATAAAAGGGTAATAAAATAAATGTTTACTAGCTCATAATGGTTCATTAACAATCTTTGGAACTCTTAAATTAAAAGCTTACCCATTGAAAAAAAAAATTCGACTTAACATCTACTAATTAATCAATGCCCATAAAATCAAGGTGCAAGGATCTTTAGAGCAATTTAATGCTTAAAATTACATTGAAGACTGAATCAAAGCCAAATAATAATGTCCTGACGAAGATAGATGGATCAAAGGTAGTAATTTTGATCACTCACCACCATTTGCATAACAGGATTTGGCCAAGTTGTTGGGGGACAAAATTACTCCTCACAACCCAATATTGGGTCATCTTTCATTCTCATAAAAATACTGCAAATATTTCTAGAGATTTTTCAAATTACTATTCCCCCTTTGATTGGGACTGGTCATGACTGCAGCGAATATTGAGCTCAGAAATTAGGTCAAGAAATATCTTAGTGACAATAACACCACTTTGCATTACATTACACCCCTCTCAAACTGACACATATACCCCACTCACCAATTACATAGAGTAAAAGACATATTCCTATCCAAGGTTTAGCAAAACTCTAAGTTAATACCTCTTATTGTATTTATTCCAGATTCCCACCATTAACCTAACACCGTTAGTAACTGTTAGAGGTGATAAAAAATGGTGAGTAATGTTAGCAAGTGAATGTATAAATTTTGTAGAGCAGGTTACGGAGAGTCCAACGGTAGTTTCGAAAGTGATTTTAGACTTCAAAATCGACAAGAAAAAGTAAAAAACCATCGGCTTGGACTCTACTAACATGAACTCATCTTCTACCAAAGAAAATGTTGGCGCACTTCAACTTGCCAACCGTATATCGCGCTATAATGAAAAGTTAAAAACTGTTAAAATAAAGGAAATGACATTACTTAAAAAGTGAGAATATGAAATAAATGTAACTAGTGGTGTCATCTTAAGATTTTGTTAAACCTCGTATAAGAATATGTTGTTTGCTTTTACATAAACTATCATAGATATCTTCTACAAAATTGACACATATGGCTTACTCACAAATTATATGAACTATCATGGATATCCATATTGTATGACCTATGAATGATGATGCATAGAGATAAAGAGTAATGCTATACTTACTTATGATCTTATTAATTATCTTACTATCTTTTGTTAAAATTATATATGATATCTGTATTATATGTATGGTATCTATACTATACTTTATATTTACACATGATAATAAAATGATTAATAAGATGATAAGTAAAAAATAATATTATTGAGAGATAAATAGTGGTTAAAAAAAAAAAAAAAATGAGTGAATTGAATGAAACGCAGGCCTCTGCCAAGGTACCGTTGAATGAAGATGGGATTTGAATGGGGAGTTGTAAGTCATTAAAAAGAGTGCCATTTATATGCCTAGATTTTGCAGTCAAAATGGACAGCTAGCTAAGAGAGAGACCCCAACCCAAGTGAGTGAATAATTGAAGGCTATTTATGACACATTACACCTTCACATGTTTGTTTTCTTCACCTTCTAATGTCACATTCACTCAGTCTCTCTCACACCACAAAACAAAACAATTACTTTTCATAGAAATAGTATTACACCATTTGGCATTTTGGCTACCTGTCTTGCCTTTCCGTCACTAACTTTTGTGCATTTCTTGGGTATTATTTATGTTCGTTTCTTTCTTTACACTCACCATGTGACTCCTTTAAGGGACACACCCTTTTGTGGCTAAAAGATCAAACTTGTATACATGATGTGTCCATTTCTTGTATAAAAAGTTAAATTATTGGGTTCTTAAATTATTAATCATGTCATGACTCTTGGGTATATTACTTAAAAAATTCTGAGTTCGAGTCTATTCTCAGTTGCTAATAGAGATAGTTACTAGAGTTCTTATCCGACCAGTAGTTCCAGCGTCCTAAGAAATTAGTTGAGATATATATAAGCTAACCCAGACAACCCCTAGTCATTAAAAAAAAAAAAAAAAATAGAATTAATCACATTATCAAATTAAATTTGTAAGAGAAATGCTAAAAACGTCGTCTTTTTTGACCTTTCTACTCTCTATTTTGACATGGGTATTGAAGGTAAAGAAATGAAAAATTACCTTGTATAACTATTTTTATTGATTTTAATTCTTAAAATATCAGTTTTGTTTAAAAAACAAATGTAGTTATAAAACCATGTGACTTAACTTAATTACCCTTAATAAAAAATAACTAGTCTAGTAAGACCAAACGTGTTTTAAATAGACTGTTAAAACATATTATTAAATGCTAACCTATTGAGTTTAGTGTAGGGGTGGGAGAAATAATTCAAAAACCGAACCGAACCGGAAACCGGTCCGAAATCGAACCAAAAATTAGGTTTTTTTGCAAACCGATTCAATTTACAAAATTTAAAAAACCGAAAAACCAGTTCGGTTTTCAGTTTGGGATATTTCCCAAACTGGTTTTACCCTAAGTATATAAGCAAAATGTATTTTGTTTTTTAGCCTTTATTTTTTTGCAATATCTCACATCTCTATTTCTCTTCTCCGCCTCCAATCTCCAGTTCTCCACAGTGCACACTCCACACTAGACTGAGCAAACTCCACTCCATCTTCGATTCTTCATTTCTTCGCACTTCGCCACTCGCCAGCACCTAGCAGCGCCACCCACGGTGAGTTGACAGTCCCACACCCATCCACTCCAACATCTATTTCGTCGACACCCACTCACCCAGCATCACCATTCACCACAACAACCACCCACTCACAAGCGACGAGCCGACGATGACAGTCCACAGTTGCTGCATTGTAGTTCACAGCAACCCCCACTCACCCACAGTCCACAGCAACCCCTACTCACCCACAGTCCACAGCATCACCACAAGGTCCACAACAACCACCCACTCACCCACATACCAGAGTCCACAGCTACTGCGCTACGGTGGATCTATTTCTTGAACCTAGAACAGCGACAATGTCAAGACAATCGAGAGTCGACCACCACAGCTCCAGTTTCCACTACCGTTCAGATTTGTAATCCTCAATTGCTCGCCAGCTCCACGACCAGTAGTCCTCGCCGATTCAGGAAGGTAATGCATCTTCTAGTTCAATAAGAGATCTAGTGAATATTTAGACATTTTATAGAACTATTTAAATTTTGTTTTATTTATTTACTTATTTAAGTTCATCTTTCTTTGTTTTGTGATTATATAATAGTGAGTTTAGGAGAGTAATGGTGTGATTTGCATATTTGATGAGATAATGTGCTTGTACAATGCATTTCATTCAATAAGTATGAAAACTTAAGGATGAGACCAACCCAAGTGGTTTTCCATGGAGAATTACTCAAACACTTAAAATATACCATACAATAAACCAAGGATAAGATCGAGAGACATAAAATTGATGCCCAGTAATACTGTGATTGAAAAAAATTAGAGAATCAAATAAAGAAGTATTCTGCCTCTGGTCCAAACTTTTGTTCAGATTTTTTTTTTCTTTTCAGCAAAGAGGGGCTACGAATTTGTGTTGGTGTAACACCTACTGAAAACTGGTACTATGCATGCAATTAACAATGGAAAATTGGGCCCAAAATGTTTCTTTTCATTAATATTCACATGTCTTTATACACAAAGTTACTGTTACAAAAGTGCATTTTAAAAGACAAAATAGGGAACAGTGTAGCTATCGCTCCTCGCGCGCCGACGCCCCTCCAACGCCATCATCACCTAGAACCTGCATCCACAAAGGAAATAACGGGGTGAGCACAAATATGCTCATAGTAAAACTCTCTACTGTCTGTCCCCGTGTATGACTCTTAATTCTTTCCTTTTCTAATTCTTTTTCTATTCTGTTTCTAATAACATCATGCCTCATCTTACCGGAGGTACGGCCAGATGGCGTTCACACAGCACCATCTCACTCTCTATGGCTATCAGGTGGAATTCACACAGTACAACCCTTCCTTAGTGACTACGAGTGAGGTCACAAAGCACCAACTCGGTTCCTCCTAACTATCGGTGGGATCACCTAGCACTACCCGTTCCTCATGAATTTGGGTAATGATCACCAAGCATTTACCCATCTCTAGTCACTATCGTTGATGATCACAAGCATCAACCCGCCTCACTAGCCGTTGATGATGATCACAAGCTCAACCTACATATCTCTTAACTAATCGGGTAGTGGTCACAAAACATCTACCCATTCCTATTACATTGGGTGACGATCACTAAGCATCGACCCCTCTCTAAGGCTATTCGGATGATGTCACAAAGCATCAATCCGATTCCCATAACGGTCGGGTGATGATCACAAGCATCATCCCAACTATACTACTCTTCTAACTCATTCTATTGTAGCATTTTTCAATGCTCTCTACCCTTAGGTAATTTACCCACTAAGCTCTCTACTCATAGGGTATTTCTATACACAAAGTTCCCTACTCTTTCTTAGGTCACTTGTCAATGCATATCAATGCACATGGATGATTCATCTCTACTAATGCACTGTGAAATGCCAACATGCATGTTGCAAGAATTAGTTTCACACTCACACTCAAACCTCTATTAGGCATTTCATCAAACAACTCATGTGCCCATAAGACCCTATCATAGCCATGAATCTAAAACTTTTCCTAACCATCCAAAATGGGGAAAAACCCCTTCACAAAGCCATAATAACCTGTCAAATAAACACTTCCAAAAAGGTTTCATAACACCCCTTCAAATCCATCTCAACTACCTTGCAATCCAACAACCCATTTCTCATATTTACAAGGTATTAACATTCACAAAGCATAGAAATCTCTATTCATACATCCATACATGGCATATAACATGTATTCACATACATACATCATTACTTTAAAACACCCTAATCAAGAAATTTCATAAATCCAACTTGGGTTTGGTTTACTTACTTGCTATGGAGAGATTTCACCAAATCTTCTTCCACTTGTTTTTCTTGGCTAATCTCTCTACTCTTAACCAAAGAATGAAAACCCTCAAAATCAAAATGAGCTAAAATCTACAAATCACACAACTTAAGGAGAAATCCTTACCTTAGAAGCCTAGGTTGCTTTCTATACCCCAAATCACTTCAAAATCCTTGGAAATCCTTGATCAAAAGAAAAGAGAGATTGAGAGGAGAAGAATGAAGGGTTGCGTTTTTGGAGAAGAAGAATGAGGGTTTCTTTGATTCTAATTCCTTTTAATGAAATATACACCCATCATCCCATTTTGCCCTACTCTTCTTTAGGAATTCCATCTATATCCTTTGATCCATTACAAACTCACCCCCATACAACACATTCCCCATGAAAATCCTTACAATTAACTCCCCACTTTTCCTGCTAATTAGGGGTAGAAAGGTCAAATTGTCCTTAGGGAAGAAATGTCTAAAACTCAACCAACACGAAATTCGGCCCGTCGCCGCGGCGAAAAACCTTTGTCGCCGCCGAAACTGTCCAGAGAGTTTCACCCTTGGCTCAACCCTCTTCGCCGTGGCGAAGATTCTTCTTCGCCCCGGCGAAGCTTGGTACACTCAAATTCTTCTATTTCAACCAAAATTCAGGCAACATTCAACATGACATTCAATCAAACAATAATAACAAAAATCACTCGATTAAGGGCGAAAGAGAACAATAACACGAACCTCAGCGGGGCGTTACAATCTTCCCCCTTAAAAGAATTTCGTCCCAATTCATGCAAATAACCTGGGAAACGATTCGGCATTCTCGTTCCACTTCCCAAGTGGCTTCTTCCACTTTGTGATTCCTCCAAAGGACCTTCACTACGAACACTCTTGTTCCGAAGCTCTTTACCCTTAAAATCTAACTGGACGTTCTTCATATACTAAGTTCTCTGCTACTTCAACGTCTTCTATGCTCAGGATGTGGAGGGATCACTTACATATTTCCGTAGCATCGAGACATGGAAGACATCGTGCACCCTGTCCATGTTAGGTGGTAGTGCCAATCTATAAGCCACTTTTCCTACTCGTTGCAAATCTCAAAAGGACCTAAATACCTCGGTGCTAACTTCCCTTGGTTACAAAGCCATTACTCGCTTGTAGGGGAAACTTTCAGGAACACTTTGTCACCCACTTGGAATTCTACCTCTTTCCTCTTCAGTCGCATAACTCTTCTGCTCGATCTTGGGCTTGTTTCATTCTATTTCGGACTAACCTCACATCTTCTACTAGTTTCTGAGTCATCTCTGGCCCAAGAGCGGTACTCAACTCATCTCTTTCGCCTACTTCACCCAATGAAGCGGAGACCTACACCGTCTACAATACAAAGCCTCGTAAGGCGCCATTCTAATTGTAGACTGATAACTATTGTTGTAGCCAATTCCACTAAGGTACATCTCATGCCAGGATACTCTATAATCCTGCAACAGGCTCTTAACATATCCTCGAGCACCTGATTCGTTCTCTCAGTTTGGCCATCTGTCTGAGGATGATAGGCAGTACTGAATGCTAAGCGGGTACCCAAACTCCTCTGTAACTTGTCCAGAAGGCTGAAACAAATCTGGAATCTCTATCTGATACTATAGTCTTGGGCACACCATGCAATCTGACTATCTCCTTGAGTGAAATCTGAGCCAACTGATCTGAAGTGGTACTATCCTTTACTGGGAAAATGGCTGACTTGGTTAACTATCCACAATCACCCATATCATACATCCTTTCTGCACTTTGGGGAGACCCGTGATAAAATCCATTGAAATGCTCTCCCATTTCCACTCTGGAAACTCAATGTTGAAGCAACCCTGATGGCCGTTAATGTTCTGCTTTCACCTGCTGGCAGTTTACATTTAGCCACAAACTCGGTGATGCTTTCTTTCATACCTGACCACCAGTAGCCCTTCTTTACATCCTGATACATCTTGGTTGTTCCCGGATAGTGGTGTACGGTGTGTCATGAGCCTCTATGAGATTTTCTGTTTCAACTCCTCATTTGGAGGAATGCACAACCGATTTCTGAAATAGAGGACCATCTCTCACAAAGAACTCTGATGTCTTGCCCTCAGGTACTTGCTGAACTATTTTCTGACACCACTCATCAGCCATTTGCTTCCCTCAATTTCCTCCAGTAAAGAAGACTGTACCACAGGCTGGCAATTCTTCCCGGAACCACCTCAATCTGCTCCTTAGACAATTCTTCTATTAACTTTTTCTGTCTGGTAAGCCGAAACATGAGCTTTTCTACTCAGCATCGGCTACTACATTGGCTTTCCCTGGTTGGTACTTGATCTCACAATCATAATCCTTGACCAGCTCTAACCACCTTTTCTGCCTCATATTCAACTCCTTTTGAGTGAAGAAGTACTTCAAACTCTTATGATCGTTGTAGATATTACTCTTCACACCATAAAGGTAATGCCTCCATATCTTTAAAGCAAAGACCACAGCTGCTAACTCTAGGTAATGCTAGGGTATCTGGTCTCGTACTCTTTCAATTGACGAGAAGCATAAGCTATAACCCTACCTATGCATTAACACAGCACAAAGTCCCTTAAAGAGGCATCTGTATAAATGTCATAATCAACACCCTCCTGCGGAACACTAGCACAGGAGCTGATTTACCTCTCTTCAACTCTAAAAAGCTTTCTTCACATGCTGCTGACCAGATAAAAGGAGTCTTCTGTTTAGTAAGACTGTCAACGGTTTAGCCAACTGGCGAATCCCGATACAAATCGCCGGTAGTAACCTGCTAAGCCTAAGAAGCTCCTGATTTCCTTCACTGTTCTCGGCTTCTGCCATTCCAATGGCCTGCACTTTACTCGGATCTACCGAAATCCCTTCCTTTGACCGTATGATGACCCAAGAATATCACTTGATTCAGCCAAAACTCACACTTGGAGAATTTAGCACACACTTCTTTTCTCTCAGCCGTTGCAGCACTAAGCTCATGGTTTCTCATGCTTTTCTCTTGACTTTGAGTAAATCAGAATGTCGTCGATGAAGACAACAATAAACTGATCCAAGTACTCATGAAATACCCTGTTCATCAAGTCCATAAAACTGCTGGGGCATTGGTCAAACCAACGGCATTACTACAAATTCATAATGCCCATACCTTACGCAAGGCAGTCTTAGCCACATCTTGCTCAACCACTCTTACCTGATGGTACCCGACCTCAAATCAATTTTGGAGAACACTGCTGCACCTTTCAACGATCAAAGAGGTCATCTATTCGGGGTACGGGTACTTATTCTTCACTGTAACTTTATTCAACTCCCTATAATCGATACACATCCTTAGTGATCCATCCTTCTTTTTCACAAACAGGATTGGAGCCCCCAAGGGAATGACTTGGTCGGATGAAGCCTTTATCTAAAAGTTCTTGGATTTGCTTCTTTAATTCTTGGAGCTCAGCTGGGGCCATTCGATAAGGGCTTTAGATATTGGTGCCGTTCCTGGTGCTATTCGATACTAAATTCTACCTCCCTCTCTAGAGGCAAACCCGGTAACTCTTCCGAAATACATCTATAAAGTCTCGAACTACTGCACCCTCTATCTCTAACTGTGGAACGTCACCACTTTGCACTACATGGGCAATATAACCCGAACACCCCTTTCTCAACATCTTCCTGGCTTTCACATTACTAATCAGCATGCTCAACTGATGGCCTTCTCCAAAACTAAACTTATCTCCACAATCGAGGTTAAACCTCGCCTTCTTTTTCCGACATCAATCTCTACTCCATACCTTCCTAGGAAGCATACCCAAAATCACATCAAATCGGGCATATCAAACACTATTAAGTCAACGGTTAACTCCCTACCCTGGATCACTAAAGACTCCTTACAAAATCTCTGAGTCACAACACTAACCCCATCGGGTAGTTCTATCTTAATGGGCTGTGTCGCTCTAGTATTTTCAAACCTAATCTCTCAATCCTCCCATAAGATATAAACGAATGGGTAGCACCCGAACAATTAAAGCTATAAAGGGACTGCATGAAATAATAACTGACCAGTAACGGCTGATGGACTGGCCCTCTGCTCCCCTTGTGCCACAGTAAAAACTCTGGCATTCGCATTACCTCCTGAACTCTGAGTATTGGTGGAAGAGGCTTTACAATCCCGCATCATGTGCCCTGGCTGTCGGCACCTATAACATACTCTCTGATCCCTCAACACTCTCCCGGTGATTCTTCCCACACTAGGGCAAGAGGAAACCCTTCCGTCCGAGGTCGTTTATTCTTCCACTCCTTTCTATTCTGTCTATACTGAAACTTCTTCTCTTATTCTTCATGTCTTTACCTTTTTCCACCCTCATGTTCTCTCTCTGAGGGGCGGAGGGTAGCTCTTCGGTCCTCCCTCGAGGATCTAAGGGAAGATTTTATTCTCAAAAATCTCCGCCTTCATTGCCCGCCTCAAGGCCACTGTAATTCCGAGGAGGTTGGAGCTTGTCATAATACCCGCTTCTCCGGCTTCAATCCATGCACAAACTTATCCCTTCTCAAGGCCGGAGTGCTTACTATTCCCGTGCAAACCTTGCAAGGGCGTTGAACTTCACTGAGTACTCTTTCACAGCGCTATGTCCTTGCTGAAGACTGATAAATTCTTGGACCTTCTCATGAACTTGTCCTCTGATCTATACTCAGCCTCAAACTCTTGCCTAACTCTTCCCATTCATTACTGTCGCGTCATGATTTTTCTTCATTAATTCCCACCAAATTCGGGCATCACCCCGAAACAAGAAACTCGCATACCGGATCTTCTCCCGTCTGACATAGGAAATAACCCGTGGCCGCTCTACTGACCCAACCCTCTTCTGCTATCACTGAGCTGTAGTACCCTTAACTCTGAGGGTTGATGCTGACTAGAGAGACCGTAAATCGGTTCAACTCTGTTCGGTACTGGGAGGTATCGGTTGCCCTCTTTCACAGGCGTAACTGGCGGTACCTGAACAGGGGTACAACTCCCCCTAGTTTCAGCTATAACTTGCCGTACAATTCCCCGGATTCTAGCTTCATCCAAGGAGGGGGCGTAGATTCTGGTGGGTTAGAAGGTTCTCCTCATTCACCACACCTTTACCGCGGTTTCGATAACTACGCCTCATCTACAAAATGATCACACTAATGAACTCAAGAAACATTACTGTAAGGAAAGAATTACTCACATAGTCGGTTAGAGGACGCGTGGCGATGAAAATAGTACACTGTTCAATCCCAAAATCTTTGCTCGATACAAAAATGTAACACCTACTGAAAACTATACTATGCATGCAATTAACAATGGAAAATTGGGCCCAAAATGTTTCTTTCATTAATATTCACCATGTCTTTTATACACAAGGTTACTGTTTCAAAGTGCATTTAAAAGACAAAATAGGGAACAGTGTAGCTATCGCTCCTCGCCGCCGACGCCCCTCCAACCGCATCATCACCTAGAACCTGCATCCACAAGGAAAATAACGGGTGAGCACAATAATGCTCAGTAAGTAAAACTCTCTAACTGTCTGTCCCCGTGTATGACTCTTAATTCTTTCCTTTTCTAATTCTGTTTCTATTTCTGTTTCTAATAACATCATGGCCTCATCTAACCGAGGTACGCCGATGGCGTTCACACAGCACCATCCACTCTCTATGGCTATCAGTGGAATTCCACAGTACCAACCCTTCCTTAGTGACTACCGAGTGAGATCACAAGCACCAACTCGGTTCCTCCTAACTATCGGGTGGAGATCACCTAGCACCTACCGTTCCTCATGAATTTTGGGTAATGATCACCAAGCTTTACCCATCTCTATCACTATCGGGTGATGATCACAAAGCATCAACCCGCCTCTACTAGCCGTTGGATGATGATCACAAAGCATCACTACATATCTCTAACAATCGGTAGTGGTCACAAAGCATCTACCCATTCCTATTACTCTTGGTGACGATCACTAGTATCGACCCATCTCTCTAAGGCTATTCGGATGATGATCACAAAGCATCAATCCGATTCCCATAACGGTCGGGTGATGATCACAAAGCATCATCCCAACTATACTACTCTTCTAACTCATTCTATGGTAGCATTTTTCAATGCTCTCTACCCTTAGGGTAATTTTACCCACTAAGCTCTACTCATAGGGTATTTCTATACACAAGTTCCCTACTCTTTCTTAGGTCACTTGTCAATGCATATAACAATGCACATGGATGATTCATCTCTACTAATGCACTTGTGAAATGCCAACATGCATGTTGCAAGAATTAAGGTTCACTACTCACACTCAAACCTCTATTAGGCATTTCATCAAACAACTCATGTGCACTATAAGACCCTATCATAGCCATGACACTAAAACTTTTCCTAACCATCCAAATGGGGAAAAACCCTTCACAAGCCATAATACCCTGTCAAATAAAACACTTCCGAAAAGGTTTCATACACCCCTTCAAATCCATCTCAACTACCTTGCCAATCCAACAACCCATTTCTCATATTTACAGGTATAACATTCACAAAGCAAGAAATCTCTATTCATACATCCATACATGGCATATCCCATGTATTTCACATACATACATCATTACTATTAAACCCTAATCAAGAATTTCATAAATTCAACTTGGGTTGGGTTTTACTTACTTGCTATGGAGAATTTCACCAAATCTTCTTTCCACTTGGTTTTCTTGGCTAATCTCTCTACTCTTAACCAAAAGAATAAAACCCTCAAAATCAAAATGAGCTAAAATCTACAAATCACACAACTTAAGGAGAAATCCTTACCTTAGGAAGCCTTAGGTTGCTTTCTATACCCCAAATCACTTCAAAATCCCTGGAAATCCTTGATCAAAAAGAAAAGAAGTTGAGAGGAGAAGAATGAAGGGTTGCGTTTTTGGAGAAGAAGATGAGGGTTTCTTTGTTCTAATTCCTTTTAATGAATATAAACACAATCATCCCATTTTCCCCTTACTCTTCTTTAGGAATTCCATCTATATCTTTGATCCATACAAACTCACCCCCATATCAACACTTCCCCATGAAAAATCCTTACAATTAACTCCCCACTTTCCTGCTAATTAGGGTAGAAAGGTCAAATGTCCTAGGGAAGAAAATGTCTAAACTCAACCAACACGAATTCGGCCCTCGCACGGCGCAAACTGTCCAGAGAGTTTCACCCTTGGCTCAACCCTCTTCGCCGCGGCGAAGTTCTTCTTCGCCCCGGCGAAGCTGGTACACTCAAATTCTTCTATTTTCAACCAAAATTCGGGCAACATTCAACATGACATTCAATCAAACAATAATAACAAAAACCAACCGTTAAGGGCGAAGAGGAACAAACAACGTACCTCAAGCGGGCGTTACAGTGGATGGAATGTGAGTGACTATGTAGGCATACATTAATTGATTGTGAATCTGCACTAGTGCATTGAAACTGGTGGCCTTTTTGGTTTTAAATTGTGTAAATTGAATTGAATTTGTGTTGGTTTGGATGGACTCGTGACTATGTGTACACTGGTGGCCTATGTTTTATTTTAATTGATGGATGTCTTTATAATTTCATGCCAAAATTTTCTCTTTTATTTTTAGTTATTGTCAATAATAAAGAATATGATTTATATGGATGTCTTATTTACTTAAGGCATATTTTTATTTGATGGAATTGTATTGTCATCGGCCGTTGACAATCTTGTGAGACATCGACAAGTACACTCCAACTCCAACTCCAAATTCCATACCACCACTAGCATCTTTACCCTCAAATGTGCAGGGATATAAGTCTAGGAAGAATGTTCTCAAATGTGGGATCACTTTGTTAAGAATGATTGTGAGATAAGGATGATTTGACTGCACATGTAGTTATGTAGGAGTGTTCTAGCGTCTGAGTAAGAGTGGTACAGTTTCTACGTAATCACTTAAATGGATGCAAAGAGTATCCTCCAAATGTACGACAGAGACAGAAGACCATAAATTTTTCAACAAGGATCACGTGACTTTCAAGCGACATTGCCCCTCCGCACAATCTTCATGGTTCATGGAAATATGTACAGATCTATTAGAGAGGCTATAACAAAATGATCATTGTGATGAGTTACCTTTTAGTTTTGTGGAGTGTGAGGGGTTCCGCAACGTGATGAATGTGAACAACCTGGTTTCAATACCTTGCTGAAACTATGACTAAGATTGCTTCATGTATATTAGAGATTGCCAAAAGTTGAAGAAGTTTTTCAGTAAGTTTTCACACAGAGTTTGTCTGACGACTAATACATAATAATCATTCAAACCCTAATTATATGTGTCTTACTGCGCATTTCATCCATGATCATTGACGCTACAGAAAGAATTTTAAATTTCTGTCAAGTCCACTAGTCATAAGGTATACGATAGGCAAGGGAGTTGAGGGTGTTTGCTTGATTGAGGTATTTATAAGGTATTCACAATCACATAGATAATACTAGTTCTAATGATGTTGGGGTAAGCTATCTCAAGACTAGACTACAAGTTGGAAGGAAGTGTATTGGATGGTGTTTCTACACATGAGATGTTGTGCACATATTTTAGTTTTAATTGTAAAAAAGAGGTTAAAGGATAGGGAACTCCTTTAATACTTTCAGCAATGAGTATTGTAGGTGTTCTCCAGCAATGTTCCAAAGATTTTAAAGGTTGTGTGGAGAAAGAAAAATCGCAAGTAAAAGTCATTTGGTTTTTGATATAAAACCCGGTGGAACTCTTATACTTGATGTTGGAAGCGGCATTAAAATTTCAAAGCTTTTTGAGTTGTTGGCATTGGAAGATAGTAAGTATGCAGATGAGCTTACTAATGATGATAGGTCACAGAGATTTGCCTATGAGTACTGATTGGGTATGCTCACTACATGTTATCTTTCTTGAAAATATTTTACGATGCTACTCTACGTGTCTCTAGGTCTCTTTATGTTACTGGTAATGCATACATGCGAGAGATTTTCGGCTTGGGTTGAAGATTTCAACATGGTGTAAAGTCCATCTTGGCTTACGTAATATGGCTACCGATGAAAGTGAATTTGATAAGTATTGGTCAAATGTTGATAATTCAACATTATTTATTCATTACAAAGGTACTGGATCCTAGGCACAATTTAGAATATGGGACTGGGTAGTTAATGAGGCATATGATGTTTTTGTAGCTGATAATTTGATGAAAAAGTGAAGGAAGTTTTGTTGTCTTATTTGAGCAATACAGTTTGCTTATAGTGGATGACAATAAGCGTCAAGTAGAAATCTCAAGTTCCAATTGACATTGATGTGCATGATACAAATGTTGATAATGAGGACTTCATGATGATTATGTATAACGAAAAAAAGGCTCAAAGAAAGTTGTTCAGCATAAAACATAGTTGTAAGTTTTAGCAGACGATTGTGAGGATGACAACGACAAAACTTTTGGTATCTTGATTTGGAAGGCTAATTCAACAAATATGTTGTTCCTCTCTATGATAGCACAGAATATTGGCTATGTCTGTTTCAACATTGCATCTGAGTGCTTTTAGTATGGATTGTGTATTAGATCCATTTCAGCTCCCTTACTACTAAGATGGTAGAGACTCTTATCTTTACATAGATTGGATTAGGAATACACGTGGACCATTGACCATTGAGGAAGCTTGGAGGAATTATCTAAAATTGAGTCAGGTGAACATTTTTTGTTAACTTTCAATTTAATTATATATTTTCCATCATTATTTATGATTTTACCTAACTTTTTTGTCTAACTTTGTGTGAGTTTTTCTCTTCGGAGTGGCAAGTAGTCTAACTCATCTTGATGATTGAAGGGTATTCCAAATTTCCAATATATGAGTTATATATCACTGATAATTAAAGGTTTAGGGTTTGGTTGTTTATGTTGGTTAAATTTTTGAACATTTTGTGAACTGATTTAATAGTTTTTATTCGGAAGTGGAAAGTGTGTAACTCATCTTGATGATGTTGTGTTTGTTTGTTTTAAATTTTTTGAACTACTTTATGTAGTTAAAACTATAGAAATTTAGAAGGAGACGCTCCACGCCTCCACCTGTTTTGCACCACCCTTTGCATTGATATTATTTTGACCACCTTTTGCATTGATATTATTCGGTGGACCATATTTGCATGTGAATTTCTATTTTTGGAGAGTTGCTAACTATAAGTTTATTTATTGCCCACAGATGCAGATGCAGGACTGGGATCTGATTTTTGAGGAAACTCTTTTTATTCAGTAGCACTATAGCAGATTGAAAAGTTTGAACTTTGGCTTTGGATATCTAAATTTTGAAGAAGCCTCTTTTATTTGCAAATGTTTTCTCATTTTTAATTAGCCAATGTTTTTATTAATGAGTATTGAGTAATTTAATTGAATCTTTATGTTTTTATTTCATGTTCTGGATTCGTATCTACAAATAGGTAATTTAATGGTTTTTTCACACAATGAGTACAACATAATCCCCAAATAAAAGAGAAAAACAACATAAATTATAATAAAATATAAATATTTGAATTTAGGGACTTAAATGTAAAAATTGAAGAATTTTAGGGGTGATAAAAAACCGGTTTAACCGAGCCGAATATTCGGTTTAGGTTTACAATCGTTTTATACCGAAGCATTTTGTCTAAATCAAATAACCAATTGGGTTCGGTTTGCCTTATCCGTTTCGGTTACTGGATATCCCCACCCCTATTTAGTGTATCTACTATAGTCAGCCTATAGTTATGAAAATATATCACTTGTTTTTCATTAAGTTATTTGGTAAATCATTTAATTTTATCATTAAATTTATCCTTTAAATAAACTTTCGCATTTTGATAAATTAAAATGACTAATTTGTCTATATATGTCCAAACCTTAAAAAAATGAAAAAAAAATATTTTTTTTTTTTTATTTATCTTTTTCTACTTTTAAATTAAAGGGGTTTTTTTTTTAGTTTATTATTTTCCCTGTATTTTATGAAATTTTCTTTTGGACTTGTTATATCTTTAATTGTATTATTAAGTCTTGGTTTGATGGTTTACTTACAGACAATTACGAGAAAATATATTATAAATTCTAAATACACTCACACTTATTCTTAAACCTTTATTTTTTTTTGCATAAATCCTAAATATAATTATCATAATCATTGAAATTGTTTGTTTAACGAAATATACTTCCATTTTTTAGATTTTGCCCAAGTTAAAACTGATATTTTGATTCTAAATTGAAATTTAAGAAAGGGGTGCAAAGAAAAAATCCAATGGAGATTTGAAGGGTATTTGGGTATTAATAGGTGTATCTAGGGCTAAAAATCACTTAATAAATCGGTGGACACCATATCGTGGGCTCATTGGGGCAAGCTAAGCCCAATGTTAATCAATTTTCGATTTTCATCTTTTCAAAGAAAATAAAAAATTTATGTGACTATTACTTCTTCTTCTTTTTTAATTTAATTATTATTTTTCAGAAAAAAATAAATAGACTTCTGACATATAGCAAATGAAAAAATAATTCATTAGAAAAATGATTATTGGTAATTTGAGAATGCGTGTGAGAAGAAATCCCGACTTTGACTTTGACTATAATTTAACATATAATTCTTCTCCAGATTTTGAATCCCATTCCATGGTAATATTTATATTGATTAATTTCATGTAAACGTCAATGCTAATTAAGCTTTAATTAATAATTATGGGTAAACAGTCAACTCTAGACACTTTTTGTGACTGGTCAATATCTATACTCTTTTAATCAAATAAAAAAATAAAAACCCTTCAAATTGAATAAAAATATCGAGATTGATATGATATCCTCCTCGATTGTTAATAGGGATAATCATTGGAGTTTTTATGTGGTTGGTAGTTTCAAGATCTCGGGCAATTAGTTGAGGTACGCATAAATCAGTTGGACACCCCCGAGCATCCCAAAAAAAAAAAAGATTGATATGGTACCGATTTGCAAATTTGCCACCTTATAAATGGTTTTAGTAATTTGAGATGTCATATTAGTAACCTGTAACATCAAAATGATCAGCATAACCCACCACTCATGGGCAGTCCAACGGTCAAGGCGAATCAAGGGAATTGCAAAGAGTAATACTAGCATTACAAAGAGGCATACAAAGAATCAAATCCAGCTCTTGAAATTCATGATTGCCTCTTTTTCTCTCTCTTTTTCCCTTCTTTCAAGGGTTGAATTTGACTATTTGTATGAGTCTTTGTATGCCTTCTTGTAAAGCTAGTATTACTCAATTGCAAATGGTCCAACCCACAATCAAGGCTTAAATTAATTCCCACTAGGCGCAAAGGTAATACCCTCCCTTATAATTTACCAGGGGGTTGCAGCAATGAGTTGCTATTAGATAGCTTCCCGTCTTCCACTGACAAATGTTATCAAGTGTGATTGATAATATCAATTTTATGATGTCATTAATTGATTCGATGACATTATTTTGTTAATTTTGAACTAGACTTCCATTCTCGTGGGGTTGTCGTAATGGATTGCTATGAGAAAGCTTCCACTGACAAATGTTATCAAGCGTGATTGATAAATATATATTATCATTTTTATGATGTCATTTATTGATTTGATAACACTATTGTGTTAATTTTGAATACTTCATTCTCTTACAATAGAATCGAATATTATATATATAGTACCAATGATTCGAAAAAAATATCGATTTAACTTGATTAATTAATTTATTATATATATGCTGCATGGTCAATATTTTCATATATCATCTTTATAATATGATAATTTGGGAAAATAATTAAAAATATAATAATCAAAAGAATCCAATAATCAATTTCAATGAATGAATATGAGTTGACATGATGGGGTTGATCGAATTGCACAACCACATGGCTTGTTGCCTTGTAATGGTTGCTCCCATTCTCAAAATACAAAAACGAAAATTTTTTTAAAACAAGTAGAAAATTACAATTATTTATATACACCAGGATGGTCAAGAACTAGAGTCGTCATTAACAGTAGAAGCTGCTGCAAATTTTACGACGAAATCAGGAAAAGCTGGTGGCGGTGGTGCATGAACAGCCGCGGCAAAATTCATTTCACTTAACGTGCAATGACCGCTGCCACGGCCTGGAATATACGTGCATGGATTGCGACCGATAGGCGCCACCGGACCCTTTTGTAGAGATTGAACGATCAAACTTTTCTGTCTCCATTGCTCTCCTTCGAGCGGCCTCATTGCCGAAGTTCGTTCACAAAATGACGCACAAAGAAGGACGCAAACGAGTGGCATTATGAAGCAACGTAAACCCATTTGAGATGTGAAAGATTTATCGTGAAAAGAAATGGAAGTTGAAGGTTGAAGATGAATTAGAAATGGTTATGGAGATGGATGAATCCAATCGTATTTATACTAAAAAGGTTTAGGAGGGGTTGACTGAAAGCCGCGGGTTTGAAGTTTGAATGAAAGTCTAAATGAGAGACACGGACCTTTACCTTTAAGGGCAACCAATTAGTCCATAATATTTGTTTATGCGACTTAATCAAAAGTAACAAGTTTGAAGAAGTCCACTTTTTATGAATGTGCTATTTCAAGTCTTGGGCTCTGGGTCTGCTGGTCTTATTTATGAAGCCCATGTCCAATATTTGATGGCATGATTTTTGGTGAGATTGAACGATCAGACTTCTCCATAGTCATTACAGATAGGGTTGTCACTTTTTTTCAGAATTTTACAATTAGAATGAGATACTCTAATTTATTTTTCTTTTTAATTTTATTTTCAATAATAATGCTAAGTTCACAACATTCTCTCACAACTCCAGACGTGATAACTGATCATCGGTTAACTCTCAAATTAGTAGGCATAACCCATATATACAAACAGGTGAGACCCATTTTACGAATTGATCAATGACGAGCTGTTATATTCGGAGTTGTAAGTGTTGTTAGATTAGATTGTGGACCTAGCATTACTTTTATTCTGAAAAGTTATAAATCCCAATTAATCTATGGGCATATTTCAATAGGACTTCACCTAACAACCATTATTAAAATTTATTTCTTAACAATTTAACATTTATTATACAACAATTCCTTTGTAATGGATTCATATTATTTTAAGATTATATTCCAATCTCTAGCCACACGATTTGAGAGCTCTTTTGTACGCAATCTTAGAGATTATATTCCAATCTCTAATAGCCCTTGCATTTTCTCTCAATCTATCTATAAATTTGTAATGGTTTACTTAAAAAGCAGATAATCTCTAATCACAAATTGGAAATTAAAGGAAAATTTTATTAAGATGGCACAATGTTCAAGCGAGCAATGGGGGCTCCAACCAGGTGATCAGATCGCTAGTAACAGATTCGTGTTTGTCTACCATCATCACGGTCAGTTTTTCAGTGTTCACACTCTTTTAAACTTACATCTAATTGGAAGTATATATATTTCACTTCCCAAAACCAAACCTAATATTATATATAATTATATATGGTTTTGATAATGTACTCCATGTAAGCTTCCGTCAATTTTAATGATATATGAACTCAATTTTTCACCAACTTTTTGCGTTGGAAAAATTTTCATGGAACTATTGTAATCTCATTATATTTTGTGGTACTACTGATCATTTGGTAGGTAAGTATCATAGACTCCATATATTCTAAATTGTTATTCTTATATTTTATTCAATTCAATAAAAGTCATATATAATCATATTGTATATGTATTTATGTTCTCTTTCGTAGACAACTCCCTTGATTATAACAGGAATATATGTGGGGGACGGCATGGTCATTCATTTCCTACAACCTGCAAAGAAAAGTAACTCTTCTTCCCCATGCCAAAAATGTGGGCACACACCAAGCTTACATGGTGGGATCGTCAAAACATGTCTGGATTGCTTTCTCGATGGCCACTCATTATATATTATTAACCCGACTGACTGCAAGCCACCCGATGAGGTTGTGAAGACTGCCACCGAGTTTTTCCAAGGAATAAGGACCTTTGATGAATACAATTTTGCTTTTAACAATTGTCAGGACTTTGCCTCCTTTTGTAAAATAGGTATAAAGTCATCTGAGGAAAGAAACAAGGTCGTCAAAACATTATTGGTGGGCACCAAGGAGGTCACCAAAGTGAGCGCCACCATGGTGGGCATTGGCATTGCAGGCATCGCCGCAGCTTCTGTGGTGCATTCTATTGTTAAACGGACGCTCGAAAAAGTTGATGGTAGGAATGGGAAACCTGGCCCTTCCCCACCCGGTTGACATCCCTATGTACAAGTAGGTTTAGGTTTTAAATTAATGTTTTACTCTATATGAAATTCTGTAATAAGAACGTTACGATATTAATTCCATCAAACCATGTTTAATCATTGTTGGACTTTAGTCCCTAAAATATTATGGTCCTAACAAAATAATAACAAGACATATTAAATATACAATATTTTTGGTGCAAATTTCTTCATAATAAATTTTTTAATTAGGTTCGAATTCAATGTCCAGACCTAAAAAATGCAGTAGCATACGATGCAATTAAGTACTAACATGCAGCACATTTTGAAGTGCGTGCGTCCATGCATAATGTATACCATTTTAATGAACTTCATACTAATTATTTTTAAGCTTTGCTTAAAGGTTATGCTAACATTAAAAGCATCTCCATGCTTTTGATAATATGCATAACCCAAAGTTTGAAGATTGCTCAACTATTTAAGGTATTCTGTATAGCTAAGGCCATGCCATTAAGATAAAGTGGTTCCTTAACATTTCAGTCTAGCCATTCATATAAAACGATTCCTTGACAAACAGACAGTTTAATTTATTCCATTTTTTCAACTAAAGTTTCACACCTGGATTATTCTATATATCTATCTATGTATGAATATATGGAATACATTTTTTTTTTTTTTTTATAATTTGCTAATTTCCATCACACATATAAGATACAGTTGTCATTGTTTCAAAATTCAATGATACTAAAAATATCTAAAAATATATCAAATAAAGCCATGGTCCTTGCAGGCTAATAAGTTTCCAAATCCCCCGATGAAGTTGTCAACGTAGCACTGAACTTCTCCAAGGAAATGCTTTGCTAAATACTATTTTATTGCTAAAAAATTTCAGACAGGCCATTGGCGCTAGCAGCAGCAAAACGCAAAGCATTATATTATTATAGTTTTGGGTAAACATGGTATTGTATAAAAAGATCAAAAATACATCCTAGGGTGGCGAATCCCTTCCCCAAAACCTTGGACAGGCCCAAGGTTTGAAAGCTATACAAAAAGTAAGAACCAGAAATTATACAAGTGCAAACTTTTACAAGCAAGGCCCGAACCAAAAGAACCAAACCAGGTAAAAGAATACAAAGCATTATTCAACAAAAGGAATAGAAACAATGTTATTTAAGGCTCAAAACTACGATGACGCAATCTATGAATATATAACACGTAAAAAATTATTATGTGAGTCTTGTTAATTTAAAGATCAGTGAAGTTATCCTAAACTTAGCCCTGAGAGGGTTATTATTCCCATATCTATCCCAAAACCCTGCTCTTTCATCGAGTATCCTGAAACTTACCCTGAGAGGGTTACTATAATTACTTTAGAATTATGTAAAAGTTTAATTCTGCAGCAGGACTAAATGTTTGTGATCTTTGAACATATCTATATATAGTTCGAATTCTAATTTGCATATGCCTATCTCTTATCTTTATTTGATTTTTTTTTTTCACAAAATTACAGGTTAATGTTTGGGTTATTACAAAATTACAAAGTTATGTTAATTACACTGCCAATAATGTCTAGAATATTTTTAATGACATCAAGCATCTGATGCAAGCACTAGCATGTAGCACATTTTGAAGAATTTCTCACACATGGAGAATATAATTGGCAATTACATGAGGATCATTTGCATAAAGCAATTCCTTAAAGTTTATCTGTAACCATTCATATGAAAGCAATATATTCCTGACCATCCAGGTTTATCAGGGGACCCATATTGGACTATGTAAGCTTTTAGTTTTTATTCCATCAATTTTCGAAACCAAGGATCTTGTGCTGCTAAACTACAGATCCAAATCTCTATTTGTATCCTTGGTTGAGAAATTTTTGTATTCCCAATTACTTAATAAGCGAGAGAAATTAAATGGGACAAAAAACAAAACTCCGTCCATGCTCAATCCGGGAGATCATATTTTAGTAATAGGGCTGGGATTCTCACTATCATGACGGTGGTAATTTTCACTCACTATAAATTTAATTAAACTTGTTTCTAGTTCTTACGTTAATGCATTCTTATTTTGTTATTATAGGATATATGTGGGCGATGACATGGTGATTCATCTTATGGAGTTGGAGTGAAAAAAAGTTCATCTTTTTGTGCCCAAAATGTGGCTACAATCGAGACAAGATAGTAGAATTGTCAAAACTTGTCTTGACTGTTTCCTCGATGGCAACAGCCTACATCTTTGAATATGATTCCTGTTGCAAATCACCTGATGAAGTTATCAGGACTGCCACGGAGTTTCTCCAAGGAAAAATTTTGGCAAGTCAACTTGCATTTAACAATTGCGAGGATTTTGCATCCTATTGTAAAACAGGCCTTCGTTTATGTTCTCAAAGGGAATCGTTTGTCAGGACAGTGCGTCTTTTTTCCGACGCCCAGAACCGACCTGTGACCCGATCCTTCATATCGCCCTGGGTCTTGAAGGATATATTTTTCTACTTTTAGTCAAAGTTTTCAGATTTCTTCTGTTATGCTGAGAATGTAGGGCTGATGTCGAACTGTCAGCTGAGTGGTTAGAGCTTAAGAAGGTTCTACAATCACTCAGATGTGGCCACGTCTCTTGCCAGTGCAGTGGGATGCGCCAAGCTGATGAAAGCTAGAAAAGGTCCATGTGTCCAATCCCGCACAGGTCGAGCAATCACTCGGACAGGTGAATAATGGACACAGAGAAAGATTTCACGACATTTGCCCACTTACAAATTAGTAATATTACCTTTGTTCATCCCACTACTATAAATAAGGGTTTCTCTCCCGTTTGCGTATTACTAATTTTTACTCTGAAATAGCATATTGTCTTTCTCTCCCTATGTATTTTCAAGCTATAAATCAGCTCGTTGAACGTGACTAATTTATTTCAAATCCAATATCGGACGTAGGATTCGCCTTGTGAGCATCCGAACCCATTAAATTCGTTATTCTCCTTGTTCTTAAGCTAAACTCCATAATCACACGGACTTCTGAGCCCACTCAGTATTTCTCACGGCGATTAGTTGGTCTCAAATCCAGCATCAACATCTCTTGCATTAAAATATGTGTATGCAGTCAAATTCGAGTCTAATGCAATGGAAGGATTTTAAAATTCTCTCATAATAATTATAGTTATCTGATGAGTGTTATATAACTTGTCTTGATATTTACTACTAAAATATCATCTTAAATAATTTGGAATAAAAAACTTTAGTAGTAATTATCTATTGATAGAACCGTCTGGCATAGAGATTTCACAGTATAGCTAAACTGTTTAAATCTCTGAGTGTATAGAGAAATAATGTTAACAAATGGTTTTGTAATTTGAGAGTCATATTAATAACTTTGTACATCAAATAATCAGCATAACCCACCACCCATGGGTAGTGGGTAGTCCAACGTAAGGGCGAATCAAGGGACTGCAAATGGTCCAACCCATATCAAGGCTTAAATAATTCTCGTTAGGCGCAAAGGTAATACCCTCCCTTATAATTTACCGAGGGTTGCAGTAGTGAGTTGCTATGAGATGCTTCCAACCTCCACTGACAAATGTATCAAGTGTGATTGATAAATGTATATTTCATTTTTATGATGTCATAATTGATTCGATGACATTATTGTGGTTAATTTTGAACTAGACTCCCATTCTGGTGGGTTGCGGTAGTGGATTGTATGAAAAGCTTCCACCGACAAATGTATTAACGGGATTGATAAATTATATTCTCATTTTTATGATGTCATTAATTGATTTGATAACATATTGTTGAATTTTGATACTCTCATTCTCGTACAATAGAATCAATATTATATATATAGTACAAATGATTCGCAAAACGAATACTTGATTAATTAATTTATATTATATGCCACATGGTCAATATTTTGATATATCATCTTTATAATATGAAATTTGGGAATATAAAAATATAATAATCAAAGAATCCAATAATCATTTCAATGAATGAATATAGTTGCCATGATGGCGTTGATCGAATTGCGCAACCAATGGCTTGTTTCCTTTATAATGGTTGCTCCCATTCTCAAAATACAAAACGAAAAAAAATTAAAAAACAATAGAAAATACAATTATTATAACACCAGATGTTCAAGAACTAAGTCGTTATAACAGTAGAACTGCTGCAAATTTTATGACGAAATCAGAAAAGTTGGTGGCGGTGGTGCAAGAACAGCTGCGGCAAAATTCATTTCACTTACCTCGCATGACCGTGTCACGGCCTGGAATATACGGCATGGATTGCAACTGATAGGCGCTACCGGACCCTTTGTAGGATTGAACATCGACTTTTCTTCTCCATTGCTCTCCTTCGAGCGGCCTCATTGCCGAAGTTCGTTCACAAAATGACGACAAAGGAGGACGCAAACGAGTGTATTATGAAGCACGTAAACCCATTTGAGATGTGAAAGATTTGTCGTGAAAGAAATGGAAGTTGAAGGTTGAAGATGAATTAAATGGTTATGAATGGTGAATCGATGTGATTTATTTATAAGGTTGAGAGGGGTTGACTGAAGCGCGGGGTTTGAAGTTGAATGAACTCTAAATGAGACTATGAAGACACGGCCTCACCTTTAAGGGCAACGATTAGCCCATAATATTTATTTATGCGACTTAATCAAAGTAAGAAATTTGAAGATTCCAATTCTGATGCATAGAGAACTATTTCAAGTCTTGGGCTCGGGTCTGCTGTTTTATTTCCAGCCCATGTCCAATATTTGATGACACATTTTTGGTGAGATTGAACGATCAGACTTGTCCGTGGTCATTATATTAGGTTTGTCCACTTTTTTTCTTCAGAATTTTACAATTAGATGAGATACTCATATATTTTTCCTTTTAATTTTATCTAAACAATAATATTATTCACAATTTCTCTCACAATCTCCAACGTGATAATTGTCATTGGCTGCTCGCAAATTGGTAGGCAAAACCTATACAAATAGGTGCATCCATTTTACGAATTGATCAATGACGAACTGTTATGTTGGAGTTTGTAAGAGGTTTGAGATTAATTGTGGATCTAGCATTACTCTTAGTCTGAAAGGAATAAATCCCAATTAATCTATGGGCATATCTCAATTGGATTTCACAGAAGAACCATTATTAAAATTTCTTCCTAACAGTTTAACAATTATATAAAACAATTCCTTTGCATAGATCATATCATTTTAATATATTCCATTCTAATAGTCTTGCATTTTCTCTCCATCTATCTAAAATTTGTAATGGTTTAATTAGAAACATATAATCTCGATCAATCACAAATTGGAAATTAAGGGAATTTTTTTAATGGGACACTTCAACCAGCGACGAGGGCTCCACCGGGTGATCAGATCCTACTAACAGAATCGGTTTTATCACCATCATCACGGTAAGTTTTTCATTGTTCACACTCTTTTAACTTACATCTAATTGGATTATAAAAATAAAATAAAAAATATTCACTTTTCAAAACAAAAACTAGTATATATTTTATATAGTGCTGATACGTACACCATCTAAGCTTCGTCAATTTTAATGATATATCACTCGATTTTCACCAACTTTTTGCGTGATAATTTGCATGTCTAAGATAAATTGGCAAAATCTTAGTGGAATTATGTATCTTATTTATTTTGTGGTACACTGAAATTTGGTAGGTAGTCCATATATTCTAAATTGTTATTCTTATATTTTATTCAATTCAATAAAAGTCATATATAATCATATTGCATATGTATTTATTCTCGTTCGTCGGGAACTCTCTTGTTAACAAATATATGTGGTGATGACATGGTCTTCATTTGTTACCACTTGCAAAGCAAAGTAACTCTTTTTCCCATGCCAAAGGTGGCACACACCAAGCTTACATGGTGGGATCGTCAAACAGGCTGGATTGCTTTCTGGATGCCACTCATTATAATTTTTTATGATTCTCAATTGGCTGAAAGCCACCTGATAGGTTGTGAAGACTGCCACCGAGTTTTTCCAAGGAAAAGGACCTTTGATGACTACAATTTTGCTTTAACAACTGTAAAGACTTTGCATCTTTTGTAAAACAGGCGAAAAGTCATCTGGGCAAAGAAGGAATGCAACTATATTAGCTGCCTTGCCCTCTGCGGTGTTACTGGTGGTAGAGATGGTTAGTCCATGGCCGTGATGAGGTGTACGTGTAGTTTTGGGTTTGGTTTTAGATTAAGGTTTCACTCTATAGTGGAAGCTTCTAGTAAGTGTCATGTCTGTCAACCATGCTCACTTTTTTTTAAATAAAGGATGTACTAACTAGAGAATTAGAGACAATAAATTCAGTTTGTGTAATAGGACTATGACTGATTTTCTTTTTAGGCACTTCATAGAAATAGCTAGTCTCGTTTAAATGAGTTTGAGTAAATTATCTCATATCTTGATGTCCCAAGCACAAGGTTATCAAGCATATGGAAAAAATGTAAATGTTTTATATATGTTGGATGTTAATACACTTGACTTGAACTAATATGATATGATTTGAGGGTTGGTTAAAATCTTTGGCTAATCATAACAGAAAAATTCATTGAGAACAAATCACAAAGAAAATCATTATTATTGGCGCAATCTGTGGAATATATAACACGTAAATAATTAATATAAAGTGATTCCTAAACTTTTTAGTCTAACCATCATAAAAACGTTCCTCGATAAACTAACAGTTTAATTGTTTGATTCTTTCTATTTTATTTTTGATTAATCCAAGGACTTCACAGGAGTAATTATTAAGTTTATTCCTTAACGTTAACATTTACTATAAAACATTCATTTATATGAATTCATATTCTTGAAAGATTATATTCCAATGTCTAATAGTCCTTGCATTTTCTCTCCAGTTATCTACAAATTTGTAATAGTTTAATTAGAAACAGTTTATCTCTAATCCAATTGGAAATTAAAGAAAATTTTACTAAGATAGGACAAAGTCAAGCCAGCTCCAATCGGTGATCACATCACTATCGACAGATCCTTTTTTGTAACTACAATCATCACGTAAATTTTTCAGTTCCACACTCTTTTAAACTACATCTAATTGGAAGTAGATAATATAAGTCATTTTCCAAAACAAACCTAGTATATATATTATATACAGTTGATACGTACACATCTAAGCTTTCTTCAATTTTAATGATATATCTTGATTTAAGCCAACTTTCAGCAACATAAATTTGAATTCTTAAATAAATTGGCAAATTTTCAGTGGAGTTATTGTAATTTATTATATTTTGGTACTACTCGTGATAATTTGGTAGTAAGAACATAGACTCCAATATATTCTAAATTGTTATTCTATATTTGTTCTATGAAAACATATTAATCATATTGTTAGTATATATTATCTTTCGTTGAAAACTCTCTTGTTATAATAGGAATATATGTGGGGACACATAGTCATTCATTTGCTGCCCCTGCAAAGCAAAGTAACTCTTCTTTCGCATGCCCAAAAGGTAAGCACACACCAAGCTTACATAGTGAGTCGTCAAAACATGCCTAAATTGCTTTCTCGATGGCCACTCATTATATATTTTAATAGTAATTCGATATACTGCAAGCCACCCGATGAGGTTGGTGAAGATTGCCACTGCGTTTTTTCCAAGGAATAAGGACCTTGATGAATACGGGTCCGTTTGTTTTAGTATTTTGATTTTTGAAAGTAAGAGTTGGGTTGAATAACGAGATAAGATTTAAAATTAACAAACCACCTCATAGTTTGTTATTTACTAAACACCCCTGTAATAAAAACATTAAAAAACACAGACACCCCCCAATCCATTAATACCATTAGCTCCACCACCCACACAGGGTGGCCAGAGTCCGCGTATTGAGGCACGACCGTTTGGATCTAGTCGGTCGTGCTCCGAGGATGACCTTTTCCAGCCAGGTCCAATGGATCTGGCTAGAAAAGGCCAATCTGGCCATGTTTGGTCGTCAACGACAATCATATCTGGCTGTCGGACGACTAGCTATAGTCAAGATCTGACCGTTAGATCTGGTTGGAAAATGATAGATCAGCGCTTACCGACCGAATCCAGCCGTAGTGCCCATATTCTAGATTCCAACCACTCTGGGCGGTGGTGGCTGGAATCTGGAAAATGTGGGTGGGCGGGGGTGTTTTGGTCAATTTTTAAACTTTTGGGGTGTTATTAAATTAACAAACTTAGAGGTTTAAAACAATTGAATAAATAAAATAGGATTTTCATAATAGGGAAACAATTGTTTTTTGTGGGAATAAGGATAGGATAGTGCAAAAATAATTAAACAAACGAACCTACATTTTTGCTTTTAACAATTGTGAGGGCTTTGCCTCCTTTTGTAAAACGGGCATAAAGACATCTGAGCAAGAGTAAGGTCATCAAAACATTATTAGTGGGCACCATGGCGCGCCCAAGCGGGCACACCATGGTGGCATAGGCATGGCAAGCATCGCCACAGCTTCCGCACGCATTTTGCTGGTAATGATTGCGGTCGAAAAGTTGATGGTGAATGGGTTTAGGTAAAATGGGAAACCTGCCTTTCTTCACCCCTTGACACCCCATGTACAAGTAGGTTTAGGTCTTAGATTAAGGTTTTACTCTATATAGGAAATTCTCTAATAGAACGTTACAATATTAATTCTATAAACCATGTTTAATCACAGTTGGATTTAGTTTGTAAAATATCATGGTCCTAACAAATTAATAATAAGACAAATTAAATATACAATATTTTGTGTGCAAATTCTGCATAATAATTTTTTTAATTATGTCGAATTTAATATCCAACCTAAAAATACAGTAGCATATGATGCAATTAAGCACTACATGTAGCACATTTTGAAGATTGCTCAAAAAAATCACACACACCACCACACACACACACACACACACATATTATATATATATATGTGTTGGTGTGTGTGTGTGTGTGTTTGGTGTGTGTGTGTTGGTGTGTGTGTGTATTGCATGAGGATCATTAAAATAAAGCAATTCCTTGAAGTTTATACGTACCCTTATTGGACGAATGGACATTGTCCCCAATAATGGACATTGTCCTGACCAGCCAGTAGTGCATTTAGCTTGGGGACGAATGGACATTGTCCACTTTAGCTTATTTGTAGATTAATTTCGAACTCTACAATGGAGGCCGCTATTGCTAAACATCTAACTCTATATTTACCATATTGAAAATGTTTGTATCACCAAGTGCGCGTAACAGTAAATCTATGATTGAGTCGCACGAGGATGATCCTGTGAGACAAGTCCATGACAATCTTGTAACCTGCAGGACAAGAAGAGTGAAGACGAAGGCTCAGGGACAATGGTGTGGTGTTGGCCGTAAGCACTCCGACCTTAAGTCAACTAGTTAAAGGGATTTTAGTAAGGCTGAGAGCGAAGGTTTACCAGAAGTTTTTGGTTAGGTGTGACTTATAGGCGTAGAGTGGCCAGGGCGTGTCTCTAAGTGATTACTAGTAGAGTAGTCGAAACAGCTCTATTACCGAAAAGGCGATGATTCTTGGAAGTAAGAATTTTGTGACTAGTGGAGAGACTGTGATTGATGAATATGAGAGGGCTTACTAATATTATCACCAGAATAATGCCATTACATGACTTAACTGTTTGTTTTATACTACTTTCAGCACTTTACTATCCTGTAATAATGTTACTGCTTAGCACGTGACAACTCTCACACTTAGCTTGACTAGTTGACTCTTCTTCATTAAGCTGACTTAGACTGCACTACAACAGATTGGCTTGTCTTCATTCATCTTTATATCAATATTAGTCTCTGAAATGAAACAAATTATGAGGTGATCTATTAGTCCCTAACAATTGCATATTTCTTCTATTTTTAGTTTTTTTTTTTTAACCTTCACGGAATATTTGGAGAGACAGAGGATATAACCATTTTTTTTAATGAACTTCGTACTAATTATTTTAGCCTTGCTTAAAGTTTATGCTAACATTAAAAGCACTCCATGCTTTTTGACCACATGCATCACTAACCAAAGTATGAAGATTGCCCAACTATTTAGGGTGTGTTTGGATAGAGCTCTAGAAAGATAACTCTGGTAATCTATCTTTAATTCCGAACATTCCCTTGTTTGGTTGTCAAGTACGAAGATTTTGGTAATCTTTCAATACCATAGTGATTGCTGTGGGTTAAATAGGGGGTAGTCAGATATCCCTCAAGGGGTGGTATTTAAAGATTACTGCGGTAATCTTAATTTTATACCCATTTTACACTGAATTAAATACCATTCTGGACACAATTGCCTCTAAATGTCACCAAATAATATATTACCCAAATCCCCTACATTTGGAATTTAGCTAAAACACCCCACCACAAAAGTTTAAAAGTTAACAAAATAGGCCAGCACCAAAGACAACCACCTGCCGCCAGCCACCATTGTCGACCACCCCAATAGTCACCAATTGACCCATGACTGGTGGGATTTGGCTAACCGTGTCCAATCTGGCTGTTTCCGGCCAATCAAAGGCCGAAAACGCAAATCGCGATGGATTGGTTGGAAACAATCAAAATAGATCGGCCATTTGTAGCCATTTTTTACAGATGCACACAATCTGTTGTTTTTCGGCCTTCGATCTGGCCAGAAACAACCATATTAACGTGGATCGGGCTGGAAACAGCCAAATGCCATGAATCTAGTCGTTTTTTTGCTAGATCCATAGGGATCTAGCTGTTTTCAGCCTTTGATCTGGCGCCGAAAATAGCGCAAACACGCATGGCCAACCTGATCTCACTAGTCATGCGCTGTTTTGGTGACTAACGCCAGTGGCCGTTTGTGGTACCAATGGTCGTCGTTAGCTTGGTGTGGCTAGGGGTATTTGTTAAATTTAACTTTGTTTGGTGTTTTAGCTAAATTCCAATATAGGGTTAAAAAATTTATTTAAATAATAATTATATATTATAATGATATTAAAAGGAAGGGCAATTCAGTAAAAGTCTTTGTCGATAACATTTTTATTATCCAACTAAACATCTTAATTATTCATACCACTAAGCCCATAACTACAACTTTTGATATAACATTCCCCGTAATCTTTAAGGTAATTTATCTGGTGGTATCTTATATTTTCAGCAATAAAACATCTTCGAACCAAATCCACCCTTTAAGGTATTTTCTTGTATACTAAGGTCATGCCATTAATATAAAGCATTCCATAACATTTCAGTCTAGCCATTCATATAAAACGATTCCTTGACAAACTAGCAGTTTTATTTCAACAAAAGGAAATGAAAATATCTGATTTAAGGCCCAGGATTACAGATGATGTCAATCTGTGGAATATATGCCCGTATGATATACTGGAAATGCTTCCTTTTAAAACACTATAAAATTAAAAATAATTAATTATGTGATATCTTGTTAAGTTATAGACAATTGAAGTATCTTGAAACTCAGCCCTGAGGGGCTATTACCCACCATCTATCCAAAAACCAATTGTTGTTTTTATCATAATATCCTGCTTTGAAATTTATGTAAAGTTTAATTTTTACAGTAGGACTAAATGTTGTGATCTCTTAACATATCCTTATATAGTTCGAATTCCTCAACATATGGAAATATATGTATTGCAATTACATGAGGATCATTTACATAAAGCAATTCCTTAAGTTTTATACGTAACTATTCATATATATAAAAACATATTCCTTGACTATCTACGTTTATCATGGGACCCATATCCTATATATAGTTCGAATTCCTCAACATATGGAATATGTTTGCATTACATGAGGATCATTTCATAAGCATTCCTTAAAGTTTATATGTACCTTCATATATATATAAAGCATATATTGCTTGACTATCTACGTATTAAGGACCCATATTGGCTATGTAAGCTTTTAGCTTTTGTTCCATCATTTATAACCCAAGGATCCAAATCTTTATTTATATCCTCGTTTGAGAAATGTTTTTATTCCCAATGGCTTAGTTTAGTAAGAGAATTAAATGGGACTAATACTAAGCAATCTGTCTAGGCTTAATCTGGGACATCCGTCTAAGCTTAATCCGGGAGATCATATCATTGGTAATAGGGCGGGGATTCTCTACTCTCATCACGGTAAGTAATTTCATTCACTATTATATTTATTATAATTTTGCTCGAGTTCTTACATTAATTCATTCTCTTTTGTAATATAGGAATATATGGCGATGGCATGGTGATTCACTTATGCCAGCTGAAAGAAGGCGAGAATAAATCAGTTCTCTGTGTCGAACCTGTGGCTACAGTAGAGACCAACATAGTGGAATCACAAAACTTGTCTTGACTGTTTCCTTGATGGCAATATCCTTTTTATCTTTAATCATCCCTCCTTGCAGGCCACAATGATTTATCAGGATTGCCACTGATGTTCTCCAAGGAAAACGGATTTTGGCGCGTACAACGTTGTATTTATAATTGCGAGATTTTGCATCCTACTGTAAAACAGGTGTTCGTATATCTTCAAAGGTCCGGGGGTTTTAGAAAAAAGTGGCTTAAATAGTGCAAATGTGAGTTCTAGGGGTGGCGTTCCGGGTACCCTCCATTTTCCGGGGGACCGGAACCGAACGGCACAGTGCATGTTCCCAAACAAAGGACCCGAAACTGGACCCGCACAGTGCAGGTTCTTCAATTCAAGAAAAACCGGAACCTAAAATGCAGGTTCCGGTTCCTTTCCGGGGTACACTGTAAAAAGTTAATAGCCCCCTATTGTTTAAAAAATGACAAAAATACCTTAAAGTTACAAATACACCCCTAACAAATATACTATTTGGGTTTAGGGTTTAATTATAATTAATTAAATGTTAATCATTTAATTAAGTATTGCATATTGTTTATAATAGATGTTATAATTAATTAGTAATCATACCATAAATTTATATGTAATGTTATAATTAAAAATTCTAATTATTTAATTAAGTATTGTGTAATTAGTAAATTAATTACTAATGTTTTAATATAATGTCATAATCAATTAAGTAATCATTTAATTATGTAATGTATATTAATTATTGATCATACTAAATAGTATAATGTAATGTTATAATGAATTAAGTAATCTCTATAAATCTATAATTTATTATTATAATTAATTAAATTTCAAATCATTTAATTAATATCAATGTTTAAATGGAATGTTATAATTGATTAAGTAATCATATTACAAATATATAAGGTAATGTTATAATTAATAAGTTTAATCGTTTAATTAAATAATGTAATATATAGTAAATTATTAATGTTTATAATATAATGTTATAAATTTATAACTAATTATGTATCATTTACTATGAACGCTATAATTAAGTAAATGATCATAATATAATGTATATAATAATGTTTATAATTTAATTGAGTAATTATTTAATTATAATGTAATGCTTAATTAATGTTTATATGAATGTTTATAAGGTAATATTATAATTAATTAAATTATAATCATTAATTAAGTATTGTGCAATGTTTATGTAGTAAATTAGTAATTACTATGTTTAAAACATAATATTATAACTCATAATCAATTAAGTAATCATTTATTATGTAATGTTATAATTAATTATGTGATCATTGATCCTTTCAGTCATAAAACACTTGTAAACATGAGTGACAAGGAATTACAAGTCCTAAAACACTTGCTATTCGGTTGAATCAAAGAGTTCTTCCAGTCCTAAACACTTGGATTGTGGAGTATGGAAGCATTGGAGAGATTCGGCCCAACAAGTTCCAAGGGGAGAGAGAGCCCAAGCACTTCAGCCCAAACCATTCAAGTCCAAGCCCACAGAGCTCAAGTCCACCAAGAGAGAAGCCCAAGTGTTGAATGAACCCATTCCCCATTCTCATTCCAAGGGGAAA
This sequence comes from Pistacia vera, assembly GCF_008641045.1. Lineage (NCBI taxonomy): Eukaryota > Viridiplantae > Streptophyta > Magnoliopsida > Sapindales > Anacardiaceae > Pistacia > Pistacia vera. The sequence goes on from NW_022196009.1 coordinate 240,725, forward strand.
GTCCACTTGAACCCTTATTGGATCCATTTGCAAATCTTCAAGGCCCAATCTGTCACCCTTATTAGACTGATTAGGATCATTGATCAAGTTTTGGGCTAATAAAGTGATTTTTCAACTAATGGGTGCTTAAAAAAATGAACCTTAGAATTAGGGATTCATGTCCCTTTTGCATTAAATGGGTATAACCTTAATTTTTAATGGAAGGCTTGTAATTATTTTGTGTAGTTTTTATTATTTTCATTTCTTGTATTGTAATGTTGATTACACTTTAACCTTGTAATTGCCTATATAAGGCAACTATTCTCCTTAAAAGTTAGTCATGAAATATCAAAAACTGGTTTAACCATTGAGAGAACTTTGGTTCTTATTGAGATTTTCTTATCCAAGTCTTGGCAAGAGAATTGGTGGAATCGATTCAAGTTGGTGGAGAATTCCTTTGCTTGAAGTGTTCATTCTTGTCTTAACCTAAAATTGCAAGTAATGTGATATTGCCTCATTTGTATTTGATCGAATTTGAGCTTGAGTTTAGGGCATATTTTTTGTGTTTGTTGTTTGCAATTGGTTGGAATTGGATCAATCATACTATAATGTAATGTTATAATGAATTAAGTAATCAGATTATAGATCTTTATGTTTATTATAATTAATTAAAATTTAATCATTAATTAAGTAATATATAAATAATAGTAGTAATTACTAATATTAAATGTGATGTTATAAATTTATAACTAATTAAGTAATCATTTAACTATGTAAACTAATTAATTAGTGATCATAATATATATAAGTAATGTAATAATGTTATAATTAATTAAGTAATTATTTAACTATAATGTAATATTTAATTAATTAATTTCAAATCATTTAATTAAGTAATAATTTGTTTATAATGTAATGTTATAATTAATTATGTAATTAACTAATCATACTATATGAAATAGTGAATGTTACAATGAATTAAGTAATCATATTAAAGTTTTTAATATAATATTATAGTTATTTGTTAATATAATAATTAATAATTAAGTAATTATTATATATATATATTACAATTATACATATCGTTCTATAAATTTATAATATAATGTTGTAATTAATTAAATTTCTAATCATTTAATTAGTATTATGCTAATGTTTATGTAGTAATTAGTAATTACTATATTTATAATGTAATGTCATAATCAATTAAGTAATCATTTAATTATGTAATATAATATTATTATATAATCATACTAAATGTAATGTTATAGTGAATTAACTATTAAGTAATCATACTATAAATTTTAATGTAATATTATAATTAATTAAATTTTAATCATTTTTAAGTTTGTATTAATGTTTATATAAAATGTATAATTGACTAAGTAATTATACTATAATCTATAATGTAATGCTATATTAATTAATTTTAATTATTTAATTAGTAATATATTAAATGTTATAACTTATAAGTCAATTAATTAAGTGTAATCATTAATGAATGCATAATTAATTATACTATAAATCAATTAATAATGTTATAAAATTATAATTAATTAAGTAATCTAACTAATTGTAATGTATAATTGATATAAATATGATATTAACTAGTAATTAAATTTATTAATGTTTATCAATTTATCATATATAATTATTAATTACTAATTTATTTAGATATACTTAGAACTTGATAATTGAAGTAAATAACTAAATATATTATTACTCAATCAAATATACTATTTATTCAAAAACAATTCTTTTAATAACTAAAAATGTAAAACACTTCATTGGATCATAATTCCAAATTCACTTAATTAATCAAAACTTTAATATTAATGTATTATTATATTAAAGCTTTTATGATGTAATTTAATGTAATAAGTAATTGTATTCTTTATTTATTTTTAATTAGGTTATTCTAAAAATTTAACTTTTTCTATTAATTTTTTTTTTTTTTTTTAATAAAAAGATAGAAACCCTCCATTATTCACATTTCACAAATATTTCATTATAGTCCAGGTTTCAAAACAGGTTCCAAAAATCAGTTCCAACCGGTGACCCCTACAGGTTCAAACAGGTACCCTTTTACAAGTTCCGATTCCGGTTTCGGTTTCTCATACAACCAGACAACCAGATTCGATCGGTCCAAAAAATTGAAACCGAATCTCCCGCTAGTCGGTTGGCTGAGTTCTGGTTCTGATTCCAGTTCTATCCCTCGGTTCCGGTTCTATCCCTACCGTGCTCACCCTTGAGTTCACGTGGTTTTGTCTTAGCTCATAAATTTTAGCTACATGTCTCCAAAAAAAGTCAACATTCTCAATAAGATGGCGGCTGCAAGTCTTTGCAAACCTTATTCTTCTCATCTCTTTAATATCAATATTAGTCTCTGAAATGAAGAACAAATTAATGACGGATCTATAGTCCCTGAAACAATTGCATATTTCTTACTTTTTCAGTTGTTCTTTTTTTTTTTTTAACCTTCACAGAATTTGGAGAGACAGAGGATATATACCATTTTTTTAATGAACTTCGTACTAATTATTTTAGCATTTGCTTAAAGTTTATGCTAACATTAAAAGCATCTCCATGCTTTTTACCACATGCATCACTCACCCAAAGTATGAAGATTGCTCAACTATTAGGGTGTGTTTGGTTAGAGCTCTAGAAAGATAACTCTGGTAATCTATCTTTAATTCCGAACATACCCTTGTTTGATTGTCAAGTAACAAAAGTTTCGGTAATCTTTCAATACCAATAGTGATTACGTGGTTATAGGGGGTAGTCGATTACCTCCTCAAGGGGTGTATTTAAAGATTACTAGGGTAATCTTAATTTTATACCCATTTACCCTTAATTAAATTCATTCCGGACACAATTGCCCTCAAATGTCTACCAATAATAATCACCCAACCCGCTACATTTTGGAATTTACTAAACACCCCAGCCACAAAACAAGTTTAAAAGTTAACAAAATACCAGCCCACCAAAGACAACCACCGGTCGTGGTCGTTTTTTGCTAGATCCATAGTGATCTAGCTGTTTTCAGCCTTTGATCTGGCCGAAAATAGTGCAAACGACGCATGCCAACCTGATCTCGCTGGTCATGCACCGTTTTGGTGACTGACACTAGCGGCCGGACGTGGTGGCCAATGGTCGTCGGTGTAGCTTGGGTGGCTGGGGGTATTTTGTTAAAATTAACTTTGTTGTTGGGGGTGTTTTAGCTAAATTCTCAATATAAGGGGTTAAAAGAATTATTTAAATAATACATAATAATATAATAATTATTATATTATAATGATATTAAAAAGGAAGGGCAATTCAGTAAAAGTCTCTGTCGATAACATTTTATTCTTCCAACTAAACATCTTAATTATTCTGCCCACTAATCTAACCAGCATATTGATATAACATTCCCCCGTAAGCTTTAAGGTAATTTTCTTGGTGATAATCTTATTTTCAGTAATAAAATTCCTCGAACCAAACGCATCCTTAAGGTATTTTCTTGTATAGCTAAGTCATGCCATTAATATAAAGCGATTCCATAACATTTCAGTCTAGCCATTCATAAAAACGTTTCCTTACAACTCGCAGTTTTATTTCAACAAAAGGAAATAGAAACAATCGTATTTAAGGCCAAGATTACAGGATGACGCAATCTGTGGAATATGACACGTAATGATATACTGGAAATGCTCTTTTTAAAACACTTAAAAATAAAAAATAATTAATTATGTGATATCTTGTAATTTATAGACAATGAGTTATCCTGAAACTCAGCCTGAGAGGGCTTTATTCACCATCTATCCAAAAACCAATTGTTGTTTTTATCATAGTATCCTGCTTTTAGAATTATATGTAAAGTTTAATTTTTACAGTAGGACTAATGTTTGTGATTCCTAAACATATCCTTATATAGTTTGAATTCCCACATATGAAATATAGTATTGCAATTACATGAGAATCATTTACATAAAGCAATTCCTTAAAGTTTATCTGTAATCTTCATATATATAAAACAAATATTCCTTGACTATCTACGTTTACATAGGGACCCATAGTTCATATATAAGTTCGAATTCCTCAACATATGGAATATATGTATTGCAATTACATGAGGATCATTTACATAAAGCATTCCTTGAAAGTTTATTTGTAACCATTCATATATTATATAAAGCAATATTTCCTTGACTATCTACGATCATAGGGACCCATATTGGACTATATAAGCTTTTAGCTTTTGTTCCATCAATTTTCGAACCCAGGATCCAATCTATATTTATATCCTCGTTTGAGAAATGTTTGTATTCCCAGTGCCTTAGTTTAAGCAGAAATTAAATGGGACTAAAACCAAGCTCTCGGTCTAAGCTTGATCCGGGAGATCATATCTTTAGTAATAGGGCGGGGATTCTCTATCATCACGGTAAGTATATTTCATTCACTATTATATTAATTATAATTTGCTTGAGTTCTTACATTAATGCATTCTTCTTTGTAATTAAGGAATATATGTGGGCGATGGCATGGTGATTCATCTTATGCCAGCTGAAAAGAAGATAAATCAGTTTCTCTGTGTCCAAACTGTGGCTACAGTAAAGACCGGCACAGTGGAATCATCAAAACTTGTCTTGACTGTTTCCTTGATGGCAATATCCTTTTTACCTTATACATCCCATCCCTTGCAGGCCACCAGATGAAGTTATCAGGATTGCCACTGAGTTTCTCCAAGGAAACGAGATTTTGGCACATACGACCTTGTATTTAGAATTGCGAGGATTTTGCATCCTACTGTAAAACAGGCGTTAATTTCTCTTACAAAGGATTGGGTGGGTTTAGAAAAAAGTTGACCAATTTATCTTCATGACAAATGTTGGGTAGGTGTAAATTGTTCGGCCTACTTGAATATTATCTTTCTCTTCCGTAAGATATATATAAGCAATTATGACATTAATAAGTGACTGAATTATTAATGTCTTGTTGTTAACGTACTAATACCTTAATAAATTCTATATAATTTTTTTTAGTGCAAATTATTAAAGTTCTATTTAATCAGTATTCATTAATGTCTAGACCTGAAAAATTGCATTAGCTATAATGCGAGCACTACACGCATGTAAGAATTGCTCTATGTATACATGTGTATTGCTGAGGATCATTTACATAAAGCAATTCCTCGATCAACATATAGTACACATGATTTAGCTTCGTTCGATTAATTTTTTAACCTTACAATCTTGAGGCTGCTATTGCTAAACCATCTAAATTATATATGTCCATAGTTGAGAAATGAGAAGTTTTATTGCCAAGTAGCAACACAATATATAGGATGCAATTAAATGCCCACGGGAGTTATTCAACATCCATCCATAGGAGATGTTATCAGCTTATATAATATACAGCAATTGGAATAATGTATTTTTTTTCTTCTTTTTTTCTCTATATTGTAGGATGCTAATACACTTACTTGATACTAATTATGATTTGATCTAAGGGTTGGTTAAGACCTTTGGCTTAATTCAAAATAGAAAAACTCATTGAGAACCAAATCATAAAAGAAAAGCATTAATTAGACTGACTAAAGGAGAGATTTTCCTACTAAATAAAATAACATATATGAATCATTAAAGTGATTCAGAGAACTCGAAGAGAGAATAAGCAAGAGAAAGGTTCAGAAGAGTACGTCAAGTTTTTTTTCCAGAATAATATCGGTCATGACTAACTGTTTGTTTTATACTACTTCAGCACTTTACTAATACTGTATAATGTTACACCGCTTAGCCACCTGACTACTCTCACGCTTAGCTTGACTAGTTGACTCTTCTTCAAAGCTGACTTAGACTGCACATACTAATAGACTTGGCTTGTTCTTCATTCTCTCTTTAATACAATATTAGTCTCTGAAATGAAGAACAAATAATGAGGTGATCTATTAGTCCCTGAAACAATTGCATATTCTACTATTTCAGTTTTTTTTTTTTATTTTTTATTTTTAACCTTCACGGAATATTTGGAGAGACAGAGGATATATACCATTTTTTTAATGAACTTCGTACTAGTTTTTTAGCCTTTGCTTAAGTTATGCTAACTTTAAAAGCATCTCCAGCATCACCCAAATTACGAAGATTGCTCAACTACTTAAGATATCTCATGATAGCTAAGGCATGCCATTGATTAAATGATTCGTTTTTTCCATTTTTTCAACTAAATTTCCCACCTAAATTATTCTATTTACTATCTATGTATGAATATATGGAATACTTGATAATTATTTATTATATATAGCTGCTGGTCAATATTTTAAATATCATCTTTATAATGTGATAATTTGGGAAAATAATTAAAAAATATAATAATCAAAGAATCCAATAATCAATTTCAATGAATGAATATGATTGACATGATGGGGTTGATCGAATTGCCCAACCACATGGCTTGTTGCCTTGTAATGGTTGCTCCCATTCTCAAAATACAAAGACGAAAAAAATTTAAAAAACAGTAGAAAATTACAATTTTATATACCCCAGGATGTCAGAACTAGAGTCGTTTAACTGTAGAAGCTCTGCAAATTTACTCGGAATCAAAAGGCTGGTGGCGGTGTGCATGATCAGCTGCGGCAAAATTCATTTCACTTAACGTGCAATGACCGCGCCACCGCCTGGAATATTTGATGGCATATTTACGCAGCCCATGTCCAAATATTTGATGGCATGATCTTTGGTGAGATTGAACGATCAGACTTGTCCATAGTCATACAGATGGGTTGTCACTTTTTTTCAGAATTTTCAATTAGAATGAGATACTCTAATATATTTTTCTTTTTAATTTTATTTTCAACAATAAGCTAAGTCCACAACATTCTTCACGACTCCAGACTGATAGCTTATCATTGGTTAATGTCAATTAGAGGCATAACGCATAATACAAGCAGGTGAGACCCATTTTACGAATTGATCAATGACGAGTTACTATATTCGGAGTTGTAAGAGAATGTTTATTATATAATTGTGGACCTAGCATACTCTTATTCGAAAAGTATAAATCCCAATTATCTATGGGCATATTTCAATAGGACTTCACATAACAACCATTATTAATTTATCTCTTACCAGTTTAACATTTATTATAAAGCAATCCTTTATAATGGATTCATATTGTTTTAAGATTATATTCCAATCTCTAGTCATACGATCTGAGAGCTCTTTTGTACGCAATCTTAGAGATTATATTCCAATCTCTAATAGTCCTTGCATTTTCTCTCCATCATCTATAAATTGTAATGGTTTAATTAGAAAGCAGAAATCTCTAATCACAAATTGGAAATTAAGGAAAATTTTATTAAGATGGCAAATTCAAGCCACGACAGGGGCTCCAACCAGGTGATCAGATCTTTAGTGACAGAGGTTGCTCATCATTATGGTAAGTTTTTTGTTTTCGCATTCTTTTAAACTTACATCTAATTGAAAGTATATATATTTCACTTTCCAAACCAAACCCAGTCATATATAATTATATATGGTGTGATAATGTACTCCATGTAAGCTTTCGTCAATTTTATGATATGAACTCAATTTTCACCAACTTTTTGCATTGGAAAAATTTTCAATGGAACTTTGTAATCCATTATATTTTGTGGTACTACTGATCATTTGGTAGGTAAGTATCATAGGCTCCATATATCTAAATTGTTATTCTTATATTTTATTCATCAATAAAAGTCATATATAATCATATTGTATAGGTTATTTATGTTCTCTTTCGTCGACAACTCCCTTGATTATAACAGGAATATATGTGGGAGACGGTTTGGTCATTCATTTGCTACCACCTGCAAAGAAAAGTAACTCTTCTTCCCCATGCCAAAAATGTGGGCACACACCAAGCTTACATGGTGGGATCGTCAAAACATGTCTGGATTGCTTTTTCGATGGCTACTCATTATATATTCTTGATACTGATTCGATGTACTGCAAGCCACCTGATGAGGTTGTGAAGACTGCCACCGAGTTTTTCCAAGGAATAAGGACCTTTGGTGACTACAATTTTGCTTCTAACAATTGTCAGGACTTTGCCTCCTTTTGTAAAACAGGTATAAAGTCATCTGAGCAAAGAAATAAGGTCGACAAAACATTATTGGTGGGCACCAAGAAGGTCACCAAAGTGAGCGCCACCATGGCGGTCATTGGCATTGCAAGCATCGCCGCAGCTTCCGCGCTGCATTTTGTTGTTAAACGGACTGTTGCGGAAAAAGTTGATGGTAGGAATGGGAAACCTGGCCCTTCCCCACCCGGTTGACATCCCTATGTACAAGTAGGTTTAGGTTTTAAATTAATGTTTTACTCTATAGGAAATTCTGTAATAAGAACGTTACGATATTAATTCCATCAAACCATGTTTAATCATTGTTGGATTTTAGTCTGTAAAATATCATGGTCCTAGCAAAATAATAACAAGACATATTAAATATACAATATTTTTGGTGCAAATTTCTGCATAATAAATTTTTTAATTAGGTTCGAATTTAATGTCTAGACCTAAAAAATGCAGTAGCATATGATGCAATTAAGTACTAACATGTAGCACATTTTGAAGTAAGTGCGTGCGTGCATAATATATACCATTTTAATGAACTTCGTACTAATTATTTTTAAGCTTTGCTTAAAGGTTATCCTAACATTAAAAGCATCTCCATGCTTTTTGATAATATGCATAACCCAAAGTTTGAAGATTGCTCAACTATTTAAGGCATTCTGTATAGCTAAGGCCATGCCATTAAGATAAAGTGGTTCCTTAACATTTCAGTCTAGCCATTCATATAAAACGATTCCTTGACAAACTAACAGTTTAATTTATTCCATTTTTTCAACTAAATTTTCACACCTGGATTATTCTATATATCTATCTATGTATCAATATATGGAATACATTTATTTTTTATTTTTTATAATTTGCTAATTTCCATCACACATATAAGATACAGTTGTCATTGTTTCAAAATTCAATGATACTAAAAATATTTAAAAAATAAAATAAAAATAAAGCCATGGTCCTTGCAGGCTAATAAGTTTCCAAATCCCCTGATGAAGTTGTCAACGTAGGCACTGAACTTCTCCAAGGAAATGACTTTGGTAAATACTATTTTATTGCTAAAAAATTTCAGACAGGCCATTGGCGCTAGCAGCAGCAAAACGCAAAGCATTATTATTATTATTATTTTGGGTAAACATGGTAATTGTATAAAAGAATCAAAAAATACATCCTAGGCCTAGGGTGGCGAATCCCCTTCCACCAAAACCTTGGACAGGCCCAAGGTTTGAAAGCTATACAAAAGGAACCAGAAATTATACAAGTGCAAACTTTTACAAGCAAGGCCCGAACCAAAAGAACCAGACCAAGGTAAAAGAATACAAAGCATTATTCAACAAAAGGAAATAGAAAACAATGGTATTTAAGGCTCAAGACTACAGGATGACGCAATCTATGGAATATATAACACGTAAAAAATTAATTATGTGATGTCTTGTTAATTTATAGATAAGTGAAGTTATCCTGAAACTTAGCCCTGAGAGGGTTATTATTCACCATATCTATCCAAAAACCCTTGCTCTTTTTATCGTAGTATCCTGAAACTTAGCCCTGAGAGGGTTACATATAATTACTTTTAGAATTATATGTAAAAGTTTAATTCTGACAGCAGGACTAAATGTTTGTGATCTTTGAACATATCTATATATAGTTCAAATTCTAATTTGCATAGGCCTATCTCTTATCTCGTATTTGAATTTTTTTTACAAAATTAAAGGTTAATGTTTGTGTTATTACAAAGTTATGTTAATTACACTGCCAATAATGTCTATATAGTAGTTTGGTTTAAGAGAGGATATGAAGTATATTTGGGGTGTGTCTGCAAAATATCAGACTTATGTAATCTTGGGGGTGTGCCTGTAAAGTATCAGACTTATGTAATGCGGTGCGTTTTGGCTTAATAATGTGTATGAATACTGTACAATCTTGTAACTGTTTCAGTTAGTAAAGTATTTCTCTTCTATTCAGTTGAAACAGAGTCTCGTATTTTCTCTCTGGTTTTCTTGCTTCTTTTCTTGATTTTCTTCAAATCCTTCTGTCTAGAATATTTTTAATGACATTAAGCTTCTGATGCAAGCACTATCATGTAGCACATTTTGAAGAATTTCTCAACTCATGGAATATATATATTGCAATTACATGAGGACCATTTATATGAAGCAATTACTTATAGTTTATCTGTAACCATTCATATATATAAAGCAATATACTCCTTGACTATCCAGGTTTATCAGGGAGACCCATATTGGACTATGTAAGCTTTTAGCTTTTATTCCATCAATTTTCGAACCCAATGATCTTGTGCTGCTAAACTACAGATCCAAATCTCTATTTGTATCCTTGGTTGAGAAATTTTTGTATTCCAATCAGCTTAGATTAAGCGAGAGAAATTAAATGGGACAAAAAAAAAAGCACTCCGTCTATGCTCAATCCGGGAGATCATATTTTTAGTATTAGGGCTGGGATTCTCTACTATCATCACGGTACGTAATTTTCACTCACTATAATATTTAATTATAACTTTGTTCTAGTTCTTACGATTAATGTATTCTTCTTTTGTTATTATAGGAATATATGTGGGCGATGACATGGTGATTCATCTTATGGCAGCTGGAATGAAAAAAAGTTCATCTTCTTTGTGCCCAAAATGTGGCTACAATCGAGACAGAGATAGTAGAATTGTCAAAACTTGTCTTGACTGTTTCCTCGATGGCAACAGCCTATATCTTTGAATATGGTATGCCTTGCAAATAGGAGTGTAAACGAGCCGAGTCGAGCCGAGTATCACCCTAAACGAGCCTGACTCGGTTAAGCATTAGACAAGTTCGAGTCGAGTCACGAGTCAACCAAGTCAGGAAAATTCGGCTCGTGACTCGGCTCGTTTATAAACGAGCCAGCTCGTGACTCGACTCGTTTATAAACGAGCCAGCTAGTGACTCGGCTCGTTTAATGCGAGCTCGAATTGGCTCGATTACAGCTCGTTTGACCCTTTTTTAATATAACCTGTAGATTTTGTTTTACACAAATCAGATCCAATTTTTGATAAATTTGCATCTAAATCAACATAAATCACATCCAAATCAACATAAACAACGTATTACACAACAAATTATACAAAAAAAAAAAAAAACCAAACACAAATCTCCATCAAAATACATCAAAATTATCATCAAAACGACATAGAATTCAAACTTCTGGAAGTTGAATATCCAATGATTCCTGTGCTTGTGGTGGCTTGGTGTGATAATTAGGAAATTGTTTTAGGGTTCTTGATTTGGGGGAGAATGAATTTACGCAATTTGATTTTGGGTTAATTGGGATTATTTTGTTAAGGGTTAATTTGTGATTTTTTAAACCTTTTAGTCTTTTACATGTCAAATTACAAAAAAACCCAAAAACTTGTATTATGCACAGAAAAACCCTAAACGAGCCACTACTAGCTCGCGAGTAGAATTGAGTCGAGTCGGGGTAGACTCGAACTCAGCTCGATAACTTACTCGAGTCGAATTCGAGCTGGCTCGGCTCGATTATAATCGACCCGAGTTTGAGTATTTAACGAGTCGGCTCGGGTCGACTGACAACGCTACTTGCAAATCACCTGATGAAGTTATTAGGACTACCACGGAGTTTCTCCAAGGAAAAGATTTTGGCAAGTACAATTTGCATTTAACAATTGCGAGGATTTTGCATCCTATTGTAAAACAGGCCTTCGTTTATGTTCTCAAAGGGAATCGTTTGTCAGGATAGTGCATCTTCTTCCGATGCCCAGAATCGGACCTGTGACCCCAATCCTTCAAGTCGCCCTGGGGATCTTGGACGGATATAGTTTTTACTTTTAGTCAAAGTTTTCAGATTTCTCCTGTTATGCTTGAGAATGTAGGGCTGATGTCGAACCTTGTCAGCACGGGTGCTTAGAGCTTAAGAAGATTCTACAACCACTCAGATGCAGCCACGTCTCTTGCCAGTGCAGTGGGATGCGCCAGGTTGGCGAAAGGCTAGAAAAGGTCCACGTGTCCAATCCCTGCACAGGTTGAGCAAATCACTCGGATAGGTGAATAATGGCACACAGAGAAGGATTTGCACGACATCTGCCCCACTCACAAATTTAGTAATAATTACCTTTATTCATCCCATTATAAATAGAGGGTTCCTCTCCCGTTTGTGGGATTAGCTAATTTTTACTCAGAAATAGCATACTCTCTTTCTCTCCATATTGTATTTTTTAAGCTATAAATCAGCTCGCTGAACGCGACTTGACTTATTTCATTAATACAAATACCAGTGGACGTAGGATTCACCTTGTGAGCATCCGAACCACTTTAAATATCGTTCTTCCCCTTGTTATTAGCTAAATACTTCCATAATCACACGTGACTTCTGAGCCCACTCAGCATTTCTCACGTGCGAGTAGTTGGTCTCAAAATCCAACGTCAACATCTCTTGTATTAAAATATGTGTATGCAGTCAAATTCGTGTTCTAATGCAATGGAAGGATGTTTAAAATTCTCTCATAAAATAATTATAGAGTTATCTGACGAGTGTTATATAACTTGTCTTGAGTATTTACTACTAAAATATCATCATAAATAATTTGGAATTAAAAACTTTAGTAGATAATATTATCCATTGATGAGGACCGTCTTGCATAGAGATTATCACAGTAACAGCTAAACTGTTTAAATCTCTGAGTGATAAAGAAATAATGTTAACGAATGGTTTTAGTAATTTGAGATGTCATATTAATAACTTGTAACATCAAAATAATCAGCATAACCCACCACCCATGGGTAGTTGGTAGTCCAACGATAAGGGCGAATCAAGGGAACTGCAAATAGTCCAACCCATAATCAATGCTTAAATTAATTCTCCCTAGGCGCAAAGGTAATACCCTCCCTTATAATTTACCGAGGGGTTGCAGTAGCGAGTTGCTATGAGATAGCTTCCAGCCTTCCACTGAAAAATGTTATCAAGTGTGATTGATAAATCTATATTATCATTTTTATGATGTCATTAATTGATTCGATGACATTATTGTGTTAATTTTGAACTAGACTCCCATTCTGGTGGGGTTGCGGTAGTGGATTGCAATGAGAAAACTTTCACTGACAAATGTTATCAAACGTGATTGATAAATATATATTATCATTTTTATGATGTCATTAATTGATTTGATAACATTATTGTGTTAATTTTGAATACTCTCATTCTCGTACAATAGAATCGAATATTATATATATAGTACAAATGATTCGAAAACGAAAAAAAATTTAAAAAACAGTAGAAAATTACAATTATTTATAGACACCAGGATGGTCAAGAACTAGAGTCGTTATTAACAGTAGAAGCTGCTGCAAATTTTACGACGAAATCAGGAAAAGCTGGTGGCGGTGGTGCATGAACAGCTGCGGCAAAATTCATTTCACTTAACGTGCAATGACCGCTGCCACGGCCTGGAATATACGTGCATGGATTGCGACCGATAGGCGCCACCGGACCCTTTTGTAGAGATTGAACGATCAGACTTTTCTTTCTCCATTGCTCTCCTTCGAGCGGCCTCATTGCCGAAGTTCGTTCACAAAATGACGCACAAAGAAGGACGCAAACGAGTGGTATTATGAAGCAACGTAAACCCATTTGAGATGTGAAAGATTTGTCGTGAAAAGAAATGGAAGTTGAAGGTTGAAGATGAATTAAAAATGGTTATGGAGATGGATGAATCGATGTGTATTTATATTATAAGGTTGAGAAGGGGTTGACTGAAAGCCGCGGGGTTTGAAGTTTGAATGAAAGTCTAAATGAGAGACACGGACCTTCACCTTTAAGGGCAAACGATTAGCCCATAATATTTATTTATGCGACTTAATCAAAGTAAGAAATTTGAAGAAGTCCAATTCTGATGCATGAGAGAAGTATTTCAAGTCTTGGGCTCTGGGTCTATTGGTTTTATTGACCCAGCCCATGTCCAATATTTGATGACATGATTTTTGGTGAGATTGAACGATCAGACTTGTCCGTGTAGATAGGTTTGTCACTTTTTTTTCTTCAGAATTTTACAATTAGAATTAGATACTCTAATATATTTTTCTTTTTAATTTTATTCTGAACAATAGTATTAAGTTCACAATATTCTCTCACAACCTCTAACATGATAATTTATCATTGGTTAGCTCGCAAATTGGTAGGCAAAACCTATACAAGCAGGTAAGACTCATTTTACGAATTGATCAATGACGAACTGTTATGTTAGGAGTTGTAAGAGAAGATTATGAGATTAAATTGTGAATCTAGCATTACTCTTAGTCTAAAAAGGAATAAATCCCAATTAATCTATGGGCATATCTTAATAGGACTTTTCAGAGGAACCATTATTAAAATTTCTTCCTTAACAGTTTAACAATTATTATAAAACAATTCCTTTGCAATAGATTCATATTATTTTAAGATTATATTCCAATCTCTAATAGTCATTGCATTTTCTCTCCATCTATCTATAAATTTGTAATGGTTTAATTAGAAAGCAGATAATCTCTAATCACAAATTGGAAATTAAAGGAAAATTTTATTAAGATGGGACAACGTTCAAGCCAGCAACGGGGGCTCCAACCGGGTGATCAGATCACCACTAATAGAATCGTGTTTGTCTACCATCATCACGGTAAGTTTTTTAGTGTTCACACTCTTTTAAACTTACATCTAATTGCAAGTATATATAAATATAAATATAATTCACTTTCCAAAACAAAAACCTAGTATATATTATATATATATAGTGTTCATAACGTACACCATCTAAGCTTTCTTCAATTTAAATGATATATCAACTCGACTTTTCACACTTTTTGCATTGGCAAAATTTTCAGTGGAATTATTGTAATCTCATTATATTTTGTGGTACTACTGATCATTTGGTAGGTAAGTATCATAGACTCCATATATTCTAACTTGTTATTCTTATATTTTATTCAATTCAATAAAAGTCATATATAATCATATTGTATATGTATTTATATTCTCTTTCGTCGAAAACTCTCTTAATTTATAACAGGAATATATGTGGGGGATGACATGGTCATTCATTTGCTACCGCTTGCAAAGCAAAGTAACTCTTCTACCCCATGCCAAAACTGTGGGCACACACCAAGCTTACATGGTGGGATCGTCAAAAAATGTCTGGATTGCTTTCTCGATGGCAACTCATTATATATTCTTGATATTAACAACTGCAAGCCACCTGATGAGGTTGTGAAGATTGCCACCGAGTTTTTCCAAGGAATAAGGACCTTTGGTGACTACAATTTTGCTTTTAACAACTGTGAAGACTTTGCATCCTTTTGTAAAACGGGCAAAAAGTCATCTGAGCAAAGAAGGAATGCAACTGTATTAGCTGTCTTGCCCTCTGCGATGTTATCTGGTGGTAGAGTGATTGTTGGTCCAGCAGGCGGTGGTGATGGTGTAAGCGTAAGTTGTTGGTTTAGGTTTTAAATTAAGGTTTTACTCTATAGTGGAAATTTTCTAGTAAAGATGTCATGTCTGTCAACCATGCTCAACTTTTTTTTTTTTTTTAAAATAAAAGGATGTACTAACTAGAGAATTAAAAGACAATAAATTTAGTTTTGTGTAATAGGACTATGACTGACTTTTTCTTTTGTTAAGCACTTCATAGAAATAGCCAGTCTCGTTTAAATGAGGTTTGAGTAAATTATCTTCGTATCTTGATGTCCCAAGCACAAGGGTTATCAAGCATATTGGAAAAATGTAAATGTTTTATATATGTTGGATGTTAATACACTTGACTTGATACTAATTATGGCTTAAATTATTCTCGTAGGCGCAAAGGTAATACCCTCCCTTATAATTTACCGAGGGGTTGCAGTATGATTGCTATGAGATAGCTTCCACCTTCCACTGACAAATGTTATCAAGTGGGATGTATAATGTATTTATCATTTTTATGATTCATTAATTGATTCGATGCCATTATTGTGTTAATTTTGAACTAGACTCCCATTCTGGTGGGTTTCGGTAGTGGATTGTAATGAAAAAGCTTCCACCGACAAATGTTATAAACGTGATTGATAAATATATATATCATTTTTATGATTTCATTAATTGATTTATAACATTAGTGTGTAATTTTGAATACTCTCATTCTCGTACAATAATCAATATTATATATAGTACAAATGATTCGGCAAAATATCGAATTAACTTGTATTAATTTTATTATATATATGCCACATGGTCAATTTGATATATCATCTTTAAATATGATAATTTGGGAAAATAATTAAAAATTAATATCAAAGAATCCAATAATCAATTCAATATGAATATGAGTTGCCATGTGGCGTGATCGAATTGCGCAACCAGATGGCTTGTTGCATTTAATGGTTGCTCCCATTCTCAAATACAAAAACGAAAAAAAATTTAAAAACATAGAAATTACAATATTTATAGACACCAGGATGGTCAAGAACTGAGTCCCAGAAATTATACAAGTGCAAACTTTTACAAGCAAGGCCCGAACCAAAAGAACCAGACCAAGGTAAAAGAATACAAAGCATTATTCAACAAAAGGAAATAGAAAACAATGTTATTTAAGGCTCAAGACTACAGGATGACGCAATCTATGGAATATATAACACGTAAAAAATTAATTATGTGATGTCTTGTTAATTTAAAGATAAGTGAAGTTATCCTGAAACTTAGCCCTGAGAGGGTTATTATTCACCATATCTATCCAAAAACCCTTGCTCTTTTTATCGTAGTATCCTGAAACTTAGCCCTGAGAGGGTTACATATAATTACTTTTAGAATTATATGTAAAAGTTTAATTCTGACAGCAGGACTAAATGTTTGTGATCTTTGAACATATCTATATATAGTTCGAATTCTAATTTGCATATGCCTATCTCTTATCTATTATTTGATTTTTTTTTCACAAAATTACAGGTTAATGTTTGTGTTATTACAAAATTACAAAGTTATGTTAATTACACTGCCAATAATGTCTAGAATATTTTTAATGACATCAAGCATCTGATGCAAGCACTAGCATGTAGCACATTTTGAAGAATTTCTCAACACATGGAGAATATATATTGCAATTACATGAGGATCATTTTCATAAAGCAATTCCTTAAAAGTTTATCTGTAACCATTCATATAAAAGCAATATATTCCTTGACCATCCAGGTTTATCAGGGGGACCCATATTGGACTATGTAAGCTTTTAGTTTTTATTCCATCAATTTTCGAAACCAAGGATCTTGTGCTGCTAAACTACAGATCCAAATCTCTATTTGTATCCTTGGTTGAGAAATTTTTGTATTCCCAATTAGCTTAGATTAAGCGAGAGAAATTAAATGGGACAAAAAACAAGCACTCCGTCTATGCTCAATCCGGGAGATCATATTTTTAGTAATAGGGCTGGGATTCTCTACTATCATGACGGTGAGTAATTTTCACTCACTATAATATTTAATTATAACTTTGTTCTAGTTCTTACGTTAATGCATTCTTATTTTGTTATTATAGGAATATATGTGGGCGATGACATTGTGATTCATCTTATGGGAGTTGGAGTGAAAAAAAAGTTCATCTTTTTTGTGCCCAAAATGTGGCTACAATCGAGACAGAGATAGTAGAATTGTCAAAACTTGTCTTGACTGTTTCCTCGATGGCAACAGCCTACATCTTTGAATATGTTATGCCTTGCAAATCACCTGATGAAGTTATCAGGACTGCCACGGAGTTTCTCCAAGGAAAAGATTTTGGCAAGTACAACTTTGCATTTAACAATTGCGAGGATTTTGCATCCTATTGTAAAACAGGCCTTCGTTTATGTTCTCAAAGGGAATCGTTTGTCAGGACAGTGCGTCTTTTTCCGACGCCCAGAACCGGACCTGTGACCTCGATCCTTCAAGTCGCCCTGGGGATCTTGGAAGGATATAGTTTCTACTTTTAGTCAAAGTTTTCAGATTTCTTCTGTTATGCCTGAGAATGTAGGGCTGATGTCGAACATTGTCAGCATGAGTGGTTAGAGCTTAAGAAGGTTCTACAATCACTCAGATGTGGCCACGTCTCTTGCCAGTGCAGTGGGATGCGCCAAGCTGATGAAAGGCTAGAAAAGGTCCATGTGTCCAATCCCTGCACAGGTCGAGCAAATCACTCGGACAGGTGAATAATGGGACACAGAGAAAGATTTGCACGACATTTGCCCCACTTACAAATTTAGTAATAATTACCTTTGTTCATCCCACTACTATAAATAGAGGGTTTCTCTCCCGTTTGCGGTATTAGCTAATTTTTACTCTGAAATAGCATATTGTCTTTCTCTCCCTATTGTATTTTCTAAGCTATAAATCAGCTCGTTGAACGTGAACTAATTTATTTCATTAATACAAATATCAGTGGACGTAGGATTCGCCTTGTGAGCATCCGAACCATTTTAAATATCGTTATTCTCCTTGTTATTAGCTAAATACTTCCATAATCACACGTGACTTCTGAGCCCACTCAGTATTTCTCACGTGCGAGTAGTTGGTCTCAAAATCCAGCATCAACATCTCTTGCATTAAAATATGTGTATGCAGTCAAATTCGAGTTCTAATGCAATGGAAGGATGTTTAAAATTCTCTCATAAAATAATTATAGTTATCTGATGAGTGTTATATAACTTGTCTTGAGTATTTACTACTAAAATATCATCTTAAATAATTTGGAATAAAAAACTTTAGTAGATAATATTATCTATTGATGAGGACCGTCTTGCATAGAGATTATCACAGTAATAGCTAAACTGTTTAAATCTCTGAGTGATAGAGAAATAATGTTAACAAATGGTTTTAGTAATTTGAGATGTCATATTAATAACTTGTAACATCAAAATAATCAGCATAACCCACCACCCATGGGTAGTGGGTAGTCCAACGATAAGGGCGAATCAAGGGAACTGCAAATGGTCCAACCCATAATCAAGGCTTAAATTAATTCTCGTTAGGCGCAAAGGTAATACCCTCCCTTATAATTTACCGAGGGGTTGCAGTAGTGAGTTGCTATGAGATAGCTTCCAACCTTCCACTGACAAATGTTATCAAGTGTGATTGATAAATGTATATTATCATTTTTATGATGTCATTAATTGATTCGATGACATTATTGTGTTAATTTTGAACTAGACTCCCATTCTGGTGGGGTTGCGGTAGTGGATTGTAATGAAAAAGCTTCCACCGACAAATGTTATTAAACGTGATTGATAAATATATATTATCATTTTTATGATGTCATTAATTGATTTGATAACATTATTGTGTTAATTTTGAATACTCTCATTCTCGTACAATAGAATCAAATATTATATATATAGTACAAATGATTCGGCAAAAATATCGAATTAACTTGATTAATTAATTTATTATATATATGCCACATGGTCAATATTTTGATATATCATCTTTATAATATGATAATTTGGGAAAATAATTAAAAATATAATAATAAAAGAATCCAATAATCAATTTCAATGAATGAATATGAGTTGCCATGATGGTGTTGATCGAATTGCGCAACCAGATGGCTTGTTGCATTATAATGGTTGCTCCCATTCTCAAAATACAAAAACGAAAAAAAATTTAAAAAACAATAGAAAATTACAATTATTTATAGACACCAGGATGGTCAAGAACTAGAGTCGTTATTAACAGTAGAAGCTGCTGCAAATTTTATGACGAAATCAGGAAAAGTTGGTGGCGGTGGTGCAAGAACAGCTGCGGCAAAATTCATTTCACTTAACCTGCAATGACCGTTGTCACGGCCTGGAATATACGAGCATGGATTGCAACTGATAGGCGCTACCGGACCCTTTTGTAGAGATTGAACGATCAGACTTTTCTTTCTCCATTGCTCTCCTTCGAGCGGCCTCATTGCCGAAGTTCGTTCACAAAATGACGCACAAAGTAGGACGCAAACGAGTGGTATTATGAAGCAACGTAAACCCATTTGAGATGTGAAAGATTTGTCGTGAAAAGAAATGGAAGTTGAAGGTTGAAGATGAATTAAAAATGGTTATGGAGATGGATGAATCGATGTGTATTTATATTATAAGGTTGAGGAGGGGTTGACTGAAAGCCGCGGGGTTTGAAGTTTGAATGAAACTCTAAATGAGACTATGAGAGACACGGGCCTTCACCTTTAAGGGCAAACGATTAGCCCATAATATTTATTTATGCGACTTAATCAAAGTAAGAAATTTGAAGAAGTCCAATTCTGATGCATGAGAGAACTATTTCAAGTCTTGGGCTCTGGGTCTGCTGGTTTTATTTACCCAGCCCATGTCCAATATTTGATGACACGATTTTTGGTGAGATTGAACGATCAGACTTGTCCGTGGTCATTATAGATAGGTTTGTCACTTTTTTTTCTTCAGAATTTTACAATTAGAATGAGATACTCTAATATATTTTTCCTTTTAATTTTATTCTAAACAATAATATTAGATTCACAATATTCTCTCACAATCTCCAATGTGATAATTTGTCATTGGCTAGCTCGCAAATTGGTAGGCAAAACCTATACAAATAGGTGGCATCCATTTTACGAATTGATCAATGACGAACTGTTATGTTAGGAGTTGTAAGAGAAGGTTGTGAGATTAGATTGTGGATCTAGCATTACTCTTAGTCTGAAAGGGAATAAATCCCAATTAATCTATGGGCATATCTCAATTGGATTTCACAGAAGAACCATTATTAAAATTTCTTCCTTAACAGTTTAACAATTATTATAAAACAATTCCTTTGCAATAGATTCATATCATTTTAAGATTATATTCCAATTCTAATAGTCTTTGCATTTTCTCTCCATCTATCTATAAATTTGTAATGGTTTAATTAGAAAGCATATAATCTCGATCTAATCACAAATTGGAAATTAAAGGGAATTTTTATTAAGATGGGACAACGTTCAAGCCAGCAACGAGGGCTCCAACCGGGTGATCAGATCACTACTAACAGAATCGTGTTTATCTACCATCATCACGGTAAGTTTTTCAGTGTTCACACTCTTTTAAACTTACATCTAATTGGAAGTATATAAAAATAAAAATAAAAATATAATTCACTTTTCAAAACAAAAACCTAGTATATATTTTATATATAGTGCTGATAACGTACACCATCTAAGCTTTCTTCAATTTTAATGATATATCAACTCGATTTTTCACCAACTTTTTGCAGTGACATAAATTTGCATTCTTAAGATAAATTGGCAAAATCTTTAGTGGAATTATTGTAATCTTATTATATTTTGTGGTACTACTGATAATTTGGTAGGTAAGTCCATATATTCTAAATTGTTATTCTTATATTTTATTCAATTCAATAAAAGTCATATATAATCATATTGCATATGTATTTATATTCTCGTTCGTCGGGAACTCTCTTGATTATAACAAGAATATATGTGGGGGATGACATGGTCATTCATTTGTTACCACTTGCAAAGCAAAGTAACTCTTCTTTCCCATGCCAAAAATGTGGGCACACACCAAGCTTACATGGTGGGATCGTCAAAACATGCCTGGATTGCTTTCTGGATGGCCACTCATTATATATTTTTTTATGATTCTTCAATTGGCTGAAAGCCACCTGATGAGGTTGTGAAGACTGCCACCGAGTTTTTCCAAGGAATAAGGACCTTTGATGACTACAATTTTGCTTTTAACAACTGTAAAGACTTTGCATCTTTTTGTAAAACAGGCGAAAAGTCATCTGGGCAAAGAAGGAATGCAACTATATTAGCTGCCTTGCCCTCTGCGGTGTTATCTGGTGGTAGAGTGATGGTTAGTCCACATGGCCGTGATGATGGTGTACGTGTAAGTTTTGGGTTTAGGTTTTAGATTAAGGTTTTCACTCTATAGTGGAAGCTTTCTAGTAAAGATGTCATGTCTGTCAACCATGCTCAACTTTTTTTTAAATAAAAGGATGTACTAACTAGAGAATTAAGAGACAATAAATTCAGTTTTGTGTAATAGGACTATGACTGACTTTTTCTTTTGTTAGGCACTTCATAGAAATAGCTAGTCTCGTTTAAATGAGGTTTGAGTAAATTATCTTCATATCTTGATGTCCCAAGCACAAGGGTTATCAAGCATATTGGAAAAATGTAAATGTTTTATATATGTTGGATGTTAATACACTTGACTTGATACTAATTATGATATGATTTGAGGGTTGGTTAAAATCTTTGGCTTAATTCATAACAGAAAAATTCATTGAGAAGCAAATCACAAAAGAAAATCATTAATTATTGGCGCAATCTGTGGAATATATAACACGTAAATAATTAATATAAAGTGATTCCTAAACATTTTTAGTCTAACCATTCATATAAAACGTTCCTCGATAAACTAACAGTTTAATTTGTTTGATTCTTTCTATTTTATTTTTTTGATTAATCCAGAGGACTTCACAGGAGTAATTATTAAAGTTTATTCCTTAACAGTTTAACATTTACTATAAAACAATTCATTTATAATGAATTCATATTCTTAGAAGATTATATTCCAATGTCTAATAGTCCTTGCATTTTCTCTCCATTTATCTACAAATTTGTAATAGTTTAATTAGAAAACAGTTTATCTCTAATCACAAATTGGAAATTAAAAGAAAATTTTACTAAGATAGGACAAAGTTCAAGCCAGCTCCAATCGGGTGATCACATCACTATCGACAGATCCTTTTTTGTAAACTACAATCATCACGGTAAATTTTTCAGTTTCCACACTCTTTTAAACTTACATCTAATTGGAAGTATATATAAATATAAGTCATTTTCCAAAACAAAAACCTAGTATATATTATATATATACAGTTGATAACGTACACGATCTAAGCTTTCTTCAATTTTAATGATATATCAACTTGATTTTAAGCCAACGTTTTGCAGCAACATAAATTTGAATTCTTAAGATAAATTGGCAAAATTTTCAGTGGAGTTATTGTAATTTTATTATATTTTGTGGTACTACTCGTGATAATTTGGTAGGTAAGTATATCATAGACTCCATATATTCTAAATTGTTATTCTTATATTTTGTTCTATGAAAATCATATATAATCATATTGTATATGTATTTATATTATCTTTCGTTGAAAACTCTCTTGATTATAATAGGAATATATGTGGGGGACAACATAGTCATTCATTTGCTGCCACCTGCAAAGCAAAGTAACTCTTCTTTCGCATGCCCAAAATGTAAGCACACACCAAGCTTACATAGTGGGATCGTCAAAACATGCCTAAATTGCTTTCTCGATGGCCACTCATTATATATTTTAAATAGTAATTCGATATACTGCAAGCCACCCGATGAGGTTGTGAAGATTGCCACTGCGTTTTTCCAAGGAATAAGGACCTTTGATGAATACGGGTCCGTTTGTTTTAGTATTTTGGATAGTATTTTTGAAAAGTAAGAGTTGGGTGAGAATAACGAGATAAGATTTAAAAATTAACAAAACACCTCATAGGTTTGTTAATTTACTAAACACCCCTGTAATAAAAACATTAAAAAATACAAAGACACCCCCACCAATCCATTAAATACCAGTAGCTGGCCACCACCACCACAGGGTGGCCAGAGTCGCCGTATTGAGGCACGACCGGTTGGATCTAGTCGGTCGTGCTCCGAGATGACCTTTTCCAGCCAGGTCCACTATGGATCTGGCTAGAAAAGGCCAAATCTGGCCATGTTTGGTCGTCAACGACAATCATATCTTGGCTGTCGTTGACGACTAGCTATAGTCAAAGATCTGACCGTTAGATCTGGTTGGAAAATGATAGATCAGCGCATTACCGACCGAATCCAGCCGGTAGTGCACCATTATTCTAGATTCCAACCACCTTCTGGCGGTGGTGGCTGGAATCTGGAAAATGTGGGTGGGCGGGGGTGTTTTTGTCAATTTTTAAACTTTTTTGGGGTGTTTATTAAATTAACAAACTTAGAGGGTTTAAAAACAATTGAATAAAATAAAATAGGATTTTCATAATAGGGAAACAAATGTGTATTTTGGGTTGGATAAGGATAGGATAGTGCAAAAATAATTAAACAAACGAACCCTACAATTTTGCTTTTAACAATTGTGAGGGCTTTGCCTCCTTTTGTAAAACGGGCATAAAGACATCTGAGCAAAGAGATAAGGTCATCAAAACATTATTAGTGGGCACCATGGCGATCGCCCAAGCGGGCACCACCATGGTGGGCATAGGCATGGCAAGCATCGCCACAGCTTCCGCACTGCATTTTGCTGGTAAATGGATTGCTGGTCGAAAAAGTTGATGGTGGAATGGGTTTAGGTAGAAATGGGAAACCTGGCCTTTCTTCACCCCGTTGACATCCCCATGTACAAGTAGGTTTAGGTCTTAGATTAAGGTTTTACTCTATATAGGAAATTCTCTAATAAGAACGTTACAATATTAATTCTATCAAACCATGTTTAATCACAGTTGGATTTAGTTTGTAAAATATCATGGTCCTAACAAAATTAATAATAAGACAAATTAAATATACAATATTTTTGGTGCAAATTTCTGCATAATAAATTTTTTAATTATGTTCGAATTTAATATCCAACCTAAAAAATACAGTAGCATATGATGCAATTAAGCACTAACATGTAGCACATTTTGAAGAATTGCTCAAAAAAATACACACACACACACACACACACACACACACACACATATATATATATATATATATGTGTGTGTGTGTGTGTGTGTGTGTGTGTGTGTGTGTGTGTGTGTGTGTGTGTGTATTGCATGAGGATCATTAAAATAAAGCAATTCCTTGAAGTTTATACGTAACCATTAATTGGGGACGAATGGACATTGTCCCCAATTAATGGACATTGTCCTTGACCAGCCAGTAGTGCATTTAGCTTGGGGACGAATGGACATTGTCCACTTTTAGCTTAATTTGTTAGATTAATTTTCGAACTCTACAATATGGAGGCCGCTATTGCTAAACCATCTAACTCTATATGTATCCATATAGTTGAGAAATGTTTGTATCACCAAGTAGCGAGCGTAGACAGTTAAATCTATGATTGAGTCGCACGAGGATGATCCTGTGAGGACAAGTCCATTGACAATCTTGTAGACCTGCAGGGACAAAGAAGAGTGAAGACGAAGGCTCAGGGGACAATGGTGTGGTGTTGGCCGTAAGCACTCCGACGCTTAAGTCAACATAGTTAAAGGGAATTTAGTAAGGCTGAGAGCGAGAAAGGGTTTACCAGAAGTTTTTGGTTAGGGTGTGACTTATAGGCGTAGAGTGGCCAGGGCGTGTCTCTATAGTGATTACTGAGTAGAGTAGTCGAAACTAGGCTCTATTACCGGAAAAGGCGATGATTCTTGGAAGTAAGAATTTTGTGAACTAGTGAGAGAGACTGTGATTGAATGAATAATGAGAGGGCTTACTAATATTATCACCAGAATAATGCTCAGTACAATGACTTAACTGTTTGTTTTATACTACTTTCAGCACTTTACTAATACTGTAATAATGTTACATGCTTAGCACGTGACTACTCTCACACTTAGCTTGACTAGTTGACTCTTCTTCATTAAGCTGACTTAGACTGCACATACTAACAGATTTGGCTTGTTCTTCATTCATCTCTTTAATATCAATATTAGTCTCTGAAATGAAGAACAAATTAATGAGGTGATCTATTAGTCCCTGAAACAATTGCATATTTCTTCTATTTTTAGTTTTTTTTTTTTTTAACCTTCACGGAATATTTGGAGAGACAGAGGATATATACCATTTTTTTTAATGAACTTCGTACTAATTATTTTTAGCCTTGCTTAAAGTTTATGCTAACATTAAAAGCATCTCCATGCTTTTTGACCACATGCATCACTCAACCAAAGTATGAAGATTGCCCAACTATTTAGGGTGTGTTTGGATAGAGCTCTAGAAAGATAACTCTGGTAATCTATCTTTAATTCCGAACATTCCCTTGTTTGGTTGTCAAGTAACGAAAGATTTTGGTAATCTTTCAATACCAATAGTGATTGCTGTGGGTTAAATAGGGGGTAGTCAGATTATCTCCTCAAGGGGTGGTATTTAAAGATTACTGCGGTAATCTTAATTTTATACCCATTTTACACTGAATTAAATACCATTCTGGACACAATTGCCCTCAAATGTCTACCAAATAATAATTATTACCCAAATCCCCTACATTTTGGAATTTAGCTAAAACACCCCAACCACAAAAGTTTAAAAGTTAACAAAATTATGCCAGCCACCAAAGACAACCACCTGCCGCCAGCCACCATTGTCGACCACCGGCAATAGTCACCAGATTGACCCATGACTGGTGGGATTTGGCTAACCGTGTGCCAATCTTGCTGTTTCCGGCCAGATCAAAGGCCGAAAACGGCCAAATCGCGATGGATTTGGTTGGAAACAATCAGAATAGATCGGCCATTTGTAGCCATTTTTTACAAGATGCACGACAATCTGGTTGTTTTCGGCCTTCGATCTGGCCAGAAACAACCATATTAACGTGGATCTGGCTGGAAACAGCCAAATGGCCATGAATCTAGTCGTTTTTTGCTAGATCCATAGTGATCTAGCTGTTTTCAGCCTTTGATCTGGCCGAAAATAGCGCAAACGACGCATGGCCAACCTGATCTCACTAGTCATGCGCTGTTTTGGTGACTAACGCCAGTGGCCGGTTGTGGTAGCCAATGGTCGTCGTTAGTCTTGGGTGGCTAGGGGTATTTTGTTAAAATTTAAACTTTGTTGTTGGGGGTGTTTTAGCTAAATTCTCAAATATAAGGGGTTAAAAAAATTTATTTAAATAATAATAATATAATATTATAATGATATTAAAAAGGAAGGGCAATTCAGTAAAAGTCTTTGTCGATAACATTTTATTATTCCCAACTAAACATCTTAATTATTCATACCCACTAATCTAACCAAACATATTGATATAACATTCCCCCGTAATCTTTAAGGTAATTTATCTTGGTGGTAATCTTATATTTTCAGCAATAAAACATTCTTCGAACCAAATCCACCCTTTAAGGTATTTTCTTGTATAGCTAAGGTCATGCCATTAATATAAAGCGATTCCATAACATTTCAGTCTAGCCATTCATATAAAACGATTCCTTGACAAACTAGCAGTTTTATTTCAACAAAAGGAAATGGAAAATAATCGTATTTAAGGCCCAGGATTACAGGATGATGCAATCTGTGGAATATATGACACGTAATGATATACTGGAAATGCTTCCTTTTAAAACACTATAAAATTAAAAAATAATTAATTATGTGATATCTTGTTAAGTTATAGACAAGTGAAGTTATCTTGAAACTCAGCCCTGAGAGGGCTATTACCCACCATCTATCCAAAAACCAATTGTTGTTTTTATCATAATATCCTGCTTTGAGAATTATATGTAAAGTTTAATTTTTACAGTAGGACTAAATGTTTGTGATCTCTTAACATATCCTTATATAGTTCGAATTCCTCAACATATGGAATATATATGTATTGCAATTACATGAGGATCATTTACATAAAGCAATTCCTTAAAGTTTATACGTAACTATTCATATATATAAAAACAATTATTCCTTGACTATCTACGTTTATCATAGGGACCCATAGTCCATATATATAGTTCGAATTCCTCAACATATGGAATATATGTATTGCAATTACATGAGGATCATTTACATAAAGCAATTCCTTAAAAGTTTATATGTAACCATTCATATATATATAAAAGCAATATATTGCTTGACTATCTACGTTTATTATAGGGACCCATATTGGACTATGTAAGCTTTTAGCTTTTGTTCCATCAATTTTAGAACCCAAGGATCCAAATCTATATTTATATCCTCGTTTGAGAAATGTTTGTATTCCCAAGTGGCTTAGTTTAAGTAAGAGAAATTAAATGGGACTAATACTAAGCAATCTGTCTAGGCTTAATCTGGGACATCCGTCTAAGCTTAATCCGGGAGATCATATCATTGGTAATAGGGCGGGGATTCTCTACTCTCATCACGGTAAGTAATTTTCATTCACTATTATATTTAATTATAATTTTGCTCGAGTTCTTACATTAATTCATTCTTCTTTTGTAATTATAGGAATATATGTGGGCGATGGCATGGTGATTCATCTTATGCCAGCTGAAAAGAAAGGCGAGAATAAATCAGTTTCTCTGTGTCGAAACTGTGGCTACAGTAGAGACCAACATAGTGGAATCATCAAAACTTGTCTTGACTGTTTCCTTGATGGCAATATCCTTTTTATCTTTAATCATCCCATCCCTTGCAGGCCACCAGATGATGTTATCAGGATTGCCACTGAGTTTCTCCAAGGAAAACGAGATTTTGGCGCGTACAACGTTGTATTTAATAATTGCGAGGATTTTGCATCCTACTGTAAAACAGGTGTTCGTATATCTTATCAAAGGTCCGGGGGGTTTTAGAAAAAAAGTGGCTTAAATAGTGCAAATGTGAGTTCTAGGGGTGAGCGGTTCCGGGTACCCTCCATTTTCCGGGGGAACCGGAACCGAAACGGCACAGTGCATGTTCCCAAACAAAGGACCCGAAACTGGAACCGCACAGTGCAGGTTCTTCAATTCAAGAAACCGGAACCTAAAATGCAGGTTCCGGTTCCTTTCCGGGGTACACTGTAAAAAAGTTAATTAGCCCCCTATTAGTTTAAAAAATGACAAAAATACCTTAAAAGTTTACAAATACACCCCTAACAAATATACTATTTGGGTTTAGGGTTTAATTATAATTAATTAAATTGTTAATCATTTAATTAAGTATTGCAATATTGTTTATAATAGAATGTTATAATTAATTAAGTAATCATACCATAAATTTATAATGTAATGTTATAATTAATAAAATTCTAATTATTTAATTAAGGTGGTTTGGTGTGTTGTGTGTGTGTGTGTGTGGGTGTGTGTGTTGGTGTGTGGTGTGTATGCATGAGGATCATTAAAATAAAGCAATTCCTTGAAGTTATACGTAACCATTAATTGGGGACGAAGGACATTGTCCCCATAATAATGGACATTGTCCTGACCAGCCAGTAGGCATTTGCTTGGGGACGAATGGACATTGTCCACTTTTAGCTTAATTTGTTAGATTAATTTTCGAATTACAATATGGAGGCGCTATTGCTAAACCATCAACTCTATATGTATCCATATAGTTGAGAAATGTTTGTATCACCAAGTAGCGAGCGTAGACAGTTAAATCTATGATGAGTGCACGAGGTGATCCTGTGAGGACAAGTCCATTGACAATCTTGTAGACCTGCAGGGACAAAGAAGAGTGAAGACGAAGGCTCAGGGGACAATGGTGGTGTTGGCCGTAAGCACTCCGACGCTAGTCAAATAGTTAAAGGAATTTAGTAAGGCTGAGAGCGAGAAAGGGTTTACCAGAAGTTTTGGTTAGGTGGTGACTTTAGGCGTAGAGTGGCCAGGGCGTGTCTCTATAGTGATACGAGTAGAGTAGTCGAAAATAGGCTCTATTACCGGAAAAGGCGATGATTCTTGGAAGTAAGAATTTTGTGAACTAGTGAGAGAGACTGTGATTGAGAATAATGAGAGGGCTTACTAATATTATCACCAGAATAATGCTCAGTACAATGAATTAACGTTGTTTTTACTACTTTCAGCACTTTACTAATACTGTAATAATGTTACATGCTTAGCACGTGACTACTCTCACACTTAGCTGACTAGTTGACTCTTCTTCATTAAGTGACTTGACTGCACATACTAACAGATTTGGCTTGTTCTTCATTCATCTCTTTAATATCAAAATTAGTCTCTGAAATGAAGAACAAATTAATGAGGTGATCTATTAGTCCCTGAAACAATTGCATATTTCTCTATTTTGTTTTTTTTTTTAACCTTCACGGAATATTTGGGAGAGACAGAGGATATATACCATTTTTTTAAGAACTTCGTACTATTATTTTTAGCCTTGCTTAAAGTTTAGCTAACATTAAAAGCATCTCCATGCTTTTTGACCACATGCATCACTCAACCAAAGTAGGAGATTGCCCAACTATTAGGGTGTGTTTGATAGAGCTCTAGAAAGATAACTCTGGGAATCTATCTTTAATTCCGAACATTCCCTTGTGGTTGTCAAGTAACGAAAGATTTTGGTAATCTTTCAATACCAATAGTGATTGCTGTGGGTTAATAGGGGGTAGTCGATTATCTCCTCAGGGGTGGATTAAAGATTACTGCGGTAATCTTAATTTTATACCCATTTTACACTGAATTAAATACCATTCGGACACAATTGCCTCAATGTCTACCAAATAATATTATTACCCAAACCCCTACATTTGGAATTTAGCTAAAACACCCCAACCACAAAAGTTTAAAAGTTAACAAAATTATGCCAGCACCCAAAGACAACCACCTGCCGCCAGCCACCATTGTCGCCACGGCATAGTCACCAGATTGACCCATGAAGGTGGGATTTGGCTAACCGTGTGCCAATCTTGCTGTTTCCGGCCAGATCAAAGGCCGAAAACGGCCAAATCGCGAGGATTTGGTTGGAAACAATACGCAATCTGTGGAATATATAACACGTAAATAATTAATATAAAGTGATTCCTAAACATTTTTAGTCTAACCATTCATATAAAACGTTCCTCGATAAACTAACAGTTTAATTTGTTTGATTCTTTCTATTTTCATGGATTCTCTATCTACTAAACTATTTTTTTAATTAATCCATAGGCATATCTCCATAGGACTTCACAGAAGAGTAATTATTAAAGTTTATTCCTTAACAGTTTAACATTTACTATAAAACAATTCATTTATAATGAATTCATATTCTTAGAAGATTATATTCCAATCTCTAATAGTCCTTGCATTTTCTCTCCATTTATCTACAAATTTGTAATAGTTTAATTAGAAAACAGTTAATCTCTAATCACAAATTGGAAATTAAAAGAAAATTTTATTAAGATAGGACAAAGTTCAAGCCAGCTCCAATCGGGTGATCACATCACTATTGACAGATCCTTGTTTGTAAACTACAATCATTACGGTAAATTTTTCAGTTTTCACACTCTTTTAAACTTACATCTAATTGGAAGTATATATAAATATAAGTCATTTTCCAAAACAAAAACCTAGTATATATTATATATATACAGTTGATAACGTACACGATCCAAGCTTTCTTCAAGTTTAATGATATATCAACTTGATTTTTCACCAACGTTTTGCAGCAACATAAATTTGAATTCTTAAGATAAATTGGCAAAATTTCCAGGGGAATTATTGTAATTTTATTATATTTTGTGGTACTACTCGTGATAATTTGGTAGGTAAGTGTATCATAGATTTCATATATTCTAAATTGTTATTCTCATATTTTATTCAGTAAAAATCATATATAATCATATTGTATATGTATTTATATTATCTTTCATTGAAAACTCTCTTGATTATAATAGGAATATATGTGGGGGACAACATAATCATTCATTTGCTACCACCTGCAAAGCAAAGTAACTCTTCTTTCGCATGCCCAAAATGTAAGCACACACCAAGCTTACATAGTGGGATCGTCAAAACATGCCTGAATTGCTTTCTCGATGGCTACTCATTATATATTTTAAATAGTAATTCGATGTACTGCAAGCCACCCGATGAGGTTGTGAAGATTGCCACTGCGTTTTTCCAAGGAATAAGGACCTTTGATGAATACGGGTCTGTTTGTTTTAGTATTTTGGATAGTATTTTGGAAAAGTAAGAGTTGGGTGAGAATAACGAGATAAGATTTGAAAATTAATAAAACACCCCCTAGGTTTATTAATTTACTAAACACCCCTGTAATAAAAACATTGAAAAATACAAAGACACCCCCACTCACCCATTAAATACCAGTAGCCGGCCACCACCACCACAGGGTGGCCAGAGTCGTCGTATTGAGGCACGACCGGCTGGATCTAGCCGGTCGTGCTCCGAGATGGCCTTTTCTTAGCCGGTCGTGCTCCGAGATGGCCTTTTCCAGTCAGATCCACTATGGATCTGGTTGGAAAAGGTCAAATCTGGCCATGTTTGGTTGTCAACGACGGTCATATCTTGGCTGTCGTTGACGACCAGCTACAGCCAAAGATCTGACCGTTAGATCTGGTTGGAAAATGATAGATCAGCGCACTACCAGCCGAATCCAGCTGGTAATGCACCATTATTCTAGATTCCAGCCACCTTCTGGCGGTGGTGGCCGGAATCTGAAAAATGTGGGTGGGTGAGGGTGTTTTTGTCAATTTCTAAACTTTCTTTGGGGTGTTTATTTAAATTAACAAACTTAGAGGGTTTAAAATAATTGAATAAAATAAAATAGAATTTTCATAATAGGGAAACAAATGTGTATTTTGGGTTGGATAAGGATAGGATAGTGCAAAAATAATTAAACAAACGAACCCTACAATTTTGCTTTTAACAATTGTGAGGGCTTTGCCTCCTTTTGTAAAATAGGCATAAAGACATCTGAGCAAAGAGATAAGGTCGCCAAAACATTATTAGTGGGCACCATGGCGGTCGCCCAAGCGGGCACCACCGTGGTGGGCATCGGCATGGAAAGCATCGCCACAGCTTCCGCATTGCATTTCGCTGGTAAATGGATTGTTGGTCGAAAAAGTTGATGATGGAATGGGTTTAGGTAGAAATGGGAAACCTGGCCTTTCTCCACCCCGTTGACATCCCCATGTACAAGTAGGTTTAGGTATTAGATTAAGGTTTTACTCTATATAGGAAATTCTCTAATAAGAACGTTACGATATTAATTCTATCAAACCATGTTTAATCACAGTTGAATTTAGTTTGTAAAATATCATGGTCCTAACAAAATTAATAATAAGACAAATTAAATATACAATATTTTTGGTGCAAATTTCTGCATAATAAATTTTTTAATTATGCTCGAATTTAATATCCAACCTAAAAAATGCAGTGGCATATGATGCAATTAAGCACTAACATGTAGCACATTTTGAAGAATTGCTCAAATATATATATATATATATGTATGTATGTATGTATGTATGTATGTATGTATGTATGTATGTGTGTGTGTGTGTATTGCATGAGGATCATTAAAATAAAGCAATTCCTTGAAGTTTATCTGTAACCATTAATTGATATAAAGCTATATATTCCTTGACCAGCCAGTAGTGCATTTAGCTTGGGGACGAATGGACATTGTCCACTTTTAGCTTAATTTGTTAGATTAATTTATTTTCGAACTCTACAATATGGAGGCCGCTATTGCTAAACCATCTAACTCTATATATATCCATATAGTTGAGAAATGTTTGTATCACCAAGTAGCAAGTGTAGACAGTTAAATCTACGATTGAGTCGTACGAGAATGATCCTGTGAGGACAAGCCCATTGACAATTTTGTAGACCTACAGGGACAAAGAAGAGTGAACGCGAAGGCTCAGGAGACAATGGTGTGGTGTTGGCCGTAAGCACTCCGACGCTTAATGTAAAACCCCATTCCTGACTTTAGTTAGATCATGAATTGTATTTAGTTAATTAATTCTTTTTTTATTTGATTTTTGGTATTGTGGTAAGATAGGGGTATTTCTGTCAGTTTTTAAAGCTGCGTTAAGGGGTGAAATCGAAGAAATAAATCCTGATGGGTTTGCATGTATCAAATCCAAATCTATATTTATATCCTCGTTTGAGAAATGTTTGTATTCCCAAGTGCCTAGTTTAAGCAAGAGAAATTAAATGGGACTAAAACCAAGCTCTCGGTCTAAGCTTGATCGGGAGATCAAATCTTTAGTAATAGGGCGGGGATTCTCTACTATCATCAGGTAAGTAATTTTCATTCCCTATATTTAATTATAATTTTGCTTGAGTTCTTACATTAATGCATTCTTCTTTGTAATTATAGGAATATATGTGGGCCGATGGCATGGTGATTCATCTTATGCCAGCTGAAAAGAAAGTAAATCAGTTTTCTGTGTCCAAACTGTGGCTACAGTAAAGACCGGCACAGTGGAATCATCAAAACTGTCTTGACTGTTTCCTTGATGGCAATATCCTTTTTACTTTATACATCCCATCCCTTGCAGGCCACAGATGAAGTTATCAGGATTGCCACTGAGTTTCTCC
Source organism: Pistacia vera (assembly GCF_008641045.1). Classification (NCBI taxonomy): domain Eukaryota; kingdom Viridiplantae; phylum Streptophyta; class Magnoliopsida; order Sapindales; family Anacardiaceae; genus Pistacia; species Pistacia vera. Next base: position 274,997 of record NW_022196009.1, read on the forward strand.
AAGGAAAACGAGATTTGGACATACGACCGTATTTAAGAATTGCGAGGATTTTGCATCCTACTGTAAAACAGGCGTTTAATTTCTCTTATCAAAGGATTGGGTGGGTTTAGAAAAAAAGTTGTACCAATTTATCTTCATGACAAATGTGGGTGGTGTAAATTGTTCGCGCCTACTTGAATATTATCTTTCTCTCGTAAGATATATATAAGCAATTATGACATTAATTAAGTGATGAATTATTAAGTCTTGTTGTATACGTACTAATTACTTAATAATATTCAATATAATTTTTTTTTAGTGCAAATTATTATAAGTTTCTATTAATCAGGTTTCGAAATTAAGTGTCTAGACCTGAAAAATTGCATTAGCATATAATGCGAGCACTAACACGCATGTAGAAGAATTGCTCTATGTATAAATGTGTATTGCATGAGGATCATTTACATAAGCAATTCCTCGAATCAAATATATGTACACATGATTTAGCTTCGTTCGATTAATTTTTAACCTTACAATCTTGAGGCTGCTATTGCTAAACATCTAAATTATATATCCATAGTTGAGAAATGAGAAATGTTTATATTGCCAAGTAGCAACACAATAATATAGGATGCAATTAAATGCCAACGGAGTTATTTAACATCCATCCAAATAGGAGATGTTATCAGCTTATAATAAATATCAAGCATATTGGAATAATGTAATTTTTTTTCTTCTTTTTTTTCTCTATATATGTAGGATGCTAATACACTTATTGATACTAATTATGATTTGATCTAAGGGTTGGTTAAGACCTTTGGCTTAATTCAAAAAGAAAAAATCATTGAGAACCAAATCATAAAAGAAAAGCATTAATTAGACTGACTAAAGGAGAGATTTTCCTACTAAATAAAATAACATATATGAATCATTAAAGTGATTCAGAGAACTCGAAAGAGAGAATAAGAAACAGAGAAGAAAGGTTCAGAAGGAGTACTGTACAAGTTTTTATTTCCAGAATAATAATCGGTACAATGACTTAACTGTTTGTTTATACTACTTCAGCACTTTACTAATACTGTAATAAGTTACACGCTTAGCACCTGACTACTCTCACGCTTAGCTTGACTAGTTGACTCTCTTCATTAAGCTGACTTAGACTGCACATACTAATAGACTTGGCTTGTTTTCATTTCATCTCTTTAATCAATATTAGTCTCTGAAAGAAGAACAAATTAATGAGGTGTATATTAGTCCCTGAAACAATTGCATATTTCTACTATTTTCAGTTTTTTATTTTTTATTTTTATTTTACATTCACGGAATATTTGGAGAGACAGAGGATATATACCATTTTTAATGAACTTGTACTAGTTATTTTTAGCCTTTGCTTAAAGTTATGCTAACTTAAAGCATCTCCATGCATCACCCAAATTACGAAGATTGCTAACTACTTAAGATATTCATGTATAGCTAAGGCCATGCCATTGATATAAGTGATTGTTTTATTCCATTTTCAACAAATTTCCCACCTAAATTATTCTATTATCTATCTATGTATGAATTATGGAATACTTGATTAATTATTTATATATATTGCTGCATGGTCAATATTAAATATATCATTTTATAATGTGAAATTTGGGAAATAATTAAAAATATAATAATCAAAGAATCCAATAATCAATTTCAATGAATGAATATGTGACATGATGGGGTTGATCGATTGCACAACACCATGGCTTGTTGCCTTGTAATGGTTGCTCCCATTCTCAAAATACAAGACGAAAAAAATTTAAAAAACGTGAGAAATTACAATTATTATATACACCAGGATGGTCAGAAATAGAGCGTTATTAACTGTAGAAGCTGCTGCAAATTTACTCGGAATCAGGAAAGGCTGGTGGCGGGGTGCATGATCAGCTGCGGCAAAATCATTTAAACGTGCAATGACCGGGCCACGCCTGGAATATTGATGCATATTTACGCAGCCCATGTCCAATATTGATGGCATGATCTTTGGTGAGATTGAACGATCAGACTTGTCCATAGTCATACAGATAGGGTTGTCACTTTTTTTCAGAATTTTACAATTAGAATGAGATACTCTAATATATTTTCTTTTTAATTTATTTTTCAAAATAATGCTAAGTCCAACATCTTTCACGACTCCGACATGATAGCTTATCATTGGTTAACTGTCAAATTAGTAGGCATAACGCATATATACAAGCAGGTGAGACCCATTTTACGAATTGATCAATGACAGTTACTATATTCGGAGTTGTAAGAGAATGTTTAGATTAGATTGTGGACCTAGCATTACTCTTATTCTGAAAAGTATAAATCCAATTAATCTATGGGATATTTCAATAGGACTTCACATAACACCATATTAAAATTATCTCACCAGTTTAACATTTATTATAAAGCAATTCCTTATAATGGATTCATATTGTTTTAAGAGTTATATTCCAATCTCTAGTCATACGATCTGAGAGCTCTTTTGTACGCATCTTAGAGATATATTCCATCTCTAATAGTCTTGCATTTTCTCTCATATCTATAAATTTGTAATGGTTAATTAGAAAGCAGATAATCTCTAATCACAAATTGGAAATTAGGAAAATTTTATTAGATGGCAAAATGTTCAAGCCAACGACAGGGGCTCCAACCAGGTGATCAGATCTTTAGTGACAGAGGTGCCTGCCATCATTATGGTAAGTTTTTTAGTTTTCGCATTTTTAAACTACATCTAATTGAAAGTATATATATTCACTTTCCAAAACCAAACCAGTCATCATATATAATTATATATGGTGTTGATAATGTACTCATGTAAGCTTTCGTCAATTTTAATGATATATGAACTCAATTTTTCACCACTTTTTGCATTGGAAAAATTTTCAATGGAACTATTGTAATATCATTAATTTTGTGGTACATGATCTTGGTAGGTAGTATCCTAGCTCCATATATTCTAATTGTTATTCTATATTTATTCAATTCAATAAAAGTCATATATAATCATATTGTATATGTATTTATGTTCTCTTTCGTCGACAACTCCTTGATTATAACAGGAATATATGTGGGGGACGGTTTGGTCATTCATTTGTACCAACTGCAAAGAAAAGTAACTCTTCTTCCCCATGCCAAAAATGTGGGCACACACCAAGCTTACATGGTGGGATCGTCAAAACATGTCTGGATTGCTTTTTCGATGCTACTCATTATTATTCTTGATACTGATTCGATGTACTGCAAGCCACCTGATGAGGTTGTGAAGACTGCCACCGAGTTTTTCCAAGGATAAGGACCTTTGGGGACTACATTTTGTTCTAAACAATTGTCAGGACTTTGCCTCTTTGTAAAACAGGTATAAAGTCATTGAGCAAAGAAATAAGGTCGACAAAACATTATTGGTGGGCACCAAGAAGGGACACCAAGTGAGCGCCACATGGCGGTCATTGGCATTGCAAGCATCGCCGCAGCTCGCGCGGCATTTTGTTGTTAAACGGACTGTTGCGAAAAAGTGATGGTTAGGAAGGGAAACCTGGCCCTTCCCCGGTTGACATCCCTATGTACAAGTAGGTTAGGTTTTAAATTAATGTTTACTCTATAGGAAATCTGTAATAAGAACGTTACGATATTAATCATCAAACCATGTTTATCATTGTTGGATTAGTCTGTAAAATATCATGGTCTAGCAAAATATAACAAACATATTAAATATACAATATTTTTGGTGCAAATTCTGCATAATAAATTTTTAATTAGGTTCGAATTAAGTCTAGACCTAAAAAATGCAGTAGCATATGATGCAATTAAGTACTAACATGTAGCACATTTGAAGTAAGTGCGTGCGTGCTAATATATACAATTTAATGAAATTCGTACTAATTATTTTAAGCTTTGCAAAGGTTATCCTAACATTAAAAGCATCTCCATGCTTTTTGATAATAGCATAAACCAGAGTTGAAGATTGCTCACTATTTAAGGTATCCGTGCATAGCTAAGGCCGTGCCATTAAGATAAAGTGGTCCTTAAAATTTCAGTTAGCCATTCATAAAAACAATTCCTTGACAAACAGACAGTTATTATTCCATTTTTTCAACTAAAGTTTCACACCTGGATATTCTAATATCTATCTATGTGGAATATATGGAATACATTTTTTTTTTTTTTTTTTATAATTTGCTAATTCCATCCACATATAAGATACAGTTGTCATTGTTTCAAAATCACATATACTAAAAATCTATAAAAACAAAAATAAAAATAAAGCCATGGTCCTTGCAGGCTAATAAGTTTCCAAATCCCTGATGAAGTTGTCAACGTAGGCACTGAACTTCCAAGGAAATGGCTTTGCTAAATACTATTTATTGCTAAAAAATTTCAGACAGGCCATTGGCCTAGCAGCAGCAAAAAGCAAAGCATTATTATTATATTATTTGGGTAAAATGGTAATTGTATAAAAGAATCAAAAAATACTCCTAGGCTAGGGTGGCGAATCCCTTCCACCAAACTTGGACAGGCCAAGGTTTGAAAGCTATACAAAAGGAACCAGAAATTAACAAGTGCAACTTTACAAGCAAGGCCCGAACCAAAAGAACCAGACCAAGGTAAAAGATACCAAAGCATATTCAACAAAAGGAAATAGAAAACAATGGTATTTAAGGCTCAAGACTACAGGATGACGCAATTATGGATATTATAACACGTAAAAAATTAATTATGTGATGTCTTGTAATTAAAGATAAGTGAAGTTATCTGAAACTTAGCCCTGAGGGGTTATTATCACCTATCTATCCAAAAACCCTTGCTCTTTTTATCGTAGTATCCTGAAACTTAGCCCTGAGAGGGTGACATATAATTACTTTAGATTATATGTAAAGTTTAATTCTGACAGCAGGACTAAATGTTTGTGTCTTTGAACATATTATATATAGGTCAAATTCTAATTTGCATAGGCCTATATCTTATCTCGTATTTGAATTTTTTTACAAAATTAAAGGTTAAGTTTGTGTTATTACAAAGTTATGTTAATTACACTGCCAATGTCTATATAGTAGTTGGTGTTTAAGAGAGGAAGAAGTATATTTGGGGTGTGTCTGCAAAATATCAGCACTTATGTAATACTTGGGGGTGTGCCTGTAAGTATCGACTTAGGTATGCGGTGCGTTTTGGCTTAATAATGTGTAGTGAATACTGTACAATCTGGTAACTGTTTCAGTTAAAGTATTTCTCTTCTATTCAGTTGACACAGAGTCTCGTATTTTCTCTCTGTGTTTCTTGCCTTCTTTTCTTGATTTATCTCAAATCCGCTGTCTAGAATATTTTTAATGAACTAAGCTTCTGATGACAAGCACTATCATGTAGCCCTTTTGAAGAATTCTCAACTCAGGGAATATATATTTGCAATTACATGAGGACCATTTATGAAAGCATTACTATGAGTGTTATCTGTAACCATTCATATATAGAAGCAAATACTCCTTGACTATCCAGGTTTATCAGGGAGACCCATATTGGACTGATGTAGCTTTTAGCTTTTATTCCATCAATTTCGAACCCAAGATCTGTGTGCTGCTGAAACTACAGACCAAATCTCGATTGTACTGGTGAGAAAGTTTGTATTCCAATCAGCTAGATTAAGCGAGAGAATAAGGGCAAAAAAAAAAAGCACTCCGTTATGCTCAATCGGGAGATCATGATTTTAGTATTAGGGCTGGATTCTCTACTATCATCAACCGGTACGAATTTTCATCACTAAATATAATTATAACTTGTTCTAGTTTACGATTAATGATTCTTCTTTGTTATAGATATATGGGGGCGATGACATGGTGATTCATCTTATGGCAGCGGAATGAAAAAAAGTTCATCTTCTTTGTGCCAAAATGGGCTACAATCGAGACAGAGATAGAGAATGTCAAAACGTCTTGACGTTTCCTCGATGGCAACAGCCATATCTGATATGGTATGCCTTGCAAATAGGAGTGTAAACGAGCCGAGTCGAGCGAGTAGCACCCTAAACGAGCCTGACTCGGTTAAGCATTAGACAAGTCAGTCGAGTCCACGAGTCAACCAAGTCAGGAAAATCGGCTCGTGTCGGCTCGTGTATAACAGCCAGCTCGGACCGACAGTGAACGAGCCAGTAGGGACGCGGCTCGTTTAATGCGAGCTGATTGGCTCGATTAAAGCTCGTTGACCTTTTTAATATGAACCTGGTAGATTTTTGTTTTACACAAATCAGATCCAATTTTGATAATTTGCATCTAATCAACATAAATCACATCCAAACAACATACAACAACGACTTACACCAACAAATATACAAAAAAAAAAACACAAATCTCCATCAAACCATCAAAATTATCATCAAACGACATAGAATTCAAAATTATTGGAAGTTGAGTATCCAATGATTCTGGCTTGTGTGGCTGGTGTGCGATAAAGGAAATTGTTTAGGGTCTTGATTTGGGGGAGAATGAATTACGGGAATTTGATTTGGTTCAAATAGGGATTAATTTGTTGGGTTTAATTGGATTTTTTAAACCGTTCTGTCTTTAAGTCAATTACAAAAAAACCAAAACGTGTATTTGATCAGAAAACCAAACGAGCCTATAGCTCGCGAGTAGAATTGAGTCGAGTCGGGTAGACTCGAACTCAGCTCGATAAACTTAATCGAGTCGAATTCGAGCTGGCTCGGCTCGATTATAACGACCCAGATTGAGTATTTAACGAGTGGATCGGGTCGAGTGACAACGCTACTGCACAATACCTGATGAAGTTATAGGACTACACGGAGTTTCTCCAGGAAAAGATTTTGGCAAGTACAATTGCATTTAACAATTGCGAGGATTTTGCTCCTAGTAAAACAGGCCTTCGTTATGTTCTCAAAGGGAACGTGTCAGGATAGTGCATCTTTTCCGATGCCCAGAACGGACCTGGACCCATCCTAATCGCCCGGGATCTTGGACGGATAAGTTTTTACTTTTAGTCAAAGTTTTCAGATTCTCTGTTATGCTGGAGATGTAGGGCTGATGTCGAACTTGTCAGCACGGGTGTTAGAGCTTAAGAAGATTCTACAACCACTCAGATGCAGCCACGTCTCTTGCCAGTGCAGTGGGATGCGAAGGTTGGCGAAAGGCTAGAAAAGGTCCAGTGTCCAATCCCTGCACAGGTGAGCAAATCACTCGGATAGGTGAATAATGGGCACAGAGAAGGATTTGCACGACATTCTGCCCCACTCACAAAATTAGTAATAATACCTTTATCATCCCATTATAAATAGAGGGTTCTCTCCGTTTGTGGGATTAGCTAATTTTTACTCAGAAATAGCATACTCTCTTCTCTCCATATTGTATTTTTTAAGCTATAAATCAGCGCTGAACGAGACTTGAATTATTTCATTATACAAATACCAGTGGACGTGGATTCACCTTGTGGAGCATCCGAACCACTTTAAAAAATCGTTTTCCTTGTTATAGCTAAATACTTCCATAATACACAGTGACATTCTGAGCCCACTCAGCATTTCTCACGTGGAGTAGTTGGTCTCAAAATCCAACTCAACATCTCTTGTATTAAAATATGTGTATGCAGTCAAATTCGGTTCTAATGCAATGGAAGGAGTTTAAAATTCTCTCATAAAAATTATAGTTACTGACGAGTGTGTATATAACTTGTCTTGAGTATTTACTACTAAAATATCATCATAAATAATTTGAATAAAAACTTTAGTAGATAATATTATCCATTGAGGAGACCGTCTTGCATAGAGATTATCACAGTAACAGCTAACTGTTTAAATCTCTGAGTGATAAAGAAATAATGTTAACGAATGGTTTTAGTATTTGAGATGTCATATTAATAAATTGTAACATCAAAATAATCAGCATAACCACACACCCATGGGTAGTTGGTAGTCCAACGATAAGGGCGAATCAAGGGAACTGCAATAGTCCAACCCATAATCAATGCTTAAATTAATTCTCCTAGGCGCAAAGGTAATACCTCCCTTATAATTTTACCGAGGGGTTGCAGTAGCGAGTTGCTAGTGAGATAGCTTCCGCTTCCACTGAAAAATGTTATCAAGTGTGATTGATAAATTATTTATCATTTTTGATGTCATTATGATTCGATGACATTATTGTGTTAATTTTGAACTAGACTCCCATTCTGGTGGGGTTGCGGTATGGATTGCATGAGAAAACTTCACTGACAAATGTTATCAAACGTGATTGATTAAATAATATATTATTTTATGATGTCAATAATTGATTTGATAACATTATGGTGTTAATTTTGAATACTCTCATTCTCGTACAATAGAATCGATATTATATATATAGTACAAATGATTCGAAAACGAAAAAAAAATTTAAAAAACATAGAAAATTACAATTATTTATAGACACACAGGATGGTCAAGAACTAGAGTCTTATTAACAGTAGAAGCTAAGCTGCTGCAAAATTTACGAGAATCAGGAAAGGGGTGCGGTGGTGCATGAACAGCTGCGGCAAATTCATTTCACTTAACGTGCAATGACCGCGGCACGGCTGGAAATACGTGCATGGATTGCGACGATAGGCGCCACGGACCTTTTGTAGAGATTGAACGATCAGACTTTTCTTTCTCCATGCTCTCCTTCGAGCGGCTCATTGCCGAAGTTCGTTCACAAAATGACGCACAAAGAAGGACGCAAAAAGAGTGGTATTATGAAGCAAAGTAACCCATTTAGATGTGAAAGATTTGTCGTGAAAAGAAATGGAAGGTTGAAGGTTGAAGATGAATTAAAAATGGTTATGGAGATGGATGAATCGATGTGTATTATATTATAAGGTTGAGAAGGGTTGACGAAAGCGCGGGGTTTGAAGTTTGAATGAAAGTCTAAATGGAGAGACACGGCTTCACTTTAAGGGCAACGATTAGCCCATAATATTTATTATGCGACTTAATCAAAGTAAGAAATTTGAAGAAGTCCCCATTCTGATGCATGAGAGAAGTATTTCAAGTCTTGGGCTCGGTCTATTGGGTTTTATGACCCAGCCCATGTCCAATATTGATGACAGATTTTGGTGAGATTGAACGATCAGACTTGTCCGTGTAGATAGGTTTGTCACTTTTTTCTTCAGAATTTTACAATTAGAATTAGATACTCTAATATATTTTCTTTTTAATTTTATTCTAACAATATATTAAGTTCACAATATTCTTTCACAACCTCCAACATGATAATTTCATTGGTTAGCTCGCAAATTGGTAGGCAAAACCTATACAAGCAGGTGACTCATTTTACGAATTGATCAATGACGAATGTTATGTTAGGAGTTGTAAGAGAAGATTATGAGATTAAATGTGAATCTAGCATTACTCTTAGTTAAAAGGATAAATCCCAATTAATCTATGGGCATATCTAATAGGACTTTCAGAGAACCATTATTAAAATTTCTTCCTTAACAGTTTAACAATATTATAAAACAATTCCTTTGCAATAGATTCATATATTTTAAGATTAATTCCAATCTCTAATAGTCATTGCATTTCTCTCCATCTATCTATAAATTTGTAATGGTTTAATTAGAAAGCAAAATCTCTAATCACAAATTGGAAATTAAAGAAAATTTATTAAGATGGGACAACGTTCAAGCCAGCAACGGGGGCCAACGGGTGATCAGATCACCACTAACGAATCGTGTTTGTACCATCATCACGGTAAGTTTTTTAGTGTTCCCACTTTTAAACTTACATCTAATTGCAAGTATATATAAATATAAATATAATTCACTTTCCAAAACAAAAACCTAGTATATATTTATATATAATGTTCATAACGTACACATCTAAGCTTTCTTCAATTTAATGATATATCAACTCGACTTTTCAAACTTTTTGCATTGGCAAAATTTCAGTGGAATTATTGTAATCTCATTATATTTGTGGTATACTGAATTTGGTAGGTAAGTATCATAGATCCATATATTCTAACTGTATTCTTATATTTTCAATTCAATAAAAAGTCCTATATAATCATAGTTATGTATTTATATTCTCTTTCGTCGAAAATCTCTTATTATAACAGGAATATATGGGGGGATGACATGGTCATTCATTTGCTACCGCTTGCAAAGCAAAGTAACTCTTCTACCCCATGCCAAAACTGTGGGCACACAACCAAGCTTATGGTGGGATCGTCAAAAAATGTCTGGATTGCTTCTCGATGGCAACTCTTATATTTCTTGATATTAACAACTGCAAGCCACCTGATGAGGTTGTGAAGTTGCCACCGAGTTTTCCAAGGAATAAGGACCTTTGGTGACTAAATTTTGCTTTTAACAACGTGAAGACTTTGCATCTTTTGTAAAACGGGCAAAAAGTCACTGAGGCAAAGAAGGAATGCAACTGTATTAGCTGTCTTGCCCTCTGCGATGTTATCTGGTGGTAGAGTGATGTTGTCCAGCAGGCGGTGGTGATGGTGTAAGCGTAAGTTGTTGGTGTTAGGTTTAAATTAAGGTTTTACTCATAGTGGAAATTTTCTAGTAAAGATGTCATGTCTGTCAACCATGCTCAACTTTTTTTTTTTTTAAATAAAAGGATGTACTAACTAGAGAATTAAAGACAATAAATTTAGTTTTGTGTTAATAGGACTATGACTGACTTTTTCTTTTGTTAAGCACTTCATAGAAATAGCCAGTCTCGTTTAAATGAGGTTTGAGTAAATTATCTGTATCTTGATGTCCCAAGCACAAGGGTTATCAAGACATATGGAAAAATGTAAATGTTTATATATGTGGATGTTTAATACACTTGACTTGATACTAATTATGATATGATTGAGGTTGGTTAAAATCTTTGGCTAATTCATAACAGAAAAATTCATTGAGAAGCAAATCATAAAAGAAATCATTAATTAGATTGACTAAAAGGTAGATTATCCTATTTAAACAAATAACATATATGAATCATGAAGTGATTGCTCAACTATTAAGATATTCTCTTGTATAGCTAAGGCCATGCCTTAATATAAAGTGATTCCTTAATATTTTTAGTCTATGATCCATTCATATAAAACGATTCCTTGAACAAACTAACAGTTTATCCATTTTTCAACTAATTTTCACACCTGAATTATTCTATATATCTATCTATGTATAATATAGGAATATATATTTTTTTTTTTTCTAATTTCAATCACACATGTAAGATACAGTTGTCATTGTTCAAAATTCATGATACTAAAATATTATAAAAATAATAAAATAAAGCATGGTTCGTGCAGGTTAATAAGTTTCGAAATCACCGGATGAAGTTTGTCAACGTAGGCACTGATCTTCTCCAAGGAATGGCTTTAGTAATACTATTTTATTGCTAAAAATTTCAGATAGGCATCGACGCTAGCAGCAGCAAAATATAAAGCATTATTCAACAAAAGGAAATATAAAAGAATGGTATTAAGGCTCAAGATTACAGGATGACGCATCTGTGGAATATATAACACGTAAATAATATATAAAGTGATTCCTAAACATTTTTAGTCTAACCATTCATATTAAAACGTTCCTCGATAAACTAACAGTTAATTTGTTTGATTCTTTCATTTTCATGGACTCTATTCTACTAAACTATTTTTTAATTAATCCATAGGCATATCTCCATAGGACTTCACAGAAGAGTAATTATTAAAGTTTATTCCTTAAACAGTTAACATTTACTATAACAATTCATTTATAATGAATTCATATTCTTAGAAGATATATTCCAATCTCTAATAGTCCTTGCATTTCTCTCCATTTATCTACAAATTTGTAATAGTTTAATTAGAAAACAGTTAATCTCTAATCACAAATTGGAAATTAAAGAAAATTTTATTAGATAGGACAAAGTTCAAGCCAGCTCCAATCGGGTGTCACACACTATTGACAGATCCTGTTTGTAACTACAATCATTACGGTAAATTTTCAGTTTTCACACTCTTTTAAATTACATCTAATTGGAAGTATATATAAATATAAGTCACTTTTCCAACACAAAAACCTAGTAACTATATATATAATATACAGTGATACACACGATCCAAGCTTTCTTCAAGTTTAATGATAGCACTCACCCAAAGTATGAAGATTGCTCAACTATTTAGGGTGTGTTTGGTTAGAGCTCTAGAAAGATAACTCTGGTAATCTATCTTTAATTCCGAACATACCCTTGTTTGATTGTCAAGTAACAAAAGATTTCGGTAATCTTTCAATACCAATAGTGATTACTGTGGGTTAAATAGGGGGTAGTCGGATTACCTCCTCAAGGGGTGGTATTTAAAGATTACTAGGGTAATCTTAATTTTATACCCATTTTACCCTTAATTAAATATCATTCCGGACACAATTGCCCTCAAATGTCTACCAAATAATAATCACCCAAACCCGCTACATTTTGGAATTTACTAAAACACCCCAGCCACAAAAGTTTAAAAGTTAACAAAATACCAGCAGCCACCAAAGACAACCACCGGTCGTGGTCGTTTTTTGCTAGATCCATAGTGATCTAGCTGTTTTCAGCCTTTGATCTGGCCGAAAATAGTGCAAACGACGCATGGCCAACCTGATCTCGCTGGTCATGCACCGTTTTGGTGACTGACACTAGCGGCCGGACGTGGTGGCCAATGGTCGTCGGTAGTCTTGGGTGGCTGGGGGTATTTTGTTAAAATTTAAACTTTGTTGTTGGGGGTGTTTTAGCTAAATTCTCAAATATAAGGGGTTAAAAGAATTTATTTAAATAATAACAATAATAATAATAATTATTATTATTATAATGATATTAAAAAGGAAGGGCAATTCAGTAAAAGTCTCTGTCGATAACATTTTATTCTTCCCAACTAAACATCTTAATTATTCATGCCCACTAATCTAACCAAGCATATTGATATAACATTCCCCCGTAAGCTTTAAGGTAATTTATCTTGGTGATAATCTTATATTTTCAGTAATAAAATATTCCTCGAACCAAACGCATCCTTAAGGTATTTTCTTGTATAGCTAAGGTCATGCCATTAATATAAAGCGATTCCATAACATTTCAGTCTAGCCATTCATATAAAACGTTTCCTTAACAAACTCGCAGTTTTATTTCAACAAAAGGAAATAGAAAACAATCGTATTTAAGGCCCAAGATTACAGGATGACGCAATCTGTGGAATATATGACACGTAATGATATACTGGAAATGCTTCTTTTTAAAACACTATAAAATTAAAAAATAATTAATTATGTGATATCTTGTTAATTTATAGACAAGTGAAGTTATCCTGAAACTCAGCCCTGAGAGGGCTATTATTCACCATCTATCCAAAAACCAATTGTTGTTTTTATCATAGTATCCTGCTTTTAGAATTATATGTAAAGTTTAATTTTTACAGTAGGACTAACTGTTTGTGATCTCTAAACATATCCTTATATAGTTTGAATTCCTCAACATATGAAATATATGTATTGCAATTACATGAGAATCATTTACATAAAGCAATTCCTTAAAAGTTTATCTGTAATCATTCATATATATAAAAACAATATATTCCTTGACTATCTACGTTTATCATAGGGACCCATAGTTCATATATATAGTTCGAATTCCTCAACATATGGAATATATGTATTGCAATTACATGAGGATCATTTACATAAAGCAATTCCTTGAAAGTTTATTTGTAACCATTCATATATATATATAAAAGCAATATATTCCTTGACTATCTACGATCATAGGGACCCATATTGGACTATATAAGCTTTTAGCTTTTGTTCCATCAATTTTCGAACCCAAGGNAGCTCACCCCTTTTTAAATGTTTTTCCCCCCACCAGGACCTTCCGGAGATCGTGCCGAGCAGTGAGCCTCCGCTCAGGGTTGTGCCACGCGTTGACATCTTTTATGTGGGTCTTATATTTATGTCGCATTGTAAAAATTTGGGCTTTCGTTTCAAGAACTCGTGTTTTCCTTCATGTATTTCCTTTTGTTTCATATTTGGGAATGTGTAGTATAAGTGGAAAACCTGATACCACAAGTTTCCCTAACTCTTTTCTTTTGTAAAACGAAAGATGCTGCATGTCTTTTTTTTAGATGTTGGAAATGGAATTACTATGATGTTATTCAGGAAAAGTATGTCTTTAAACAGGTTTCGCAGTTTTTTCTACATGGCACGTCTCGGGTATCCGAGTCTTGTGGGAGCGCCTGGATCCTACGAGATGAGGAAATTCGGGACGGGTTGTGTCACTTAAGTCAGCATAGTTGAAGGGAATTTAGTAAGGTTGAGAGCAGGAAAGGGTTTATCGGAAGTTTTTGGTTAGGGTGTGACTTATCGGCGTAGAGTGGCCGGGGCATGTCTCTATAGCGATTATTGAGTAGAGTAGTCGAAACTAGGCTTTATTACGGGACAGGGCGGTGATTCTTAGAAGCAAGAATTTTGTGAACTAGTGAGAGAGACTGTGATTGAATGAATAATGAGAGGGCTTACTAATATTATCACCAGAATAATGCTTAGTACAATGACTTTAACTGTTTGTTTTATACTACTTTCAGCGCTTTACTAATACTGTAATAATTTTACATGCTTAGCACGTGACTACTCTCACACTTAGCTTGACTAGTTGACTCTTCTTCATTAAGCTGACTTAGACTGCACTTACTAATTGATTTGGTTTGTTCTTCATTCATCTCTTTAATATCAATATTAGTCTCTGAAATGAAGAACAAATTAATGAGGTGATCTATTAGTCCCTGAAACAATTGCATATTTCTACTATTTTCAGTTTTTTATTTTTTATTTTTTATTTTTTAACCTTCACGGAATATTTGGAGAGACAGAGGATATATACCATTTTTTTAATGAACTTCGTACTAGTTATTTTTAGCCTTTGCTTAAAGTTTATGCTAACTTTAAAAGCATCTCCATGCATCACCCAAATTACGAAGATTGCTCAACTACTTAAGATATTCTCATGTATAGCTAAGGCCATGCCATTGATATAAAGTGATTCGTTTTATTCCATTTTTTCAACTAAATTTCCCCACCTAAATTATTCTATTTATCTATCTATGTATGAATATATGGAATACTTGATTAATTAATTTATTATATATATGCTGCATGGTCAATATTTTAATATATCATCTTTATAATGTGATAATTTGGGAAAATAATTAAAAATATAATAATCAAAGAATCCAATAATCAATTTCAATGAATGAATATGAGTTGACATGATGGGGTTGATCGAATTGCACAACCACATGGCTTGTTGCCTTGTAATGGTTGCTCCCATTCTCAAAATACAAAAACGAAAAAAATTTAAAAAACAGTAGAAAATTACAATTATTTATATACACCAGGATGGTCAAGAACTAGAGTCGTTATTAACTGTAGAAGCTGCTGCAAATTTTACTACGAAATCAGGAAAGGCTGGTGGCGGTGGTGCATGATCAGCTGCGGCAAAATTCATTTCACTTAACGTGCAATGACCGCGGCCACCGCCTGGAATATTTGATGGCATATTTACGCAGCCCATGTCCAATATTTGATGGCATGATCTTTGGTGAGATTGAACGATCAGACTTGTCCATAGTCATTACAGATAGGGTTGTCACTTTTTTTTCAGAATTTTACAATTAGAATGAGATACTCTAATATATTTTTCTTTTTAATTTTATTTTCAACAATAATGCTAAGTCCACAACATTCTTTCACGACTCCAGACATGATAGCTTATCATTGGTTAACTGTCAAATTAGTAGGCATAACGCATATATACAAGCAGGTGAGACCCATTTTACGAATTGATCAATGACGAGTTACTATATTCGGAGTTGTAAGAGAATGTTATTAGATTAGATTGTGGACCTAGCATTACTCTTATTCTGAAAAGTAATAAATCCCAATTAATCTATGGGCATATTTCAATAGGACTTCACATAACAACCATTATTAAAATTTATCTCTTACCAGTTTAACATTTATTATAAAGCAATTCCTTTATAATGGATTCATATTGTTTTAAGATTATATTCCAATCTCTAGTCATACGATCTGAGAGCTCTTTTGTACGCAATCTTAGAGATTATATTCCAATCTCTAATAGTCCTTGCATTTTCTCTCCATCTATCTATAAATTTGTAATGGTTTAATTAGAAAGCAGATAATCTCTAATCACAAATTGGAAATTAAAGGAAAATGTATAATTTTAATAATTTCAATTAAATTTTTTTAGTCAAATATTAAAGTTTCTATTAATCAGGTTTCGAAATATGTCTAGACCTGAAAATTTGCATTGAATAATGCGGCACGACACAGCATGTAGAAGAATGCTCTATGTATACATGTGCATTGCATGAGGCATTTACATAAAGCAACTCCTCGAATCACATATATTGTACACATGATTTAGCTTCGTTCTTGATTAATTTTTAACTTACAATCTTGAGGTTGCTATTGCTAACCATCTAAATTTATATATGTCCATAGTTGAGAATGAGAATGAGATTTTATTGCCAAGTAGCAACACAATATATATAGGATGCAATTAAATGCCAACGGAGTTATTCAACATCCATCAATAGAGATGTTACAGCTTATAATAATATCAAGCATATTGGAATAATGTAATTTTTTTCTTCTTTTTTCTCTACTATATGTAGGTGCTAATACACTTACTTGATACTAATTATGATTTGATCTAAGGGTTGGTTAAGACCTTTGGCTTAATTCAAATAGAAAAACTCATTGAGAACCAAATCATAAAGAAAAGCATTAATTAGACTGACTAAAGGAGAGATTTTCCTACAAAAAAATAACATATGAATCATTAAAGTGATTAGCGATACTCGAAAGAGAGAATAGAACAGAGAGAAAGGTTTCAGAAGGAGTACTGTACAAGTTTTTATTTTCCATATACTGGAAATGCTTCTTTTTAAAACACTATAAAATTAAAAAATAATTAATTATGTGATATCTTGTTAATTTATAGACAAGTGAAGTTATCCTGAAACTCAGCCCTGAGAGGGCTATTATTCACCATCTATCCAAAAACCAATTGTTGTTTTTATCATAGTATCCTGCTTTTAGAATTATATGTAAAGTTTAATTTTTACAGTAGGACTAACTGTTTGTGATCTCTAAACATATCCTTATATAGTTTGAATTCCTCAACATATGAAATATATGTATTGCAATTACATGAGAATCATTTACATAAAGCAATTCCTTAAAAGTTTATCTGTAATCATTCATATATATAAAAACAATATATTCCTTGACTATCTACGTTTATCATAGGGACCCATAGTTCATATATATAGTTCGAATTCCTCAACATATGGAATATATGTATTGCAATTACATGAGGATCATTTACATAAAGCAATTCCTTGAAAGTTTATTTGTAACCATTCATATATATATATAAAAGCAATATATTCCTTGACTATCTACGATCATAGGGACCCATATTGGACTATATAAGCTTTTAGCTTTTGTTCCATCAATTTTCGAACCCAAGGATCCAAATCTATATTTATATCCTCGTTTGAGAAATGTTTGTATTCCCAAGTGCCTTAGTTTAAGCAAGAGAAATTAAATGGGACTAAAACCAAGCTCTCGGTCTAAGCTTGATCCGGGAGATCATATCTTTAGTAATAGGGCGGGGATTCTCTACTATCATCACGGTAAGTAATTTTCATTCACTATTATATTTAATTATAATTTTGCTTGAGTTCTTACATTAATGCATTCTTCTTTTGTAATTATAGGAATATATGTGGGCGATGGCATGGTGATTCATCTTATGCCAGCTGAAAAGAAAGATAAATCAGTTTCTCTGTGTCCAAACTGTGGCTACAGTAAAGACCGGCACAGTGGAATCATCAAAACTTGTCTTGACTGTTTCCTTGATGGCAATATCCTTTTTACCTTTATACATCCCATCCCTTGCAGGCCACCAGATGAAGTTATCAGGATTGCCACTGAGTTTCTCCAAGGAAAACGAGATTTTGGCACATACGACCTTGTATTTAAGAATTGCGAGGATTTTGCATCCTACTGTAAAACAGGCGTTAATTTCTCTTATCAAAGGATTGGGTGGGTTTAGAAAAAAAGTTGTACCAATTTATCTTCATGACAAATGTTGGGTAGGTGTAAATTGTTCGGCCTACTTGAATATTATCTTTCTCTTCCGTAAGATATATATAAGCAATTATGACATTAATTAAGTGACTGAATTATTAATGTTCTTGTTGTTATACNTAAAAATTTAACTTTTTCTATTTAATTTTTTTTTTTTTTTTTTAATAAAAAGATAGAAACCCTCCATTATTCACATTTCACAAATATTTCATTATAGTCCAGGTTTCAAAACAGGTTCCAAAAATCAGTTCCAAACCGGGTACCCCCTACAGGTTCAAACAGGGTACCCTTTTTACAAGTTCCGATTCCGGTTTCGGTTTCTCCATACACAAGAACCAGAATCGGAACCGCATAATATCGGTTCCAAAAAATTGAAACCGGAATCTACCCGCATAGTACTGGTTCTGGATAGGTTCTGGTTCTGATTCCAGTTCTATCCCTCGGTTCCGGTTCTATCCGCTACCCGTGCTCACCCCTTGAGTTCACGTGGTTTTGTCTATAGCTCATAAATTTTAGCTACATGTCTCTCAAAAAAAGTCAACATTCTCAAGCTAAGATGGCGGCTGCAAGTCTTTGCAAATCCCTTATTCTTCATTCATCTCTTTAATATCAATATTAGTCTCTGAAATGAAGAACAAATTAATGACGTGATCTATTAGTCCCTGAAACAATTGCATATTTCTACTATTTTCAGTTGTTCTTTTTTTTTTTTTTAACCTTCACAGAATATTTGGAGAGACAGAGGATATATACCATTTTTTTAATGAACTTCGTACTAATTATTTTTAGCATTTGCTTAAAGTTTATGCTAACATTAAAAGCATCTCCATGCTTTTTTACCACATGCATCACTCACCCAAAGTATGAAGATTGCTCAACTATTTAGGGTGTGTTTGGTTAGAGCTCTAGAAAGATAACTCTGGTAATCTATCTTTAATTCCGAATATACCCTTGTTTGGTTGTCAAGTAACAAAAGTTTCGGTAATCTTTCAATACCAATAGTGATTGCTGTGGGTTAATAGGGGTAGTCGGATTACCTCCTCAAGGGGTGATATTTAAATTATTGGGGTAATCTTAATTTTACCCATTTTACCCTTAATTAATACCATCCGGACATAATTGCCCTCAAATGTCTATCAAATAATAATCACCCAGACCCCTACATTTTGGAATTTAGCTAAAACACCCCAGCCACAAAAGTTTAAAAGTTAACAAAATACCGACAGCCACCAAAGACAACCACTGGCCGCCAGCCACCATTGTCGGCCATCGACAATAGTTCCAGATTGACCCACGATGCAGCGGGATTTGCTAACCGTGTGCAACTTTGGCTGTTTCCGGCCAGTCAAAGGCGGAAAACGGCCAAATCGCGATGGATTTGGTTGGAAACAATCAGAATAGATCGACCATTTTGGCCATTTTTTACCAGATCCACGACAATCTGGTTGTTTTTGGCCTTCGATATGGCCAGAAACAACCATATTAATGTGGATTTGGCGGAACAGCCAAATGGCCATGAATCTGTCGTTTTTGTGCTAGATCCACAATGATCTAGCTGTTTTCAGCCTTTGATCTGGCCGAAAATAACGCAAACGACGCATGGCCAACCTGATCTCACTGGTCATGCGCTGTTTTGGTGACTAACGCCATGGCCGGCAGTGGTGCCAATGGTCGTCGATAGTCTTGGGTGGTTGGGGGTATTTTGTTAAAATTTAAACTTTTTTATTGGGGTGTTTTAGCTAAATTCTCAAATATAAGGGGTAAAAGAATTTATTTAAATAATAATAATAATAATTATTATTATTTATTATTATAATGATATTAAAAAGGAAGGGCAATTCATAAAAGTCCTATCGATAACATTTTATTCTTCCCAACTAAACATCTTAATTATTCATACCCACTAATCTAGCCAAACTATTGATATAATATCCTCCCGTAATCTTTAAGATAATTTATCTCGTGGTAATCTTATATTTCAGTAATAAACATTCCTCGAACCAAACGCACCCTTAAGGTATTTTCTTGTTAACTAAGGCCATGCCTTAATATAACGATTCCATAACATTTTAGTCTAGCCTTCATATAAAACGATTCCTGACAAACTAGCAGTTTTATTTCAACAAAAGGAAATAGAAAACAATCGTATTTAAGGCCCAGGATTACAGGATGACGCAATCTGTGGAATATATGACACGTAATGATATACTGGAAATGCTTCTTTAAAAACACTATAAATTAAAAATAATTAATTTGTGATTCTTGTTAATTTAGACAAGTGAAGTTATCCTGAAAGTCAGCCCTGAAGGGCTATTACCTTCCCATTCTATCCAAAAACCAATTGTTGTTTTTATCATAATATCCTGCTTTGAGAATTATATGTAAAGTTTAATTTTTACAGTAGGACTAAATGTTTGTGATCTCTGAATATATCCTTATATAGTTCGAATCCCTCAACATATGGAATATTTATGTATTGCAATTACATGAGGATCATTTACATAAAGCAATTCCTTAAAGTTTATACGTAACTATTCATATATATAAAAACAATATATTCTTTGACTATCTACGTTTATCATAGGGACCCATAGTCCATATATATAGTTCAAATTCCTCAACATATAGAATATATGTATTGCAATTACATGAGGATCATTTACATAAAGCAATTCTTTAAAAGTTTATTTGTAACAATTCATATATATATAAAAGCAATATATTCCTTGACTATCTACGTTTATCATAAGGACCCATATTAGACTATGTAAGCTTTTAGCTTTTGTTCCATCAATTTTCGAACCCAAGGATCCAAATCTATATTTATATCCTCGTCTGAGAAATGTTTGTATTCCCAAGTGGCTTAGTTTAAGCAAGAGAAATTAAATGGGACCAATACTAAGCACTCAGTCTGAGCTTAATCCGGGAGATCGGTCTGAGTTTGATCCAGTACGTTATATCCTTGGTAAGTTTATTCCGGTAGATCGGTCTAAGCTTAATCCAGGAGATCATATCTGTAGTAATAGGATGATTGTTGCCTTCGATCATCACGGTAAGTAATTTTCATTCACTATTATATTTAATTATAATTTTGTTGGAGTTCTTACATTACTGCATTATTCTTTTGTAATTATAGGAATATATGTGGGCCATGGCATGGTGATTCATCTTATGCCAGCTGAAAAGGAAGGCGGGTGTAAATCAGTTTCTCTGTGTGAATCAGTTTCTCCGTGTCCAAACTGTGGCTACAGGAGAGGCCGGGATAGTGGAATCATCAAAACTTGTCTTGACTGTTTCCTTGATGGCCATTACCTTTTTATCTTTGAAAATCTAAAACCTTGCAGGCCACCAGATGAAGTTATCAGGATTGCCACAGAGTTTCTCCTAGGAAAACGACATTTTGGCACGTACGACCCTCTATTTAACAATTGCATTGATTTTGCAAAGTACTGTAAAACAAAATAATGCTGCATTTATACTACTCTTTTATATTATTTTTATTACATGATGATGTGATATATGTCATAATCACATAAATTTTTAATTATTTTTAATTTTTAATATTATAATAGAATTTGTGTGGTTGTGACATGTACCACATCATAATATAATGAAAATTGTATAAAAGAGTGATATAAGTATAACATTACTCCTGTAAAACAGGCATTGGTTTATCTTATCAAAGGTTTGGGTGGGTTTAGAAAAAAAAGTTGTACCAATTTATCTTCATGACAAATGTTAGGTAGGTGTAAGTTGTTCGACCTACTTGAATATTATCTTTCTCTTCCTTAGAATATATATAAGCAATTATGACATTAATTAAGTGACTGAATTATTAATGTTCTTGTTGTTATACGTACTAATTACCTTAATAATATTCAATATATAATTTTTTTTAGTGCATATTATTATAAAGTTTCTATTTAATCAGGTGTTCGAAATTAATGTCTAGACCTGAAAATTTGCATTAGCATATAATGCGAGCACTAAGATGCATGTAGAAGAATTGCTCTATGTATACATGTGTATTGCATGAGGATCATTTACATAAAGCAATTCCTCGAATCTACATATATTGTACACATGATTTAGCTTTGTTCGATTAATTTTTTAACCTTACAATCTTGAGGTTGCTATTGCTAAACCATCTAAATTTATATATGTCCATAGTTGAGAAATGAGAAATGTTTATATTGCCAAGTAGCAACACAATATATATAGGATGCAATTAAATGCCCAACGGGAGTTATTCAACATCCATCCAAATATGAGATGTTATCAGCTTGTAATAAATATCAAGCATATTGGAATAATGTAATTTTTCTTCTTCTTTTTTTCTCTATATATGTAGGATGCTAATACACTTGACTTGATACTAATTATGATTTGATCTAAGGGTTGGTTAAGACCTTTGGCTTAATTCATAATAGAAAAAATTCATTGAGAACCAAATCATAAAAGAAAAGCATTAATTAGACTGACTAAAGGAGAGATTTTCCTACCAAAAAAAAATAACATATATGAATCATTAAAGTGATTCAGAGAACTCGAAAGAGAGAATAGGAACAAGAGAAGAAAGGTTCAGAAGGAGTACTGTACAAGTTTTTATTTTCCAGAATAATAATCGGTACAATGACTTAACTGTTTGTTTTATACTACTTTCAGCACTTTACTAATACTGTAATAATGTTACATGCTTAGCACCTGACTACTCTCACACTTAGCTTGACTAGTTGACTCTTCTTCATTAAGCTGACTTAGACTGCACAAACTAACAGACTTGGCTTGTTCTTCATTCTTCTCTTTAATATCAATATTAGTCTCTGAAATGAAGAACAAATTAATGAGGTGATCTATTAGTCCCTGAAACAATTGCATATTTCTAATATTTTCAGTATTTTTTTTTTTTTTTTAACCTTCACGGAATATTTGGAGAGACGGAGGATATATACCATTTTTTTAATGAACTTCGTACTAATTATTTTTGGCCTTTGCTTAAAGTTTATGCTAACATTAAAAGCATCTCCATGCATCACCCAAAGTATGAAGATTGCTCAACTACTTAAGATATTCTCATGTATAGCTAAGGCCATGCCATTGATATAAAGTGATTCCTTGACAAACTAATAGTTTTATTCCATTTTTTCAACTAAATTTTCCCACCTAAATTATTCTATTTATCTATCTATGTATGAATATATGGAATACTTTTTTTTTTTAATAATTTTCTAATTTTGATCACACATATAAGATACAGTTGTCATTGTTTCAAAATTCAATGATACTAAAAATATTTATAAAAACAAAAAAAAAAAAAAGCCATGGTTCTTGCAGGCTAATAAGTTTCGA
The DNA here is from genome assembly GCF_008641045.1 of Pistacia vera. Lineage (NCBI taxonomy): Eukaryota > Viridiplantae > Streptophyta > Magnoliopsida > Sapindales > Anacardiaceae > Pistacia > Pistacia vera. Next base: position 298,496 of record NW_022196009.1, read on the forward strand.
AATCACCTGATGAAATTGTCAACTTAGACATTGATCTTCTCCAAGGAAATGGCTTTGCTAAATACTATTTTATTGCTAAAAAATTTCAGACAGGCCATTGGCGCTAGCAGCAGCAAAATACAAAGCATTATTCAACAAAAGGAAATAAAAAACAATGGTATTTAAGGCTCAAGACTACAGGATGATGCAATCTGTGGAATATGTAACACGTAAATAATTAATTATGTGATATCTTGTTAATTTGTAGATAAGTGAAGTTATCCTGAAACTTAGCCCTGAGAGGGTTATTATTCACCAAATCTATCCAACAACCATTGTTGTTTTTATCATAGTATCATGCTTCTTGCAGATCCCAATTACCTTTAGAATTATATATAAAAGTTTAATTCTGACAGTGGGACTAAATATTTGTGATCTTTGAACATATCTATATATAGTTCGAATTCTAATTTGCATATGCCTATCTCTTATCTCTTATTTGAATTTTTTTTTTACAAAATTACAGTTTAATGTTTGTGTTATTACAAAGTTATGTCAATTACACTGCCAATAATGTCTAGAATATTTTTAATGACATTAAGCATCTGATGCAAGCACTATCATATAGCACATTTTGAAGAATTTCTCAACATATGGAATATATATATTGCAATTACATGAGGATCATTTACATGAAGCAATTCCTTAAAAAGTTTATCTGTAACCATTCATATATATTGTTGATGCGAAATTTTGACACTAACCAAAAAGCACGTGTGAAACGTTGATTGGCTTAGGAGACACACGTGGGTATAGATAAAAGACATAGTAAATGCAGTAGTGAGAGCTTTTTAAAGTGGTTCGGATGCTAAGGTAGCAAGTCCTACGTCCACTAATGTTTGTATTAATATTAGGGGTCAGGTCGCAACAGCGGACTGACTTACAAATGATTTACAAAAGATAAGATGAGTAAAAGTACAAGAGAGAGAATAGCTAATTAAGAGTAAAACCCCTCAATGAAAGAGTATTCTCCAATTTATAATGAGATGGATGGAAGTAATGATCATTAAATCTGTGAGTTGGTGGGAATGTCAGGGCAAATCCTTCTTTATGTCACATTGCCTACCTTCCAGAGTGATTTGCGCGATTTGGAGCAGGGAATGGACACGTGGGATCATCACAGCTTCTGGCTGGTCTGGCGCGCACCTACCATCCTGACAGGAGCAGGCTGCCCTCTCCCTCACTTGACTTCCCACATCAGCCCTATATTTCCCAGGCATAACAGAAGTCCCCCTAGTTTTTAAGGTTTGAGGATCGAACCTTGGAAACTATAAGTCATGCTGTGATTGGAGGTTTCTTGGAAGTTTTGTCGGCTCCGACCTGTTTGAAAGTAGGTCGGGATAGGACTTTCTGCGAGCACGACCTCGTATGGCCATCGTCTGAGTGACCTAACTTCGTCAGGCATTGTTTGTTGTGCCTTAGGGACGAGTGCATTTAATGAAGTAGCCCCTGCGTTGACAGGTGTTCTGCGGGTGTTAAGCGTCTGCCAGGCACATTAAATGCACCGTATGCTGACACGTTATCACTTTATCAGAGCATTAAATGCATGGCACGCTGAAACGATAACCCTTATCACAGCATTAAATGCAGATTGAGGCGCAATTAATACTGAGAGAGAGAGAAAGAGCCGTCGTTTGAGTTTCTCAACGGAAGAGATGGGGATTTGATTATCCTTAATCGCGACTCTCTCTCTCCCCCACTGATCTGCGACACGTGTCCGTGATCAACGGTAAGAGATTATTGCCGCCCAAACGTCGTTTCGATTCCGAGGAGAGCGAACATCGGTTCATATGCTATAAAAGCTCAAATCCTTCTCAGATGATGCCACCAGAGTCTTTATCATAGAGAACGAAAGATTTCCACAAACTAGAACCCCTGCCTTCCAAACCGGTGTTTTTCCGATATTCGAAGTAGAGATCACTTTTCGTACTCCGAGAGGTAAGAACCTTTCTTTGTCTTCATTTTCTTAGTTTTCATGGTGGTGTAATGGTGTCTAGTCTTCTGATGGTTCATCGGAGACGTGACGCTGGCGTCGGGTTCGAGCCGTGAATGGCGGCTCGAGTCATACTATTAGGGTTTAGGGAGTTTATTCCACGTCGTCGTACGGTACAACGTACGATGGCTAAATGACCCTCTGCTCGTCGCTTTTGCAGACTGCAGAATAGAACCCTCAACGACCAGGTCCGAGGAAGGAACCGGCTCATCTTCGCAGGGTGTTCCTGCGAGCGTAACCCACGAGGTTTACTCTATTCTTATCGGGGAAGAGCTCGAGAGGGTGGTCAAATAGTACGTGTTCATGTGGAAGTTTTTCGCGACATCACCCGGTCGTCGCGGTACCATTCCAGTGGGTTGGCCACGATCTCCGAAGAGATCTTTAAGGATGAGGGGTTGATTCCTTTCCACCATTTTATCAGGTCGGTCCTGGATTACTTCGGGATCACATCGATGCAGGCAACATCGAACGTGTATGTCATTGCTGTTGTGCTGTACATCACGTGTCATGAGAGCGGTCTGCGTGAGCTAACCGCTATGGAGCTCGGCTGCTCGTACTACTTGAAAAGGAGCAAGGACAAGGACTCATACTACTTGGTCAGACGACCTACCATTGCCGAAGGGATACATAGCTACCCTAGCAACGCGGGGGCCTACGAAACGAAGTTTTTCTTCTTTCGTTATGACGGCCATTGCCGCTTTCAGGATCCAAGCAGGTTCTTCTTCGTTAAATTCATTAACTGTGCATTTCTTTCTTCTAACGACCTGCTTCCCTTTGTAATTAACAAGTCGACCAGCCTAGAGCTGCTCTCCGACCTAGACAGGATCGTATCTTTCGAAGTTCTTCCTAAGGCTAGTCATGCCACGAGGAAGCTCGTGACGACCATGAACTTGCAGAAGTATAGTTTTTTCAATGCGGACGCGTCTTTAGAGCTCGCACCGAGTAAGTTGTGCAGACTGGTTCTTTTCTAGTCGGAGAATGAAATGTTTTTACTAACGATTCTTTCATGCAATGACCATGCCTCCAAAAGAGTTGGGACAGCCGCGACGAGGGCCATTCAACTTTCCTCGGATGAGGAAGGCCAAGGCGACCGCAGTTGTTCCCCCTGTTTCCCCGGCTGCAGGTGCGACGTCTGGCCCACCGGTGTGACCTGCTGTAGCCTCTCAACCCCAACCTTCAGAGGATGTGCCCATTCGAGCTGCACAAGTCTCCTAGCTATCGGTTGTTCACCAGAGGCAAAAGACAACAGCTCAATGAGCTAAGAAGAGAAAATAGATCCAGGTCAATGAGTCAGAGACCAAATCTGAGGGCGATCAGCTCGAGAGGTCGCAGCAGGGTGTCGGGAGAAGGTCAGGCAAGGAATCGATGGATGAAACGACCACTGCTGAGGGCAAGGAGGAGACCCCAATGCTGGACTCGTTGAGGAACTTGCCCGAGTACCTGTAGCCGGTAGTCTACTCTTTATTGGAGTGTGGACTATTGGAATCGTACGAGTAGTTCGCTGATTCTGGTGATGTTGACCTGATGACCACATCGGTTCAACACCTAAGCAAGGTGAACGAACTATCCTTGGCATGGAATTCTTTAGCTATTTTTGATAATTCTAACTCATTTCTTATTCGCAGGCCCTGCTCGCCAAGCGGATGTCCTTGGAGAAGGCTCGGCTGGGAGCCGCAAAAGGGGAAGGCGATCTAAAGGAAGAGAACGTGACGCTCAAGCGAAGCCTGGAAGCTATCGAAGCAGAAAGAGAACTGTTCGCTGAGGCAGTGAACGAATACTTGAACCAGAAGAATGTAGCTCTTTGCACGGTGGACGGACCGTAGCCAAACTCTCCAAGGAGGTCAGAGAGATGGACCAGGAGCTCCAAGCGACCTCAATGCAGGCTTTAAGAGCTGAACAAGAAAGAGAGGCCTCCGAGAAGCAAAGGCAAGCTCTCGAGGCTGAAATTCAGGCAAGTCAGGGAAGAGTTGCTTCCCTGACCAAAGAGACGCAAAACCAGGCAGCGGAGGTCGAGGAGAAAGCTACCGACTGGGTGATTGGGTCTATCTACGCCTTGCAGCCAAAGAACCCGCACCTTGATTTGACCGACCTCCCTGAGGACTGGCGGCAAACTCTGATCTCCATGGTGCTGCAGGATGCCGAAGTGGCGACCGACCAAGGACCCGATCAGGTGGGAGGCTCGGGTCTAGCCTCTGAGAAGCCCCCGGCCGACCAGCCCTAGGATGAGGTCATGCTTTAGGAGATTAAGGCTTATAATTGTCAATTCACCATTTGTAATCTTTAATGAAATATATTTTACTTTTACAATTTCTGTTTGTTTTATTATACATGAGTTTGCAGTACAATTTTGAACAAGTCTATAACACACTTACACGAACAACATTACATACAAACTGTTACAAACGAATAGAGTAACACTTTACAAGGAAATCATTTCAAAAAGTAATTTACAATAAAAACTAAGTTTCGAGATTACTGATAGTATGACCGAAGGTGCTCGGCATTCCAAGCTCGGGGTACTTTGGAACCGTTCAACCTTTTTAGGTGATAAGTTCCTGGCCTTATCACCTTGTTGGCATGATACGGGCCTTTCCAGTTCGGTCCTAGTACCCCCGCACTTGGTTCTCTGGTTTCGAGGAAAACTTTCTTAAGCACAAAGTCACCGACTTGGAAGTCTCTTCGTTTGACCTTTGAATCGAAGAACCTCTTCGTGCGCTACTGGTAGGTCGCTATCCTTAGCGAGGCCTTGCTGCAATGTTCTTCGACAAAATCTAGACTTGCTCTCATAAGTGCTTCGTTTTCGGCCTCATTGTACAAGTCCCTCCGAAGTGAACCAGTCCCTACCTCCACAGGAATCATTGCTTCGCAATCGTATGCCAGCGAGAAAGGTGTTTTTAAGGTGGAGGTTCTCGGAGTTGTTCTGTACGCCCATAGGACTTCGGGGAGGTCGTCAGCCCAATTCCCCTTGGCTGCTCCAAGTTTGGCCTTTAGAGTGTGCTTGATAGTTTTGTTGACAGCTTCAACTTGGCCATTTGCTTGTGGTCTTGCGACTGAGGCAAATTTTTTATGGATGCCCAGCTCGTCGCAGAACTGCTTGAACTCCTTATTGTCGAATTGCTTTCCGTTATCCAAGATGAGGGTATGAAGAATTCCGTAGCGGCACACTATATTCTTGAAAACGAAGTCTTTCAGCTTTCTGATCGTGATCGCTGCTAGTGGTTCAGCTTCCACCCATTTGGTGAAATAATCTACCGCGACCACGACATACTTGACTCCCCCTTTATCGACTGGCATGGGACCTATAAGATCGATTCTCTATATGAAAAATGGGTAGGGGCTATTCATCGTTATCAGCTCGTGAGAGGGGGCTCGCAGAATGTTCGCAAACCGCTAACACTTGTCACACCTTTTGACAAAGTTGTAGGTATCTTTTTGAATTCGGGGCCAATAATACCCTTGACGAACAACCTTGTTTGCAAGAGATCGTGCGGCGGTGTGATTACCGCATATCCCTTTATGAATTTCCCTCATGATATAATCTGCCTCTTCGCTGGTCACACATCAGAGGAGAGGGGCGCTGAACCCTTGCCTGTATAGCTGGTCTCCAATGAGAGAGTAACGAGTAGATCTTGTTCGCAGAATCCGTGCCTCGACCTTGTCGCCAGGCAAGATCCCATCCTTGAGGTATCGAAAAATGGGAGTCATCCAGGAATCCGATTGTGTTACATTCACGACCTATTCGGTCGGGCTGATGCTCGGGGCCTCGACCAATCGAACAGGAATGCTATCTGGTGCCTCTGATTCTAACGATGAGGCAATCCTTGCTAGGGCGTCCGCCACAGAGTTGCTATCTCTAGGGATCTGGGTGATCGCGAAGTGCTTGAACGACTCGAGTGTAGCCTTACCTTCTTTCAGGTAACGGATCATGTTTTCTTCATTGGCTTGGTATTCTCCTAGAATCTGGTTAACAACCAGCATGGAGTCACTATGGATGCTGATCGCAGTTGCACCCATTTCTCTGGCTAACCGCAATCCAGCGAGCAGAGCTTCATACTCGCCTCATTGTTGGTTGCCTTGAATCCGAACCGGAGGATGCCGTGAATGCGAGCCCCTTTGGGGCTCAAAAGAAGGAGACCTGCACCCGCCCTCTTCCTGATCCACGATCCGTTGACGTAGAGGCTCCAGGTCGATAGATTCTGAATGATTCCCTGGATGGCTTTGCTAGGCTATTGCTCTGACTCATTTGGAAGATAGGAGAATTCTAAAATGAAGTCAACAACAGCCTGCCCTTTGATGGTCGACCTTGGCTTGTACTTTAGGTCGAACTGACTTAATTCCATGGCCCATTTGAGCAGTTTACCCGAGGCCTCTGGCTTCTGGAGGACCTGCCTGAGGGGGTAATTAGTCATTATATGGATCGTATGGGCGTGGAAGTAAGGTCGTAGCTTTCTGGAAGCAATCAACAGGGCATAGGCTAATCGTTCCATTTCCAGATACCACATCTCAGCATCCGACAGGCGCTTGCTTGCATAGTATACAGGCCATTGGACTTTTTCCTCTTCTCGAACTAGGGTTGCACTGACCGCGAACTGAGAGACGGACAGATACAGGGGCAAGATCTCTTGCAGAAGAGGCTTGGAGAGGAGAGATGGCTTCCCGAGGTGTTCTTTTATACTTTGGAAAGCTTGTTCGCATTCGGGAGTCCATTTGAACTTCTTATTGGCCTTCAGAACATTGAAGAACGGCAAGCAGCGATCTGTTAGCCTCGATATGAAGCGACTTAGTGCCGCTATTCGCCCATTAAGACTCATGACTTTTTTTTTGCTTGTCGGGCTTTCCACATCAAGGAGAGCTTAGATTTTCTCAGGGTTGATTTCTATTCCCCGCTGGTTAATCATGTATCCTAAGAATTTACCCGAGGATACCCCGAACAAACACTTGAGAGGGTTCAGTTTCATTATGTAGAGTAAGAGGATATCAAACATCTCTACGAGATGCGCTATGTGATCTGAAGCAACATGGGATTTGACCAGCATGTCATCTACGTAGACCTCCATTGACTTACCGATCTAGTCGGAGAACATTCGGTTAACTAATCGCTGGTAGGTCGCACCAGCGTTCTTGAGGCCGAAGGGCATGACTTTATAGCACTACAGTCCCCGATCTGTAATGAAAGACGTATGCTCTTCGTCTGGCGCATACATCAGAATTTGATTATATCCCGAGTATGTGTCCATGAAACTTAGCAGCTCGTGCCCCGAGATGGCATCCACGAGCTGGTCAATTCTTGGCAGGGGGAAGCTATCTTTAGGACAAGCTTTGTTGAGGTCGCTAAAGTCGACGCAGGTTCGCCACTTGCCATTGGGCTTCTTTACCAAAACCGGGTTGGCAACCCAGGTCGGGTAGAGTGCCTCTCGGATGGACCCGTTACGGAGGAGGTTATCTACCTCTAGCTTTAAGGCGGCATATCGCTCCGAATCCATTGCTCTTCTTTTCTGGTGAACCGGCTTGGCTTCGCTGTCAATGTTTAACGCATGGCATATAACATTCGGGCTGATCTCGACCATATCTGCTTGCGACCATGCAAACACGTCGATGTTCTCCTTGAGGAAGCTGGTCAGTTCGGTAGCGAGCTGGGAGTTGAGATTTTTACCGATCCTTAACACCCTGTTCGGTTCATTTTGATCGACCAGTACTTCAATTAGGTCCTCAACTGGCCTACTGGAAGGGCAGTCTTGGATGTGTGACTTCTGAGCACACTCAACATTTCTCACGTGCGAGTAGTTGGTGTTAAAATCCAGCATCAACATCTCCTGCTTTAAAATATGTGTATGTAGTCAAGTTCGAGTTCTAATGCAATAGCAGGATGTTTAAAATTCTCTCACAAAATAATTATAGAGTTATCTGACGAGTTTTATATAACTTGTCTTGAGTATGTACTACTAAAATATCATCATAAATAATTTGGAATTAAAACCTTTAGTAGATAATATTATCTATTGATGAGGACCGTCTTGCATAGAGATTATCACAGTAATAGCTAAACTGTTTAAACCTCTGAGTGATAAAGAAATAATGTTAACAAATGGTTTTAGTAATTTGAGATGTCATATTAATAACTTGTAACATCAAAATAATCAGCATAACCCACCACCCATGGGTAGCCCAACGATAAGGGCAAATCAAGGGAACTACAAATGGTCTAACTCACAATCAAGACTTAAATTAATTCTCGCTAGGCGCAAAGGTAATACCCTCCTTTATAATTTACCCAGGGGCAGCAGCAGTGAGTTGCTGTGAGATAGCTTTCAGCCTTCCACTGACAAATGTTATCAAGTGTGATTGATAAATATATATTATCATTTTTATGATGTCATTAATTGATTCGATTACATTATTGTGTTAATTTTAAACTAAACTCCCATTCTCGTGGGGTTGCGGTAGTGAATTGCTATGAGAAAGCTTCCACTGACAAATGTTATCAAGCATGATTGATAAATATATATTATCATTTTTATGATGTCATTAACTGATTTGATAATATTATTGTGTTAATTTTGAATACTCTCATTCTTGTACAATGAATCGAAATTATATATATATAGTACAAATGATTCGAAAAAAATTTCGATTTAACTTGATTAATTAATTTATTATATATATGCTGCATGGTCAATATTTTGATATATCATCTTTATAATATGATAATTTGGGGAAATAATTAAAAATATAATAATCAAAGAATCCAATAATCAATTTCAATGAATGAATATGAGTTCACATGATGGGGTTGATCGAATTGCACAACCACATGGCTTGTTGCCTTGTAATGGTTGCTCCCATTCTCAAAATACAAAAACGAAAAAAATTTAAAAAACAGTAGAAAATTACAATTATTTATATACACCAGGATGGTCAAGAACTAGAGTTGTCATTAACAGTAGAAGCTCCTGCAAATTTTGCGACGAAATCAGGAAAAGCTGGCGGCGGTGGTGCATGAACAGCTGCGGCAAAATTCATTTCACTTAACGTGCAATGAGCGCTGCCACGGCCTGGAATATACGTGCATGGGTTGCGACCGATAGGCGCCACCGGACCCTTTTGTAGAGATTGAACGATCAGACTTTTTTGCCTCCATTGCTCTCCTTCGAGCGGCCTCATTGCCGAAGTTCGTTCACAAAATGACGCACAAAGAAGGACGGAAACGAGTGGTATTATGAAGCAACGTAAACCCATTTGAGATGTGAAAGATTTCTCGTGAAAAGAAATGGAAGTTGAAGGTTGAAGATGAATTAAAAATGGTTATGGAGATGGATGAATCGATGTGTATTTATATTATAAGGTTTAGAAGGGGTTGACTGAAAGCCGCGGGGCTTGAAGTTTGAATGAAAGTCTAAATGAGAGACACGGACCTTTACCTTTAAGGGCAACCAATGAGTCCCTAATATGTATTCATGCGACTTAATCAAAGTTTGAAGAAGTCCAATTCTGACGCATGAGAGAACTATTTCAAGTCTTGGGCTCTGGGTCTGCTGGTTTTATTTACCCAGCCCATGTCCAATATTTGATGACATGATTTTTGGTGAGATTGAACGAACAGACTTGTCCGTGGTCATTATAGATAGGTTTGTCACTTTTTTTTCTTCATAATTTTACAATTAGAATGAGATACTCTAATATATTTTTCTTTTTAATTTTATTTTGAACAATAATGATAGGTCCATAATATTCTCTCACAACTCCCGATGTGACAGCTTATCATTGGTTAACTTGCAAATTGGTAGGCATAATCCGTATATACAAGCAGGTGGGACCTATTTTACGAATTGATCAATGGCAAACTGCTATGTTGGGATGGGAGTTTTAAGAAAAGGTTGTGAGATTAGATTATGGATCTAACTGTACTCTTAGTCTGAAAATAAATAAATCTCAATTAATCTATGGACATATCTCAATAAGACTTCACAGAAGAGCCATTATTAAAATTTCTTCCTTAACAGTTTAACAATTATTATAAAACAATTCCCTTGTAATGGATTCATATCATTTTAAGATTATATTCCAATCTCTAATAGTTCTTGCATTTTCTCTCCATTTATCTATAAATTTGTAATGGTTTAATTAGAAAGCAGATAATCTCTAATCACAAATTAGAAATTAAAGGAAATTTTTAGTAAGATGGGACAACGTTCAAGCCAACATCGGGGGCTCCAACCGGTTGATCAGATCACTACTAACAGAATCGTGTTTGTCTACCATCATCACGGTAAGTTTTTTCAGTGTTCACACTCTTTTAAACTTACATCTAATTGCAAGTATATATAAGTATAAATATAATTCACTTTCCAAAACAAAAACCTAGTATATGTTATATATATAGTGTTGATAACGTACATGATCTAAGCTTTCTTCAATTTTAATGATATATCAACTCCATATTTCACCAACTTTTTGCAGCGACATAAATTTGCATTCTTAAGATAAATTGGCGAAATTTTCGATGGAATTATTGTAATCTTATTATATTTTGTGGTACTACTGACAATTTGGTAGGTAAGTCCATATATTTTAAATTGTTATTCTTATATTTTATTCAATTCAATAAAAGTCATATATAATCATACTGTATATGTATTTGTATTCTCTTTCGTCGAGAACTCTCTTGAATATATGTGGGGGACGGCATGGTCATTCATTTGCTACCACTTTCATAGCAAAGTAACTCTTCTTTCCCATGCCAAAAATGTGGGCACACACCAAGCTTACATGGTGGGATCGTCAAAACATGCCTGGATTGCTTTCTCGATGGCCAGTCATTATATATTTTTTATGATTCTTCAATTGGCTGCAAACCACCTGATGAGGTTGTGAAGACTGCCACCGAGTTTTTCCAAGGAATAAGGACCTTTGATGACTACAATTTTGCTTTTAACAACTGTGAAAACTTTGCATCTTTTTGTAAAACAGGCGAAAAGTCATCTAGGCAAAGAAGGAATGCAACTATATTAGCTGCCTTGCCCTCTGCGGTGTTATCTGGTGGTAGAGTGATTGTTGGTCCACAAGGTCGTGATGACGGTGTACAAGTAAGTTTTGGGTTTAGGTTTTAGATTAAGGTTTCACTCTATGGAGGAAATTTTCTAGTAAAGATGTCACGTCTGTCAACCATGCTCAACTTTTAAATAAAAGGATGTACTAACTAGAGAATTAAAAGACAATAAATTTAGAGATGGCAATGGGCTCGGTGTTTTTGGGTACTCGGCCTGGCTTGACCTGTCTTGAAAAGGCCGGGCTTTATCTAGTGTTAGCGAGCTTGAGCTTAGGCTTGAGACTGATTTTAAAGCCTGCCCTCGGGTACAGGTTGGGCATGGGTATGCCTTCAATCCCGACCTAGCCCGACAATTTTACTAAATTACCCTTATACTATATATCTAATTACAGAATTATCTTACATATATATTAAAAAAAAATTGAAATTTATTAATATTTGGTGAGTATTCAAAAATAAATTAATATTTAAAAACTGTTTCTAGAAATAAAAAAAAATTAAAATTTATTAATATTTAAAAATTCACATTATAAAAATGGGTGAGCTTGGGTCGGGACTGAGATTACAAAAAGCCCATTGGGTTGGACTTGAGCTTTACCTGTCATCTCTGTGACGGGCTTGCGCCAAGACTAAGCCTTTGTCATGGGGTCGGGCTTGGGCTCAAGCCAAGAGGTACCTGGTCCCATTGCCATCTCTAAATAAATTTAGTTTTGTGTAATAGGACTATGACTAACTTTTTCTTTTGTTAAGCACTTCACAAAACAAGCTAATCTCGTTTAAATGAGGTTTGAGTAAATTATCTTCATATCTTGATGTCCCAAGCACAAGGGTTATCAGCTTATAATAAATATCAAGCATATTAGAATAATGTAAATGTTTTTTTTTTTTTTTTTTTTTTTATATATGTTGGATGTTAATACACTTGACTTGATACTAATTATGATATGATCTGAGGGTTGGTTAAAATCTTTGGCTTAATTCATAACAGAAAAAATCATTGAGAAGCAAATCATAAAAGAAAATCATTAATTAGATTGACAAAAGGAGAGATTTTCCTATTAAAACAAATAACATATATGAATCATTGAAGTGATTGCTCAACTATTTAGGGTATTCTCTTGTATAGCTAAGGCCATGCCATTAATATAAAGTAATTCCTTAATACTTTTAGTCTAGCCATTCATATAAAACGATTCCTTGACAAACTAACAGTTTTTGTTCCATCTTTCCAACTGAATTTCCAATCATAAATTATTCTATTTATCTATCTATGTATGAATATATGGAATACTGTTTTTTTTTTTTATATATATATATTTTCAGTATCTTTAGGGTGCGTTTGGTTGGAGGTTATATAGGATTACTGAGATAATATCATCTTATATTACTTGATTACCACGTTTGATTGTCAAGTAATATAAGATTCCATTAAGCTTCCAATATTAATAATAATTACTGTTGGTAATATATAAGGTAATTTGATTACCTCAGTTTTTTTAGGTATTGTAAGATTACTTGGTAACTTTAATTTTGTTATAATTTTATCACTTATCAATAAACTATTTGGACAATAATGCTCTTGTTATCTAAATAATTTACAAAAAATTTATGGACATTTTTAACTTTATACAAAAAAATTAAACCCATTTATACCCTTCAATTTCAACAAAATTAAATTCCTAAATTTATTACTACATCAAATCCCCCAAACCTAACTCATTTATTCTTCATCTACCAAATTAATTACCTTTTTATCTTGCTTCCATGAACTCGAACTTTGCTTCTCATTCCCACTTTTTCGCAGTTGAACACAAACCCAACTGGATTTCCCTTTAAACTTGAGCTTCCTTTCATCTTCAGACCAGGTGGAGTGCGTCTTCTGTGGATTCCGTGAGTAGACTTCATTTCCAAGGAAATCGTCATTGTTCCTTAAATTTCTGCGTCTCCTCCCGCCGAATCAATAGAGGAAGAATATCACCATTTTTGTTCAATAAGATACCAAAGTGGATGATTGACTCATTCCATACTAGAAATAATCGCAGGAAATCTTTTGATAACACAGATTCCTATTGCTCAATGATATCCCACGATCAAGACAATTGGCTAAATCCTGTGAAACCATTTCATAGAAGTTCATTGATATCTTCTTCGAGGTACTCATCTAGTTTTCAGCTTCGGATCTCTAACTATGTTAGTGAGCCCTAAAATCAAAATTGAGCGGAGAGTTGATGAGCCCTAAAATCAAATTTCAGCAAGAGGGTGTTGAGTGTTTCAGTAAATATTTGATTATACACTCAGTAGAAGCTCAATGTCAGTTTCTTTTCTTTATTTTTGTTAAATAATGTGTGGATGATGTAATTGTAGTAATCAAAATGTGTCATTTCTTGCTGGGTTCTGTTTTTCAAATTTTGATTGAGTGTAACCCCACTTGTGTATTTGTGTTTAGTTGAAAAGGAAAAAGTATTTCATGTTTCAGTGTTTTTGTCTTTGAAAAGTTTCTTACTTTTTGTCTTTTGGAAATGAGATGAACTGTGTTTTTGCCTAAACATGATTCTCTTATGAGTGAAAATCAATTTCTTAACCCAACAACATAGAGGAAACCATAAGCTTCATCGTTTCTTAAATCTTGAAGAAACTCTTGAAGATGGTTTTACTGAAAAATATGATGACTGTGAGGAGCAAGAATGTTATACCGATGAATTAGAAAAGGGGAAAATGCAAAACCGAGTTCCAATTTGCAACAAAATAATATAATTAATAATAATATTAAAGAAGAAGGGTAATTTAGTAATCTACATAACATAACCATCAATTTAATTTCTCCAAACCAAACATATTAATATAACATACCCACTAATTTATTCTAACAAACCAAACACATTTCTCCAAACATTCTTGGTAATCTTCAAGGTAATCTATCTTTCCATTAATATAACATTCTCAATAATACAACATTCTCTGAACCAAACGCACCCTTAAAGTAATCTATCTTTCCATTTATGTAATATTCCCAGTAATACAATATTCCCGAACCAAACGCACTATTAGAATTATATGTAAAAGTTTAATTCTGACAGTAGGACTAAATGTTTGTGATCTTTGAACATATCTATATATAGTTCGAATTCTAATTTGCATAGGCCTATCTCTTATGTATTATTTGAATTTTTTTTTTTTGCAAAATTACAGGTTAATGTTTGTGTTATTACAAAATTACAAAGTTATGTTAATTACACTGCCAATAACGTCTAGAATATTTTTAATGAAATTAAGCACCTGATGCAAGCACTAGCATGTAGCACATTTTGAAGAATTTCTCAACATATGGAATACATATATTGCAATTACATGAGGATCATTTGCATAAAGCAATTCCTTGAATGTTTATCTGTAACCATTCATATAAAAGCAATAAATTCCTTGACTATCCAGGTTTATCAGGGGGACCCATATTGGAATATGTAAGCTTTTAGCTTTCATTCGATCAATTTTCAAACCCAAGGATCTTGTGCTGCTAAACTACTCATCCAAATCTCTATTTGTATCCTTGGTTGAGACATTTTTGTATTCCCAATCAGCTTAGATTAAGCGAGAGAAATTAAATGGGACAAAAAAAAAGCACTCCGTCTATGCTCAATCCGGGAGATCATATTTTTAGTAATAGGGCTGGGATTCTCTACTATCATCACGGTAAGTAATTTTCACTCACTATTATATTTAATTATAACTTTGTTCTAGTTCTTACGATTAATGTATTCTTCTTTTGCTATTATAGGCATATATGTGGGCGATGACATGGTGATTCATCTTATGGTAGCTGGAATTAAAAAAAGTTCATCTTCTTTGGGCCCAAAATGTGGCTACAATCGAGACAGAGATAGTGGAATTGTCAAAACTTGTCTTGACTGTTTCCTCGATAGCAACAACCTACATATCTTTGAATATTGTATGCCTTGCAAATCACCTGATGAAGTTATCAGTACTGCCATGGAGTTTCTCCAAGGAAAAGATTTTGGCGAGTACAACTTTGCATTTAACAATTGCGAGGATTTTGCATCCTATTGTAAAACAGGCCTTCGTTTATGTTCTCAAAGGGAATAGTTTGTCAGGACAGTGCGTCTTTTTCCGACGCCCGGAACCGGACCTGTGACCTCGATCCTTCAAGTCGCCCTGAGGATAAAGAGTTGGAACGATCTTGGACGGATACAGTTTCTACTTTTAGTCAAAGTTTTCAGATTTCTCCTGCATTAAAATATGTGTATGCAGTCAAATTCGAGTTCTAACGCAATGGAAGGATGTTTAAAATTCTTTCATAAAATAATTATAGAGTTATCTGACGAGTTTTATATAACTTGTCTTGAGTATGTACTACTAAAATATCATCATAAATAATTTGGAATTAAAAACTTTAGTAGATAATATTATCTATTGATGAGGACCGTCTTGCATAGAGATTATCATAGTGATAGCTAAACTGTTTAAATCTCTTGAGGGATAAAGAAATAATGTTAACAAATATGTATTGATTCTATAAATTACTCATTCTACTTTTTGATATTCGTACACCTTTCAGATTCATGTACGATCTCAAGATGCATACAAATTAATCTCTGGAATTTCTGACTCAATAAATATTGTATGTGTCCGTTTAGTCTTCCTGTGTAGAAACCAATAGTCACTTGATTTACTGCCCAGTTTTCTATCAAAACCATCTGTCTATACATATAAATTGGTAATATCCGTATTAAACAGTAGACAATCTGAAAGCAGAAGTATAGTTGAAAGAAGATAAAGATATGGGAGAACAACCATGCAAGGAAACCAGCAAGGACTTGCTGAAAAAGGGTGATCACATTTGTAGTGATAGGTTGAATGGTTTCTTCTATCATCATGGTTAGCTTCATTTTTTGCACTTCTAATTGGCTAATTATCTTATTGTTAATAAAGTGAGATGACGAATTGTTTAGTTAATCTTCTTACATTTGATAGGAATATATGTTGGGCACGGCATGGTCATTCACCTGAAGGGACCTAGAAAAGGAACCGGGAAATTCAGCAGCTCATCGTCTGCAATGAAAAGCTCCTCATCATCTGGATGGAAATCTGCATGTCCCTTTTCTCGTCAATGTTGTCAAAATAGTATCGAGGGTGGGATAGTAATAACCTGTGTGGATTGCTTCCTGGATGGCCACTCACTTTATGTGTATGACTAAAAATGCAGCACTGTGAGTAGGTATGTAGAGGAGCAAATGTCTTCTGTAAAGTCACCGCAGGATGTTGTCGATTTGGCTTATGGAGAACTTTATGGAAACAATATTTTCGGTGGGTACGACCTTTTGGATAGAAATTGTGAGCACTTTGGGACGTACTGTAAGAGAGGTGTGGCGTTTAGTATGCAGTCATTATGGGTGAGGGCGACGAGAAAAATCCTCAGCCCTTGGTTGAAGGATTTTGGTTTTTAGAAGTAACGCATTAAACTGCTGAAAAATCTTAGTTTAATAAACAAGAGTTCTGCAATGTCTAACTCTTCTCTGCTGATCATGCAAACAATTGGTCTTCTTTTTACTAATCAAGCATGTTCATGTTCATTATCATATCAAAGGAAAATTTTGTATGAATGTGCCTGGTCCGGAATGATGGCATTGAGCTTAAACTAATTTGAACCAAAAACTTACTATTGTTAGATTATGCTAGCTGTTTTTTAAGCGCTCTAGAAAGAACCTAACAAAGATGGATCTTCATGAGTACTTGGCATTTTCGGTTAATACTAACCTATCTCCTTGACTCCATGAACTGTACAGAGCGGCAGCTTTAGGGGACCACTAAAAGCGTGTCATATTAATTTTGCATTTTTAACGCTATTATTTGATGAAATTCTTAAGGATGACATCAAAGTACAAACAGAATAAAGTGGTAGAAATAATGAATAATTTGTAGCCATCGCTCGTGAATGAAAAGAACTCGAACGGATGAAAACTCCATTATGTATTGCAGCAAGAATAGGTTGTTTAAAAATGGAGGAAGTTCAAATAAATGCTCTAAAGAAATGAAGTGGAGGAATTGAAGCAGATGATAAGCTAACAAGAAAGGTGAACTTGGACAAGGGTACAACACTTAATGTTGCAGCCACATATTGCCCCTTAGAAATTGTGAGGCAACAAATTGCAGAAAACCCTGAACTGACAAATCTATAGTTTCTCAAAAATACATCTACTATTTCTAATTGAAATACCCTAAAACTGGTCAGCTTTTAGTCCAGAGCCACAGACACTAGTGATGTTAGATGTGAGGATGTGAGCAATTTCCATATATATCAGTCCCAGATGAAAGCTGAAACAAACTTAATTTAAAATCCTTGCATATATGTTGATTACATGATTACATGGAGAATTAAGTTATTCGATTTCTATGCTGGAAATTTTAAAAATCCTTATATGAGGCTTGTGGTCTAAGATAAGTTGTCATCTTAACGGTATTTCTTACATCAGTTCCCTTTGGTTTCCAAATGCTTAGTGAATTTCATTGAGTAATGCTAGGTTCACAACTTTCTCTCACAATTTTTGACATAACAGTTTATCATTGGTTAGCTCTCAAATAGACAGGTATTGACTTTGTGTGGCATCCTTGACCTATTTTGTGAGCTGTCACACCGAAAATTATAAGAGAAGGTTGTGACCTAACATCACCCAGTGAAATTGGACGCAACAGTGGCTTTTGTTAATTTTTGCTCACCTTTTTTAAATGTGTGACTTGAGTGATAAGAGTCCAAAAGACCTCGAGTTCTTCTCCCTTATGGTGACTTTAATTACTGTGACAATCTTTAATGATAGGGTACTTTAGCACCCTACCACCAAGTATGTTGGGGCTGTCTAAATATAAATGAGGAATCTTGAATCTCTGTCTTACAGTTTCTTGTTTTCCTTTGTGTAAAGAAATGTTCAGTAACTTAGCAGAGCAGAATATAAAAAGTTACTTTGCTAACCAAATACAAATACAATCTTGCCAGCCCTCTCACAAGATATTGGCTTCCATCTATCCTGCATACAATTCATCACATGCCACCCTCTTTTTCCCTTCTTTTCAATCAACTTTCTTATATTTCTTATGCTTCCTTTCATAGAATTTGACAGTGTGCTCTCTTTCGCAAATTATAATAAGGGAGAACGACATTTTTCCACCCAAGGTTTGACGAAACAACACTGTCCCATCCGTCAAGTTTCAAAATAACACTTTCTCACCATTCATTAGATTCTGTTAGTATTTTCTGTTAATATTTGATTGAAAAGACGAAAATACCCTTAAATAGTTTATTATAAATTAAAATTTAATTAAGTCAAAATCTTTACTCGATTATTTATTAGCTTAAGTGTAAAGATATCTTTTTTCCGTTGTTTATTTAATTAATTATGAATATTGAATTTATATATTAATTAGTAAAAATGAAAATCATTATATTATAAAAAACATTATAAATTTAGTAGGTTATTGAATAATAATGATGGGATATTGATGACATCATAAATAAATAAATAAATATTAAAATCATTTAACTTTAAACAATTCCATAGCATTACTCCTAATTTTTTAGGTGGGGTTAACTATTTTTTCTTTTTTTCTTTTTTAATATTTGACTTTTTGGGTAATTAAAAATAATAAAATCAAATATTTAAGCGTATTTTCATCTTTTCAGTAAAATATTAACGGAAGACATTACAGAACCTAGGGAATAGGGGTGTTCAAAAGAATAAATTAGAATCAAAATCGACGGGTATCTAGGATTTGGTTTCGGTTCCTACCCGGAACCGACTGTCAACGGGTAGGTTCTGGTTCCAAATTCTTGAAACTAGAATCGGGAACCGAGACTAATATAATATAAAATTAAAGAGCAAGGGGTTAATAAAAACTTTTGGAGAAAAAATAATGTGAATACATTTATATTTATATTTTATAATATTTAAAGTAAGTTGGTTTGACTTTCGAGAATCTATCTTCACAACGTAATGGAGTTTGTAATTTGTAATTTGTAATTTTATTTTTGTTAACAAGTGTCAGGTGGGGGCTATTTGTAAGTTTTTAAGGGTTTTTTCTATTTTAAAAACTTTTGGGGGGTCCTTGTAATTTTACAGGGTATCCAGAATCGAAACCGGAACCGTTGTTACAAGTTCCGATTCTGGGTACCTAGGAATTGGAACCATTGGTTCTGGTTCCAATTCCAAATTTCAAGGAACCGTCGGTTCCGGTTCTTTCAAAAAATGCAAGATACTCGGAACCGAACACCCCTACTAACGAAGGGTGGGAAAGTGTCATTTTGAAACTTAAGATGGGAAAGTGTTATTTTGAAACTTGAAGGGTGGGAAAGTGTCGTTTCGCCAAACCTTAGGTGGGAAAATGAAATGTTGTTCTCCCTTATAATAATTTGGAAAAGAATTGGCATACCGGGACAGGAAGCCATGGTTCTGCAATACAATGCATGTTCCATAATTGGCAACCTTAATAAACTGATGATTTGAATGTGTTAAATTTTTGAGGTAAAATTCTAATCGCATATGTGATGCGATTGCACGTCTCTATTTGATGTGTAATTTCTATTGTTGAAAAATCACCAAGATGTGCTTTACAGTGTACAACTTCTCGTTTCAGTTCATTCATACATTTTCCTGGCTTCCTACAAGCAGGTTTCTCATACAGCAGCATTTAGATGAAGAGCTGAGAATAAGCTAACAATTTACATCTCTAGCAGCCAAGAATACTAAAGATTTACATAATATCAAAAATTAAAATCTAGCCCATTGAATACTACTACCATGAATGCATTATTGAAGCGAACACTCATAAGATGACTGATAATGAGCTAAATCCACAATACTGTCAAGTCACATAAAATTAAGTTAAGCATTTACTTGAATCCTAATAACTACCAAGAACTACATGAACAATAATAAAAGAAGAATCCTTTTTCACAGTAGTGAACACACGTTCAACAGTAAACTAGATTGGTGCTGCACATGTTGTTCTAAAATGGCCTGTCTGATTGCAACGACTACAATGCACTACTCGCTTAACACGTCCCCTATCTTCTGCCCGAACTCGCTTCTTCCGTGGTCGACCAGGAGGCCTAAGTGATTTTGGTGGGTTGATAATAACCTCAACTGCTCTGTGTGCATTTGGATCTCCCTCTGACAACTCTTTCCATAGACTTTTATCTGGAATTGGATGAATAGTCTGCGAATATGTCTTTCTATAGGTTGCCACAGTGAAACAACTCTCAGTAAACCGATGGACATTCTGTCTACAAGAGAGGAGAGCAGCCACAGCATGAGCACAGGGTAAACCATACAGCTGCCATCCCCGACAAAGGCAGCAGCGGTTTCGAATGTCCACAATGTTTGTCCCTTCATGAGATATAACTTCAAACTCAGCTTCATTAGCACGAAGCACCTGATAAGTGCGTGCACGTTCTAGGGCTTCTGCAACACGTCTCTCAGCAGAAGGCACAAGAATTGATGTCCACTGCATGCTGGTCTCCCGGCGTTCATTGAACCAAGTCATGAGCTGCCTCCTAATGCACTCCATCATCTGAATGATAGGAAGCCCAGAGGCTTCTAAAATCCAAGTATTTAATGATTCAACTATGTTAGCTGTCAAATGACCAAACCGTGTCCCTTCAAAATAAGCTGTGGCCCACAAACGAGGGGGAATTCGCCGAATCCAGTAAGCAGCATCCTGAGATATCTCCTCAATCTCCAAAATTTTTGCTTCAAATTCAATCACAGTCAAAGCATGAGCAGCTTCCCACAAAAGGTTGACAAGCATTGTGTTATTGAACTCCTTGCGAAAGCTTTCACTCAAGTGACGCATGCAAAACCCATGAAAAGCAGTTGGAAAGTTTGCTTCCACTCCATCTACAATGCCCTTCTGCCTGTCTGACAAAATAGTAAGCCTTGGCATGTTTTCTGTATTAATTTCAAGCAGATTATGAAGTTCAGACAGAAACCACATCCAATTATCATCATTCTCCTCATCAACAACACCAAATGCCAAAGGAAACAGAGCGCCATCTCCATCAAAACCAGTAGCAAGAAGCAAAGTACCCAAGTATTTGCTTTTCAAAAATGTCCGATCAAGTCCAAGGAGGGGTCGACAGGCATTCAGAAAACCATAAATTGATGCCTGGAATGATATAAAGAGACGCTGAAAGCAGTTATCAGCTGGATTTCCATAAACAGAAGCAATACTCCCCGGATTTGTTCGTTTAACCTGTTCACAGTATTGAGGAAGCAAGCGATACCCTTCTTCAAAAGACCCACGCATGGCAGCCATAATCCGCTCCTTGCCTCGCCAGGCTTGCTTGTATGATAAGGTAATACCATGAACCCGATGAATCTCCTCCAATATCTCCTTTGGCTTATAATTAGGATTTTCCCTGAGCCGTTGCTCCACAGAATTTGCAACCCACTGAACTGAGGCTTGCTGATGGCCAAGGTGAGAAATTCCTCCACATGTATGGCTCTCATGAATGGTCCGGATTGTGAAGGTCGGAACACCTGGGAGCTTTGCAGCATGTATGCGCCATGGGCATCCCTCAGTTGCACATTTGGCAGTAAAACGAGTCTTGTCAGACTTTATGGTTTGCATTTCAAAGTGAAGGGCAATAGCTGTGTCCCTCAATGCCCTGCGGCAGCTCTTAACATCTGGGAACTCTTGCCCGACCACCAGCTCGTAAGTGGGATTTTGAGCAAGAGTGCGAGCCTGTATGACAGGAGTGCTAACCATAAGATGGGAATGGTGGAGACTCAAATCGTCGACAGGTTCTATTGCCATTTCATGGTGCTGGTCCACTGCTAATTCTAGATTCTCATCAAGATCTTGACTTTCTGAAACAGCCAATTCATTATGCTCAGCTAAAGCTAACTCATGACCTTGTTCGGTGAGAGCCAATTCATGGTCACCATGATCAGGTTTCCGTTCCATAGCTAACTCATTCTCATTTCCGTAGTCCTGACCATCTTCCTCTTGTTGGTCTTGGTTCTGTCCTAAACCCAAGTCATGATCATTAGGATGTCCTAAACCCAATTCATGGTTTTGCTGTCCTAAACCCAAATGATGCTCATGGGTTTGTCCCATTTCCATCTCATGGTTCTGGCCCAGACCCAAATTATGATTATGACCTAGTACCAACTGTTGGTTCTGCCCCATACCTAAATTGTGCCGTTGCCCAAGAATCAAATCGTGGTTCGCCATTGAAGAAATCAATCACGATATGTCACCAGCACAAAATCAGCTGTCAAAAGGAACTACGAGTTTGTATTCAGATGGTCAAAGACACTGCTCTTTCGATTTGTGTCAAAATATGCCTGAAAGTTGTTAAATAAATGTGACTGTTAAATCAAAAGTCATTCCATTTATTTCAAATCCAGCACAAATACTCAAAAGGAAAAACAAGTCTCGTCCCACATAATGACCCCAAACATGTCCCAAAACAAAAGGAAAAGAAATGCAAACATAACAAAATTTTCCATACATGACATTGACATAAGAAACTGGGCAAACCAAATTTCAAACCTCCTAACACTGTTTTACATTGAATTTGCAAGCTCCTTATCAAATAATAAACCATGAAATTTCAGACTTTGTTATATGATTTCAGTAAGACTTGTAGCAACTCAGCAGTTTTAAACAGAAAAAAGATACCAAATCAAACAGTCCACCTAAGATGCTAATCTTTTAATTCTCAAACCTTGCAAAGCCTGATGAACATCAATAACCTAATATGTCTCCAAATTGTCCATAAAATATATTTATTTCTGCAACTATAGCCACAATAACCAAAATATAGAGAACATAATGCAATAAACATCAATCTAAAGCCAAAAATCAAGAGCAGTAAACACAATCACATAATTAACAACAATCCTTCAAAAAAAAAAAAAAAAATTAAAGCAAAATAAACAAATCTCAACAGAACCCAATTCATTTTTATTAATCAAAACAGCCATAAAACCCAATAAACCCCACCAAAAAATAGAAACATGACAAAATAACAAAAACCCACAAAGAAAAGTCTCAACAGTGAACATAAAATCAAAAAATTACCTGAACTTCACAACGCACATGGAAACGTAACTAGGCCCAGAAACCGCACCCACTTAAAATAAACTGAACAAGCGAAAAACAGGAAGTGGGTATCACTAAAGACGAAGGAAGAAGCAAGAACGCGACACCACACGACACGGCAAGGAACGAGTGGGAGTTGGGACGGAGTAAAGAATTAGGGTTTGTGGGAATTGGGGGAAATTTGAAAAAATGGAAAGAAGGAAAATTGGCGGGTAAATTGATCTGGTAAATACCAAGAGAAGAGAAGGGCAGTGAAGAGTGGTGGCAAGGGTGGGATTGGGAAAGGGAATTACAGGGGCAGAAGAGGGAGAGTGGTGAGGGATGAGAAGGGAAATCCAAAGCTTATTGTTGTTTGCGATAAACACAAGGGTATATATGTCATAATTTGCTAGGTTTTTCACATTTACTGTTTTGGCCCTATTATTTTTTCTTTAAGTTAATTAATAAAATATATGGGTTTGTTCCTATTTTTCCAACTCCAGTAATAAGTCTTTACCTAAAATAAAGAGATGGATTTTTTTTTTTTTTAAATAATTAAAAAAGGAGAGAAAAATATGAAAAACGATATAAAGCTTTTTGTGATTTGAATCTAGACTTAATAGTTTTAAAATATGAAAATGATTAATTAATTAGGTAAATTTTGAATTAATAATTGTTCAAATTAATTTGGGAGATTATCCAAATAAGTTTTGTGGTTGTGTGAATATCGTTATCATCATATAACATCAATCACTCTTTTTGCAAAATTCAACACTCAACATTATACTTATAACATCAATTAATTATCTTTTTTATACCTCACAAATTAATTTTTCAATTAATTATGGAAATTTGCTTTTATTTGAAAAAAAAAAAAAAACTAGTTTTATTTGGTCCAATAATGTAACATATTGCCGAGCGTTATTGATCTTTAAAAGTTTAAGAAAATTCAATTCATGAGAGAATTCTTATTTTATCAACTCTTTATCCATAAAAATAAAGTGAAGTTTCATAAACTCTTAAGTTCAAGTCCCCCAAACACTAATAGGAGGTGTCTACTAGGACTCTTACCTGATCGATAGTTTCAAAATCCCAAGAAATTAGTTGAAGTATACGTGAGTTGACCCGAATACTCTCGGTTATTTAAAAAAAAGTTTACCCATAAAAGTAAGGTTGATTCATCTTGTGTTTGTTTGTATCATACCTAATTTTATATAAACCAATTCACCATTATTCAAGTGTGTTGTGACATCACAACAATTTTTCTTCTTTTCTTTTCTTATATTTATTTATTATTTAATACAAAATTAGTTCTTATATATACCCTATTATTAGTGTAATTTTTATTTTGATTACATCTAAAATTTAAAAAAAAATTATTCATATTTTCATGTTAAACTTACTTTGAAACCATTAACAAATACTCAGCAAAACTTATAAAAGATAAATATCATGTAAAGTATAATATCCTCCATCTACCTCGTTGAGTGGGGTTAGGTAAAAACAATACGTGACGAACGTAATTCTCCGAACCCTATTTTAAGAAATGAGTAAAGAATAATGGCCTGAAAAACTACAATAGTTGGTATATGTTTTTTTTTTTTTTTAATATTTAGTAACCATTTTTTTTGTTCATCTTATATAGAACTTTTCAAAAGTACTAAAAATCTCCAAAAATTCAATGTTTTAAAACTTCATTACATCTTTTTTTAGTCACAAACAATTCTCGAATTCTAATTAAATATAGACTATAGCCACTAAAACAAACTTCAAATATTCAAGCCGACCACACTTTTTCTGTAATTAAATATATCATTTCTCTAGTGTGATAACATAATCAAACTATTAATTTCATCTTTCTTTATTAATAATTCTCCTTATTATTTCAAAGATTATAAGGTTCAATAAAAGTTCAAGTTTAGAACTCAAACATAACCAAAGTTCATTGTTTCTTGTTTTCAAAAAATAGCAATATTTAACAACAATTCCAGTTTCAAACTCGGGCTCGCTAAGTATATACAGAGATTTTTGGAATTTAAAAGAAAAAATTATGTATTATTAATGGATTTATTAAATAAAATCCTATAAATTAACATTATTATTTTAATATATATTGTCTTAATTTTTTTAAAATTATTTGAAATTGTTCCTCCTAAATGGAAACGTTGCCGGCATGACTAAAATGACACCTATACCATTTTCAAAAATATCACTCTCGCCCAACATGCCAAAGACCTGAATAACCAAGTCAACACGGTTTTGGAACCAACAAGAACAAGGTCATTTTGGTAAAATACAAATATTTCAGGTGGTTTAACTGTCAAATCATTCTTACTCATTTCCCATGCTGCCTTCTCAACTACCTCACAGATTTCATTGGTCGGCGCCCCCGCCAACCTCCATTTTCGTTAGTCGGTCACTTTATTTCATCACCCGCATGTCATAATTGCTTAATTAACCATCTTTTTCAAATGGGTAATTACTATTAGTCCAAAATTAGGATTAATCTCGACTAAAATTTATACAACTAATTTTACTTTTTAATTTTCTCATGATTTTATAAATTTTCAATACGGTTTTTGAAGTACTGGAATTCACTTGGAATTTTAATTAAGTAAATGGAAATTAATCACCATAATTTTCTCATAATTTTTTTCATATACTGAGTACTTGAAAAAAAAAAAAAAAAAAAAACTATTTTGACAGTTCAATTGAATTGGAATGAACGGAAGCACTTTTATTTTTGATGTTAAACTTTCGGTACATGTCGTTTTCTCTCATCGGCAGCCGACTTTTTGGCTTTTGTCGGCTATGTATGTATTTCTTTTGATTTATTTATTTTATATAAAGTGAAAACTACGTGCACTCTTGTTTGTATATATACAAAAACATTTGTTTTTCTTCGTTTCAATCTTTGTATCTTTAGCAACTACTACATGGGTTCTGTTCTTTGTCGTCAATTTCAATCTGGGTCTCTTTGATTTTATGCTTTCCTTCTGAATCTCCTTGTTCTTTCGCCTCACATGACCAGGTAACTTTTTTTTTTCTTTTTTTTTTTACAGTTTTGTTGTTTGAGATTTTTTTGTTGACCTTTTTCGTTGAATGATGAGGTGGATTGGATTGTCATCGGTGTTGATTATATATTAGAATTGAGTTTGTGATTGTGATGTTGGCTATCAAGTTCTAAGTTTTGGATGAATATGATCGTTGCATTGATTGCTGTGAAGTGTTGGATTTTAATGAGAATTGGGTTGATAAACTTTTTTAAGCTATGAAAGTTTTACTCTTTTTTTTTTTTGGTGGTCCTTATGGTTTCTGTTTATGGCTATATTATGATGGCTATTGATTGATCTTTGTAGTTTTGTCATCTTTTGCTTTTGGCTTACGTTGGCCTGTTCATGAGTATTGGTCTTTTGCAAGGGGTGGGTTTAAGGTTTAAGTTTGCTGAGTTTTTGTGTTTCTTTGTTAACAATATGGCTTGGTAGCTTCTGGTTTGTCATCTTCTCAAGTTTGGAGTTGTTTTGATCTCCTCTAATGAGCTTGGCTTTGGTAACTTCTTGTTTTAACCATATGTTAGTGTTCTTGTGAGACTGATCTTCCCAGAAATGTTTTTCTTTCATTTGCTTGTTATCCTATTAGCGTGACCTGTAAGAAAATCTAGTTTATCTTCAATATAAATTTTGGTTTGTGAGGTTCAGATTTCTGGTGCATGTCGGTTTTCTGGCGAGTAGGACTTTCCTGAGGAAATGAGTATTTTTTTATAATTAGTAATCTTGAAAAGAGATGGATTCATCTGACTGTTTATCTGTGTGTGGATATAATATCAGTTATGGTTTATTAGCTTCTTATTCAAGGCATATTTTAGAGTTTTCATTGATTTCGAGAGCCTGCATGGGAAATGGGTCAATTTCCAAATATAGTGTTTTGTTTTTTGGCTTAAAATCTTTTATTGGTACCAATCATATTCATTAGGTAAACAATCATATTCATTAGGTAAAGAATTATATTTTGTTAAATTCTATGTATGATTGTTAATGCTATAGCTTCTTTTGTTGATGCGTTGTAATAGCCATTCACGTTGAAGTGTTCTGTTTTCATCTTGTTTAGTTTTAGCTTTATGATGTGGGGAAAGTGTGAACTGCTATTGTTTTGCCGTTGTTTCTTCTATTGGATCTGATTTGTTTTATTTGTCCAATGATGGTTACAGTGTTGTTCTTGTCTGGGATTTTTTAATTTCCTTTTAGGAGGATTGGAGTTTCGTGCATTTCAGCTTTCAAGGAATTAATCCCTTTCTAAAGCCACTTGATTTTGCTAGGGCATGGCTGCCAGGGGAAATTCAGCTGTTAAACAACAGAGAACTTCCCAGGGTTTTCGC
This sequence comes from Pistacia vera, assembly GCF_008641045.1. Lineage (NCBI taxonomy): Eukaryota > Viridiplantae > Streptophyta > Magnoliopsida > Sapindales > Anacardiaceae > Pistacia > Pistacia vera. Next base: position 326,042 of record NW_022196009.1, read on the forward strand.
AGAGCATTGGCATCGGCTATTCTTGAATGGTTGCTGATATTTTTCTTGTTCATCGATGCTATATTTTCATATTTAATTACTAGATTTGCCTGTTATTGTGAATTGCAAACCCCCTGTCTGCTTTGCTCAAGACTTGATCATGTTTTGGGCAAAAAAAAATTAAAATGTTATTGGGATTTGTTCTGCGGCAGTCATAAGTTGGAAATCTCATCCTTAGGTTTCTGCCATGTGCACAATAAGCTTGTTGATGTCCATGGAATGTGTGAAAATTGTTTGTTCTCATTTGCCACAGTCAACAAGTCCAACACTGAAACATACAGGTTATTGGTTGGTAAGTTAGGGGAGGATTATAGCTTTGGATTTGATGAGGAACCATTGCCTCAGGGTCATCACAACAATAATCAATCAAGTGTTAAGCATTGTTCTTGCTGCAATGAACCATGGATCCCAAGAGGGTATGCCCAGAAACTTATACAGACTAAATCAATTGGGTCAGAGACTTCTGAACTTGATTTGCCTGTATCAGATGCTGGTGAACATAGCCTGCATTACTTGAAGAAGAGAAATGAAAAACGATCAATTCCAATAAGAGCTACTCACGTGGAGAGTAGCGGGCCAGATCCGCTGTCTCATGTAGGATACACAGAGCTGAAGATTACTTCAGATACTGAATCTGAAGTTTTATCTGATGACGATGATGCAGATGCTGTAATCCATGAAACTAGTGGTCCCAAGGATGATCTTGCACACAAATGTGTGCATTCGGAGCCTCACGTTATTACCCTATCACATGAATCAGTTTTAGAAAAATTAATAGATCCCGCCATTGCACCTGAGCCTTTAATTCCATTCTCACAGTTACAATCAGATATCATCCTCCCCGATAATGACAAATCTGTTGCATCTACTACCGCAGTTAGACACAGCTTGGAGGAACTTAGGGAACAGATTGGCTTCAAGGCTGATCCTTCTGAACTTACTGAGCTGATTTCCCTCAATGATGTTCCTTCCTCATCAAATGCAGAAAAAACTTCTATTGATGTCTCAATAGACAGTGAGCTGATCAACCATAATGTCCCTCCACCATCAAATTTCAGGGAATCTCTTTTTCAGGTAACCGAAGAGATGAAGCTTATTTCCCTTGATGAGGTATCTCCACCATCCAATGCTGAAACTCCTGTTAACGAATCAGAGGAGACTGGGCTTAATTATCATAATGTCCCTCCACCATCAAATTCAAGGGAATCTCTTGTTGATGCAACTGAAGAGAGCAAGCTTATTTTCCTTGATCAGGTTCATCTCTCATCAGATGCTAAAAGACCTGTTCATTTATCAGAGGAGAGCAAGCTTATTTCCGCCAATGATGTTCCTTCTTCACCAAAGGGCAGGGATACTCATCCTGAATTGTCAAAAGATGGCAAAGTTATTCTCCCTGATGATATCCCACCAATGTCTAATGCTGCTCAATCTCCTATTGTTGTATCAGAAGAGAGCAAGCTTATTTCTGTCAGTAACATCTCTTCAACTGGCATGGATACCCCCTCTGAAATGTCAAAAGATAGCAAAGTTATTCTCCTAGATGATGTCCCACCAGTGTCTAATCCTACTGAATCTGCTGTTAATGTATTGGAGGAGAGCAAGATTATTTCTGTTGATGATGTTCCTTCACCATCAAATGGTAGGGATACTCCTGAAGTGTCAGAAGACAGCAAGGTTATTCTCCCTGATGATGTCCCACAATTGTCCAACGATACTGGATCTTCTATTGAAGCAACAAAAGAGAGCTGTAAGTTATATCTTTTTGAATTTTTCTTTATTAATTTTGATCAATTTGCATATCATATTCTCCTCATGCAGTCGTGCATCTATAACAAATTTGGTGCCCATCCTCTAGAACTTCTATAGAATAAGTTCTTAGTTAGCTATCAAAAACTAACTTAAATTATAGCTTTGTATACATAATTATTAAGGTCTTATCCTTTTGTTTGCGGTGCATTAATACATATATTCAAGGATGTATAAAAGATTAAATGCATTTTCCATAAACTGAAGAACTTACTTCCAAATATCAGATATGTTTAAGTGTGAGATATAACAGAGGGTGATAATTGAATTATTGGCATCTGATACAGAAATGATATTGTTTTAGAAGTATTCAATCTATGGAGAGTACAAAGCTCTCAAATTGAAGCCTGAATTACATATCATTTGTGCTGTTAAAACACCTGAAATGCTACAGCACTAATGGCTATTGTCTGACCATTTATCTTGTTTCATATCCTTTTTTCTAGGTGTTTCAAGAAGTGATGAAAATGAGGAGACATCTAACTGCAAGGCTGGAAGTGAGCCAAATACATCAAATGAACCAGTTACGGAAAGAAATTCTGTTTCCAGCGATACTGGTCTGCAAGCTTCCAATTTATTGGACCTCAGCGATGCTTATAAGGTAGCAGTTGGAAACCGAGGAAGACAGTTGTCTGGTCTGCTTGCTGAACAGTGGACTGGGAAGGATTCTTCTAGACTTAGTGAAGATCTGAAGCTCTTGTTGTCACAACTATCTGCCACTCGAGGGTTTGAGCAGGTACTGCCTGATATGAGTCCTAAAGTGTCTTTCAATAGTGATGATTCTAGCTCTAATGGGATGCAACTTCTTCAAAAGAGGATTTCACTTGAGAGAAATGAATCTGGTTTTGAATCTCTGGACGGAAGCACTGTCAGTGAAATTGAAGGTGAAAGTGTGGTTGATCGATTGAAACGGCAGGTTGAGCATGATAAAAAATTATTGAGTGCTTTGTATAGGGAGTTGGAGGAAGAAAGAAATGCCTCAGCTGTTGCTGTAAATCAATCAATGGCAATGATTACTAGACTGCAGGAGGAGAAGGCGTCTCTCCACATGGAAGCCTTGCAGAACTTGAGAATGATGGAAGAGCAAGCTGAGTATGACATGGAAGCACTGCAAAAGACAAATGACCTTCTAGCAGAGAAGGAGAAAGAGATTCAAGATCTAGAAGAAGAGCTTGAGTTTTATCGAAAGAAGTTTCCAAATGTATATACGGTGGAGAACATGTTGGAGCCAACTCATGACTGCAAGGAAAGAGAGATCAGAATGGATCATTCAAAAGATACTTGTGGTGAAGATAGGGCAGCTACTCTTACAAACTCAGTTATCAAAAATCTTGAAACAGATATGCCATCTGACGATACGAATACAGCTGCTGTGAAGAATTCACTGTTAGAGTTTGAAGATGAAAGGTCCTATATTTTACGAAGTTTGAAAAAATTGGAGAAGAAGCTTTATATGTTCTCATATAATGGGCTTTGCTCAGACTTGGTTAATGGTGAATATTCTGGAAATGGAGTTAATGTAAGTGATTCAGAGGATATCAACTGTAATGGGGTTCCTCTAGCAAACAGCAGAACAGAATGGAGTGACTTGTCAATGGTAAATAATGCATCTGCATCAAGAGGGAGTCCACGTGCTCATGGACATGTTTCCTCACATGAAAAACCTCAGCTCACTAGTGAGGAAAATACCGAATTGAATTGCAGTGGGCAAACTCCTGTCCTTTGTGGAGGGACAGATTTAGCTTCTCTTGGTAATGAGGTTGCTGATCTGAATGAGAGGTTGGAAGCACTTGAGGCAGATCAGAACTTTCTTGAGCTCACAATTAAATCACTCAAAAATGAAGAGGGAACTAGATTCATTCGGGAGATAGCTTCTCACCTACAAGAATTACGAAGGATTGGTTTAAGAAGAGATGAAACTTTTGCTTGAGGCTATATGCATAATCATCTCCAAGGTGAACACTTCAGTTTTCTACTCATGTCAACACCTTTGTATACTTTAATTCATCTTATTCTTCTTTATTTCTTACCGACGGTGGAAATTAATTGTCGAAATGATCCATGTTAGTATAGTGGTAAGTAGATTTTATAGTTTCACTAAAGTAACTTAGTTTGTTGGTGAGTAATGCGAAGATTGTACAAATGTAGCTATTTTGTACACAAATTCTTATATACATATAAGTCTACATGCAGACTATACAGATACCTCATTTTATGAGAAACAAACACACACAGAGACACTCAAATGACTACTAATTAGCAATTAGTAACTAGGTTATTTCATCAGTAGATTAAGTTTTTCTGTTTCTAATGTGCTTTATTTTGGGTTTAACAGTTACCTTTTAGTCTTTGAATATTTACTAATTTATCTTATAGTTAAGCATAAGATGATTGGTTAAAGCTGCTCTCCCTTTGGTAATGATAAAAAGTGACTTTATATTTTCAAGGACCTGTATTAATAGTAGATATTAATTCCAATTTTGACTGAAAATGAAGTTTTATATTTTAGGCTAGTAGAATGGTGCACAATGAAGTTTAGATTTGGTCACGTTATAGTTGTTAGTTTGTTCCATGAATTTTGAAGTTTATATGTATTCTGCAATCCAATTTTGTTATTCACAAAGACAAGTTTTAATCCTCAACTTACTTGTTCGTTCACCAGATTCCTGCAATGCATTGATGATCAAGAAAGAAGGTCAAAGTGTACTACAGTTATGGCAATGAAGACCGGTAATTAATTGTACAGCATCACAGGCTTGCTTTGTTCATATACAAAGACTTCAATAGGTTTTGACTTCATAAGGTGTGCTTCCGTTTTTCATATTGGCTCTTTATTTTTTTTATTTTTTTTTTTTTGGGTTCCTTTCGCTAGGTTCCTTGTTTATTATACTACGGCTAACATTCAAGCATCAAGCGGTTGGTGAGGTATTTTTTTTTTCCCACTTTGTAATTTATTTTTTTTCTTTTTTCCCTTTAATTTGGGGAGTGAGTGAGTGATTGTATTGTACAAGTTCTTGTGTAAAGTCAACACTATTCTTCATTGGAAAGGTTGGGGAGTGAGTGAATGAGTGATTGCATTGTAAAAGTTTTGTGTAAAGTCAACAATAAAAAGGTTGAAATCAGTTACAATTCTGCATACCAATTTGATTTGCTTCTTTAATTGCTCAAGTTTTTTTGTAATTTATTTGGTGTGTTAGCTGCATTAGCATGCATTTTAGTGTCCATTGTCTTAAGTTTTGCTTCATGACTTCTGCAGACACAAGGGTGGAAGGTCTGTGTAATCCTGTGAAATAAAAAATCTATATTTGGAAATGAATTCCATTGAACCCAGAAATGATACGTATAGGAATTATCAATAGCTTGATTGTTTTGCTACTGTATCTTCCAAAGGGAAAAAAAAAAAAATCTCGTTCCTGGATCTGAAAGAGAATACTTAAGTTCTTCCAATAAATCAAAAGTGTATCATGTCTAAATCTAACTAGGGTTTGCAGAAGTGAAGGAGTTGGCTAGAAGAAAGAGGGATTCTAATTATAAGATATCTAATGAAATTGTTGTTGGAATTGAGATTTTATTCAAAGAGAATGATATAGAAGTGTGGAGTTTCTTTTTGTAACTTTTTTTTTTGGTTAAATAAAATCATCTTAAATCTCAAAATTACTATTGCCAATATTTTACCAGCATTTTTAGATATCTTTACATGATTATCCCACCCAGGGTTGTCCGCTTGCGAGTAGGTTCGGCTCGTTAAATACTTAGACTTGTGATTGGCTCGTAGTAGGGTCGAGTCGAGTTTGAGTATAACCCGTCGCAGAAACCTATATTGGACCCTTTTACAGGCCATCCAGGGGTGGTTGGTTAGATTTACCATTATTATCGTTAACTTATAATATTGAGGTTGAAAAGATGTTTAATTTAAAATTTTGAAGGAAATAAACTTAATGAAATTTCATATTATATATATATGTTTATTTTACCATCAATCTTTACAACTGTTATAATTTTAGTGATGTAATTTGCAAGAAGATAAACTAAGAAAGACTGAAAGTAAATGAACATAATAGAAAGGGCTGAAATAAGAAGATTTTTTTATATCTGTTTTATCAATTGTGTTGTGTACATAGAATGCAAGAAATGGACTGAGTTTATAGTCATTGCCAACCAACAAACCGCCCACAAGAATCAATTACACAACTACCTCTTAGTAGTTTGACGGTTCGCTTGTATTACTCAAGAGGTTTTGAGTTCAAATCTCCATAACTACTAATAAGGGATAGCAACTAGAGGTGGGTCATTAACTTCAAAGTCCCGGGGGACTAGTTGAGGTATGCATAAGCTGGTACGAACACCTCCGATACCCCAAAAAAAAAAAAAAAAAAAAATCAATTCTTATAATGATAACAATGTCTGTTGTACATCTACCCTTTATAGATAATTGCATTTAACTTTACTTAGAAAAAACCCAATGAGACAGAAACCTAAGTAAGGAAATACAATTCTATGATGAGCAGAAAAGTGGTGTTGGACGTGCTTAATATTGCCTTATTAAAAACCTCATTAGAAAAACCTAGTAGAACAAAACCTAATTAAGGGAAAATAGTACAATACATATATGTCCATTACAATAATTATTTCTAAATTGCCCCTAATTGATGCTCTCCTGATCAACATTCCTCCTCATAATGACAAAATTAACTTAGTTGCTTACTAAGCGGACGTATACCAATGTCATACACTAACTTTTCAAATATTGATGTTGGTAAGGTCTCAGTCAACAAATTTACAAGATTATCATTAGAACGTATTTTTTTACATCAATCTCTTGACTCTGTTCGAGTTTGTGAGTGTAAAAGAACTTTAGTGAAATATGCTTAATTTTGTCTCCCTTGATATATCTCCCTTTGACTTGAAGAATATGTGCTACATTGTCTTCCTTTATGATTGTAAGAGTTTACAAAGTACATCGTAACTTGTATGTACTTTTGATATAATGGATGACAGATTTTAATCATATGCATTCTCGACTGGCTTCATGAAGCGCAAGAATCTCGGATGATTGGAAAAAGTAGAAACCAATGCATATTTTGTAGAGCGTCATGAATTATAAATTTGGTTATTATTTACTTTAAAGGTCTATTTTATGACACAAGTTTCTTAATAAATAATGTGGTGGAATAATTATTCAATCATACTGAATGGGCTTTTTATTTTATAGTATAATATAGAAATATTGTCAATTGAGGGACAATATTTTTAAAAATCGGTAGAAAAAAGATAAAAAGTTTTAAAATGGCCTTAAAAAAGCAAAAATACTTGTAGAAATTAAAGGGTTAAATTAGGATAACCGAGTGTGACGATAAAGACTCTTGGCTATATTACTCAAAAGCTCTTGAGTTTGATCCCCTTCAGTTGCTAATACAGGTCTCCACTAGAAGGTTTATTTGGTCGTTAACTTCAGGGTCCCGAAGAGATTAGTAGAGGTGTGAGTTTCTGGGAATTAGTAGAGCTATGCACGAGCTGGTTTGAATACCCTGGGTCATTAAAAAAAAAGGTTAATTTAACATTTGGTTTGCCTTGGAAACAATTTAGGCCAACGTGAGACAACAATTTTCGAAGAGGAACATAATTGACGAATAACCACAACTGGTGCCCTAATGGTAAAATAGTAAAAGAATAAAAGAAGACTCTCAAAGCTCCTAAGTTCGAGTCATTCCAGGTGCTAATAGGGGTGGTCACTGGAGGATTACTTGATCAGATTTTTAGGATTTTAAGAGACTAGTTAAGGTACGAAACAAGTTGGTATAAACACCCCGATGATTACCCAAAAAAAAGATAAAAAATAAAAAAGACATAATCGGCAAATAAAGAATGGTTTCACTGTCAACGAATTCATATGGGTGGCCAGGTGGGGCGGTTTATGTAGGATATACGTGGTGCGGATTGACTGTAAGATCAATGGCTAAAATTACTTCATTGCAATAGTTAGTGATGTTTAAGANAACTGCCCCTAATTGATGCTCTCCTGATCAACATTCCTCCTCATAATGACAAAATTAACTTAGTTGCTTACTAAGAGGACATATACTAATGTCATACACTAACTTTTCAAATGTTGATGTTGGTAAGGTCTTAGTGAATAAATTTACAAGATTATCACTATAACGTACTTTTTTTACATCAATCTCTCGACTCTGCTCGAGTTTGTGAGTGTAAAAGAACTTTAGTGAAATATCCTTAATTTTGTCTCCCTTGATATATCTCCATTTGACTTGAGCAATATGTGCTATATTGTCTTCCTTTATGATTGTAGGAGTTTATAAAGTACGTCGGAACTTGCATGTACTCTTAATATAATGGATGACAGATCTTAATCATATGCATTCTCAACTGGTTTCATGAAACGCAAGAATCTCGGATGATTGGAAAAAGTAGAAACCAATGTAGAGCGTCATGATATTGCAGTGTCATACTGTCATTATAAATAAAAACATATCCCGTCTGTGAGCAGGATTGTGGGCATCAAAAAGGTACCAAACATCTACGTGGCCAACTAATTTAGGATCATGTGCATTGTCCAATTACCCAACATTCGCTTAAAGTTTTAATAATGTAGTATCCATTGAGTCATATATTTTGGAAACTAAGTAAATTTCTTATGGATTTGTTAAAATATAAAACATTATGGATACTCAACTAAGTTCCGCTTGCTAACAAAAGTATCGCTCGATTAGGTTTATATTTACTTTAACTTGAATTAATGCCAAATATAAGAAATATTTTATATTTCAAAGGATAGTGTGAGTCATACCTTTTCATTCAATAATATTTATATTAGAAATGAAGGAAGAACAAGTGACAAGAGTAATGTCAGTGCTTTAATGAAAATGATAAAATTAACTTTTATTTTATTGTAGATTAGAGTAAATATATTAAATATAGGATATATCAAAAAGTTAAATTAATATTAGTTTCCTCTAGTATCTCAAATAATAAATTTATATTTAATAGATCAAAATTAAATGAATATTGATTTTTGCCAAGATTAAAATTAAATAAAAATTGATTCGATGCATTCCTCCTTTAATACGAATATAAACACAAATAAAATAATAATTATTATATAGGGTGATTAAATATAATTGAAAATCAATGAATATATATATTTGGCCCTGATAACAATATATTGTCGTTTATGTTATGTGTTAATCACTCAGTTCATCTCTATTTTAATCTACTTATTTTTAATTTGGTTATTATTTACTTTAAAGGCCTATTTTATGACACAAGTTTCTTAATAAATAATGTAGTGGAATAATTATTCAATCATACCGAATGGGGTTTTTATTGAGTAATACTACACTTGTAAAGAAATCTTACAAAGATTTTCATATAAAGTGATGTAGCAAAAAATGAATGGAAGAGTGAATTTAATGAGTTTGACTTTTTGTTTCACTCTTTCATTCATTTTTTGTCACTTCACTTTGTATGAAATTTTTTGTAAAATTTATTTGTAACTATAGTATTATTGGTTTTTATTTTATTGTATAATATAGAAATATTGTCAATTGAGGGACAATATTTTAAAAAAGCTTACTTATAGAAATTAAAGGGTTAAATTAGGGTGGTCGAGTGAGACGATAGAGACTCTTAGATATATTACTCAAAGGTTTTGAGTTCGATCCCCTTTCGATTGTTAATAGAGGTCTCCACTGAAGGGTTTATCTGGTCGTTAACTTCAGGATCCTGAAAGATTAGTGGAGGTGTGAGTCTCTGGGAATTAGTAGAGCTATGCGCGAGCTGGTCGAACATCCTGGGTCACAAAAAAAAAAAAAAAAAATGTTAAATTTAACATTTGGTTTGCCTTGGACTTTCTTGGGAAACTTATTAAACTAAACAATTCAGGCCAACATGAGACAACAATTTTGGAAGAGGAACATAATTGACAAATAACCACAACCGGTGGCCTAATGGTAAAATGGTAAAAGAACAAAAGAAGACTCCCCAAGTTCCTAAGTTCTAGTCCTCCCAATTGTTAATATGGATGGTCATTAGAGGATTAGTTGGTCAGACTTTCAAGGTTCTAAGGGATTAGTTAAGGCATGAGCAAGTTGGTCTAGACACTCCGGTAGTTAAAAAAAAAAAAAAAAAAAAAAACCATAATAAACAAATAAAGAATGGTTTCGGGCATGTTTGGCTTATTATTTCTACCTATATTCCCAATCATATTCTTCAAATAATGTTTGACACATTATTCCAGAAATATTACCCTATTTTTTAATTACTTTTAGGCCCCATAAGGTTATTAATTTCATTAAATACCCTCTAAAAAAAAGTTTAAAAAATAACAAAAACACCCCCGTAACCCATACTTGCCAGATTCCGGCAACCACTGTCGGTGATAGCCGGAATCTGCCACAATGGTGAATTATCGACCGGAACTGGCCGGTAATTCATCGATCTGAGCTGTCAGCGATGGCCAAAGAAATGGCTGTCGTTGACTGAAAATGACGGCCATATCTTTGGTCATGCTGTCGTTTTGGCATTTTCTGGCCGTCGACGACCACATCAGGTTGTAGATCTGACCTTTTCTGACCAGATCCGTGGTGGATCTGGTCGGAAAAGGCCATAGAGACGTGTTACGACACAAATCCGACTGGTATGTGTCATAACGAGATTTTTTGGCCAGATTCTGGCAGTGGTGGCCGGAATTTGGCACTACTGGTGGTGGGGGTATTTTTGTCATTTTATATGTTGGGGTGTTTAATTAAATTAGTAAACCTAGGGGCTTTTCTATAAATTTTTAAATTTTACCTCGTAATACTCCTCTATTTAACTACCCAATATTATTCTCAAAATCCTATCCAAAATAATAAACCAAACGCACCCTTCACTGTCAACGAATTCATATGGATGGGGCAGTTTATGGAGGATATAAATTGTGCGGATTGACTGTAAGATCAATGGCTAAAATTACTTCATTGCAATAGTTAGTGATGTTTAAGACGCAGGCCGTTGATACTGTTTGTTTCTCTAGAATATAGCCGTTGATCATAGTCCTGGCTAGGCAAGGGCGGTGGCTTGGCTTGGCCACTCTCTAGCTAGCGCCGCGGCTGGTTGCAATGGCGATTCGTTTTATTCCAATTTTTTTGGTTTTTATTCTTTTTAAATTGGCTTTTTTTACTTTTTTCTTTTTATGTTTTTAATTTTTGAAAATAAATGGAATTATAAGTTTCTTGCTTCTCTCATTATAATTTCAATTTTTCAAACAAATGTATCCTTTGGTTATTTTAATTTTTACAACAAATTTGAATAATCGTTACTGGTTATTTCTCTTTTAATTTTTTATTGTTTACATTTTTCTAAAAATATTTTTTACAAATATTTATGTATCAGCATTTATGTCTTTCAATATGTTTCTGTTAAATTTAAATGAAATTAACGGAGTTTTATCTCTTTTTAATATATTTTGAAATTTATAAAAAACTTGTCCTCCAATAACAATATCCCTATAATATAAATATATTTAAAAATAAAATACATAAATTAGATATGTATGATTTTAATTCTAATAATACTATACTTATAAATGGAAGAGTGATAAATGAAAGAGTGAAAAAAAAAGTCAAACTTATTAAATTCGTTTTTCTATTCATATTTTGTCACATCATTTTGTACGAAAATCTTTATAAAATTTCTTTATAAGTGTAATATTACTCTTTTAATTCAACATTTTTCTCTAAAAGGTTTAATGGAAGAGTAATAAAAAACATTACTTATTAGGTTAATACCTATTTATATTGTGTTTCTTTAAGTAAATATCCAATTTCTATGCCGAACCCGGTTACCTGACCCGAAATATTTATGTTCTAAACCAACAAAGCAGAGTAACTAGACATCAGTCACACAGACAAGAACCGAGACTCTCGGCGATAGGTAGCGCCGCCGTGCCGCCATAGGCTGGTAGCAGTAGTGAGAGCCGTGCCTTCAGAAGGGCTGGTAGCAGTAGTGAGAGAGTGAAGCGCCGCCAGTGTGGTGCTTATATAAACCGCTAAAACAAAATGCTTCAAAGCGTTGCGTTTTCAAAAAACGCTGAATCCGTTTTCGGTTCAAGTTTCTTTTTCAAGCCTTCGCTTCGTAAACTCTCACTTCCTAAACCATACAAAGTGAGTTTTTTAATGGAAAAGCACAGCATAAAGTTTTATAAAAATCCGGTTTTGGCGTGCCGAGCATCCCGTGACTCTCACGATTCTTCTACTACCAGGTCAGTAATTCGTTTCATTTTTTGAGAAGTTTTTTATTTTTAATTTATTTTTTAGAATGAGTTAGGTGCTGTTTGGTTTGCAATGTTTTGTACTATATTTATTTCAAATTAGAATAAAAAATTAATGGTTATTTTTAGCAAATTTTATCATTTATTAGAATTTTTCATCTTATTTTGCTTTGTGTTTGGTTGCAAGGAAAGTAATATTTGATCAGATAAGGAAGTTAATGTTTATCAAAAACACCATTTGCAATTTACTTTGTGATAATTACGTTTTCAATTAGAAGTATTTATTCATTATTTGTTGTACGTGTAGGAAGGATCATACACCTGTTCATGGATTATCTGAGATGATTGTTGGTGTTCTTGGAGGAGGGCAGTTAGGTCGAATGTTATGCCAAGCGGCTTCACAAATGGCTATTAAAGTTATGGTTTTAGACCCACTTGAAAACTGTCCGGCGAGTGCACTTTCTTATCATCACATGGTTGGTAGTTTTGATGATAGTGCTACGGTTGAGAACTTCGCGAAGAGGTTCAGTTTTTCTTGAAATTGTTGTAATTTGTGGTGATGCTACTATGTCTATAGTTTTTAGTGGAAACAGATTTTTTATATGCTGTCTTTGTTGCTGGTAGTTAGATGTGGAGTGTTGACTGTTGAGATTGAACATGTTGATGTCGCCACATTGCATAAGCTTGAACAACAAGGAGTAGATTGTCAACCTAAAGCCTCTACCATTCGGATAATCCAAGTAAGTCTTTCATCATTCTCATTGTTTTTGAATGTCATCTTCCAAATTGTTAAGTGTATGCATATATAAGCTATACAAATAAATGTTTTAGGCCTGGAGTTTTTCTGCTCGAACAGTGTACCTTTGTTAGTGGATAATATACATATTCACCAATGTAGATTCTTCTTGGATGTATGATACTATAGCTAAACTTTTCATTTGGGGTATTTGATAATATAAATTTTGTACTTAGCCTTATGCATGTATGAGGCTAAATTATTTGAAAACAAGAAGGTTTTACTGTCGTACCCCTTTTCTTTTGGGCTTGTTTCTCTAAATATCTTTTGTTGACAACTACCATAGATACTGTTATCCTTAGGGAAGATGATGTGAGGAGCAAGAGTTGCAAATACTTGATTTTTAATGTTATGTTACTGTATTACTATTCAGGCTAGGTTAGCACTTGGGTGGTTAGAGGAGCCTTTTTATTGTGTAATGTGTACAATCAAGTCAAATGGTTTAGATGTTTGTGTGTCTCTCTAAAGAATCTTTAGTTATATATAATTTTGTAGAGACCCATCTTTGTGCATGTAATGTGTTACAACTCTTCCATGAATTTCCACCTAATTATCCTAAACCCAGTTATTGTCATTGTTTATTCAGAATTTTTGATGTCAAACATAACTCTGTTCCTCTTTATCTGCATTTTGCTTGACCCGTGTTTTCATCTTACAGGATAAATTCCTCCAAAAGGTCCATTTTTCTCAGCATGGAATTCCACTACCTGAGTTCATGCAGGTTGGCTTTCATTCATTATAAATGTTTTATTGAGGATTTACAGAGTGATTTTCATATTTTCCTACCAAATTATTCGTGAAAGAAAATATTTTCAGATTTTAATTTCTTGATCCTGATATATGGCTGAGACAGATAGATGATCTTGAAGGTGCTAGGAGAGCAGCTTGTCAGTTTGGCTACCCTCTTATGATCAAGAGCAAAAGGTTAGCCTATGATGGGCGTGGCAATGCTGTTGCCAAGAGTGAAGAGGAGCTTTCTTCTGCAATAAACGGTAAAATTTTGTTTCCTGAAAAATGTAAACCATATGAATTCCGAATGAACTGAAACCTACATCTATTTTCATGAAGTAATGTTACTCTTACTTGCCATGTTATGGAAGATTCTGTTTGGTTTGATAAAAAATATAATGGCCACTTATTTGGAATTATAAATATTCTGGTCACCTCGTCCCTAGTTATGCTTTGTGTAAAATTTGGTTACTGGTGGTATTTTATTTATTTTTGAATTCATAATACTAATGAGTGGGTGTTTCTTATTTCCATGTGATTTTAAGCTTTTCAATCTTTTGCAGCGCTTGGAGGATTTGATCGTGGTTTATATGTTGAGAAATGGGCACCCTTTGTCAAGGTCAGTGTCTGGCTTGTACCATTTACTCTAATAATGATGATGGTAGTTTTTGCTTCAGGTTCTTTTTGTCTTATTCTCAAACCTTTTCTTCGCATTGCAAAATCTCATATGCACATAAAAGGTTATTGGAAACAGGCGAAATAGGATTTGAGAGTTATATGAAAATAGATAGGTTTTATGGTATCATTTGACAGATGCACAACAGTACCAGCATTTTTATCAATTGTTTACATTGCTGGATCTTTTACTTGCAGAGTCACTTGTGCAATTCAAGTTTCTTAGGTTTTTCCCTTAGCACATTTTTCTACTTTAAGGTGTTATAAACTTCATAGATTCTGTAATGGAAACATTGTTGATTCCAAACTTTAAAAGTATGAGAAGTTTATTCTTATTTCTTACTCAAAATTTAGTAGTTACCTTCTAGGAAGTGGCGCTGAACTCACTCCCCGTTACCTCCTATTTCTTTGATTTATGAGAAGATTTCAAGTTATTTTCTAGAACCTATTGTTTGGTTTAATTTTCGTCTTCATAATGATGACATTTTGCTTTCTAATTTTCAATGACTAAAGGAGCTGGCTGTCATTGTCGCAAGAGGAAGAGACAATTCTATCTTGTGCTACCCTGTTGTTGAAACAATTCACAAGTAAGATTTAGATTCAGCATTTCATTTTCTGTGGATAACTTTTTTTGTTTTCTCTGTTGTGTTTAAACTTTCAATAATGTCTAAGTTTCCAGATGAATTTTACCAAGTAATCTGTGCATTTGATCTGGATATGATCTTGTAGGGAAAACATATGCCACATAGTCAAGTCACCTGCTGTTGTGCCATTGGAAACTAAGAAACTTGCCAATGATGTTGCTTACCGAGCTGTTAGTTCATTGGAGGGTGCTGGTGTGTTTGCAGTGGAGTTATTTTTGACGAATGATGGACAGGTTGTAATTTTGCAACTATTATTAACTTTGCATGACATATTCATTTCTTTAAGCTGCTGCATTAGCTTTTTCAAGTTTTTAGCCTTGTTTTTATGCTTTACTATAAACATATGAACAGATTTTACTAAACGAAGTGGCTCCTAGAGTTCACAATAGTGGTCACCACACAATTGAGGCTTGTTACACCTCACAATTTGAGCAGCATTTGCGTGCTGTTGTTGGCCTTCCGCTTGGTGATCCATCAATGAAATGTCCAGCTGCTATCATGTACAATTTACTGGGTGAAGATGAGGTGAAATTCTTTTCTCTTTTCATTCTGTTGTTATGCTACTGTAAAATCTGGGGCCTAAACTTTTTCTTTCAGGTCATGTGGCTTGATTGCGTTTAAAGTTATTTTGTGCGTGAACATGCATTAGGCATGTGTGTTTGTATGCACAGATGTACCTGGCTTGTGCATTATTCTGGTCCTACTTTTTGGATGGCATTAAATGCCTATAAAGTAATTTGTTCATTGCTGTTACCACTTTGTTCTTAGAAAGAAGCACTTATTAAAATGTTGATTGTCACCCGATTTTATGATCAGGGGGAGCCTGTTTCCGTTTAGCTCATCAATTGATTGAGAGGGCATTGGGTACTCCAGGGGCTAGTGTTCATTGGTATGTAAGCCGGTTAGATTTTTCCCTTGATCATATAAGCTAATTACAACGCTTATTCAGTTTTCTTTCCATTTGATGGTTGTAACAAGTACTGGCATTGCTATAATGCTCCTGCAATGAGAAAGCACGAAGATGGTCATATAACTATGTGGGCCATCTATGGCACTCTAGAAGCACGCTAATTCGATGCTGAAGGAGACAGTTGTAATTGTCCATCTGTAGTAATTTGCCCTTTTGATGCCTTAGTACTTGTATCAAATCTTATTGGATTAATATTATGATGATTTGAGTGTAAATGCTATTGTTAAGTCATTTTTCGTAAGCTTAAGCTGATGCCAAACTTGTGGTTATGTTATTGGCTTTACTGTTTGACCATCCCATTGCATTTGTTTTAGGTGCTAAGATGACTCTTTTATGTTTTTTTTTTCTTATTTCTCTTCAATGAATTAGATATTCAAGTTGCTTCCTATTGTTTGCCTGATGCAGACACCGCATCTTTTGGAATCCTCATGAGCTCTGATTCAGATCTTCATGTGATGAAGGATGCAGTGAGGATATTGAGCATTTTGGTGTAGCTAATGAGGTTACCCTTTGATTGCTGGTTCTGATTTTTGAATTTACCAGTTATTGGTTGTATAATACGTCCTTATATGTTACCATTTCTATCTCATCTTTTGCAATACAAAATTTAATTTTCAGGTAAGAACAGTTTCAGAAACATCAGACTGTGTTTTCTTATGCCTCAACTGCTCGAGCAGCGAGGCATTCAAATTATCATTGCTGTGTGATGGCCACTTGCCAGGCAAGTTATAATAATGCTTCATATATGTCGTTTAATGCATCAATGTCCTCGCCAGGTTTAAAAGCTCTGCCTTCTTTTTGTAGGTATGGTTGCTGGCCTTACTAGCTTACCTGTTATCGTGTCCCTATTCGCTCTCTGAATTGGATGGAAGGTAAGACTGTTTTTAACTTATATTAACATTATAGGGTACGTAATAATACCACATTAATTATGGGCAATTAAGAAACCACACTTGGAATCTATGATATGCCGCTTTTTGTTATGGGTTGGTTTTCTTAGCTATTATTATTGTTTGGGTTAAATTATTGATAGAGAGCTAGTTACTTTGTGGGTTTTAGATTTATTGAGAACAGTATAATATACGTTAGCACATGTGCTTTGTGGTTCAGTAACTTTTGGCAAAGGGATGATGAATATACTTCTGTTAGGCTATAGTTATTTAATGCATAATTCTTTTAATTTTTACAAAATGGTTAAATTTGGTCAAGTTTTTTATTGTTTTTGCAATTTTTTCTCTTCTATTCATCAATGTTGAAAGTCTTTACAAATTTTATATTTTGATTATTCAGGAGTAGCGGATGACCCTGTTGCAAGAGTTCAGTAAATGACGCGAAAAGTGCAGCTTTTTTCGCAGCAAAGACATTGGGGGTTGTCGTGATGCTGACCTACTGCAAGGTTGGTTCTTCTCCCTTTCTGTCTGTTATGGTTTCATCGTTGATCAGATCTCTATGCTGAATTTTGCGCAATATAATCTATGGCATATACAATACATGCAGAGTGAACCGGTATCAGGAAGACAAAAACAGTGACTCGACAAAACCAGATAGCATTAGGAATGAACCATAAGATATGAATTTAATTAGAGCTACAATTTTTCGGATGCATACGATTGTTTTGAGGATCACTCAAATTCAGTTAAGTAAAATTATTAGTAAGCCTAATGACCTTGCAAGCTAATCTTTTATCTTTTTGGTCTTGACAGACTACAGTATTACACAGGTTTTCTGCTATCTTTCTGTATAAGTTCGGGGAAAGCAAATTGCTTTGCTGAATCAAGAACTCTGTTATTGAGAATATGTTCTATCTCCAATAATGAATTTTTATTTGATTATACGGTCAAAAATATAAACCTACCTCATCTGTTATAAAATGGGTGTGTTCATATTACATTGTTAATTAAAAACACAGCTTTTATTCAAATTTAGCTCCCAGCTACTCGGCTTGGCTCGAGTTAGCCGAACTCAAGCCCAAACGGCTCGTATATTATACGAGCTGGGTACCGAATGCTAAACGAGTCGAGCTCGATCCGAGCTTGAGCTTCACATGCTCGATCGAGCTTGATCTTGAGCCTGAATTCTCTGTGCTTGCAAGGCTCGAGATCGAGATCAAGATTGCTCCAATTTCACGAATCAAGTTTCGAACACCAAGAGTTTCGGCTCATATACACCCCTAGGCACATTATACTGTATTATTTATTCTATGAACTTGTAAAGTTTTATATTTAAAAGCTAATCGTACGAAACTCGTTTGATAGAAACGAGTCTACATGTTTTTTAAAATAGATTCTGAATATTATCCTAAAAATTAGTATAAAATTCAAAAAATATATATTATAATTAAATACTTTGAGTGAATATTATATTAACACATTTTGTACTATATATTAAAAAAATTGAATATTAGTTAGGTTTTGAAAATTATTTTCGGATCATAAATTAAACGGACCCTTTTTACCTCATTATTTTGTTTTCTACACTAAATTTTAAGTACATATTTTCTAAAAGAAGTGATTTTTATCCCCCACCTAATTGATCTCCCCCCCCCACTTTTAAATCTTTTTTTTGTTTTGATAAATTTAACTTTAATTTAAATCACTAGAATAATATTATAATTTCTAATACATTCATACCTATTATATTTTTTTGTTTTAATTTTTAACATTTAATCTTACATAAAACAATCCTAAATTTTCATAATTATTGAAATGTTTTTGTTTTATTTTAATTAGATAAATGCTAAAAATCCCTTTCTTTTTCTTTTTTTCTATTTCCATAATTTTTAATTAGATTTTTATCGTATTATAAATCTTCGTAATCTAACACTATATATATACTAACATTCGTTTGGGAAAAAAATTAGGCAACACAAATCTAAAATGTTCTAAATTTATTGTGAAAAAAAAAAAAGATTTTGAATATTAATTTTATACCTTTTGACAGGTTGATAGAACCCGACCCTTCTTATTGGTTAAACCCGGTTAATTCGGCTTAATTTCTCTGCTATATAAATCACAGGTAAGTGCAGCAGACAGTCCACAGTAAGGCCACGCCTGCCGCGATTAAAGTACAGCCGTCGCCACCGCTGCCGCTTCCGCCGTGGTGCTGGCACAGAGTCAGTGAAACTTAAAATCTTCATAACGTAGTGCTTTCAAAAACTTTGAGTCTGTTTCACTCCCAATTTCACCTTCAGTCTCCGTTTCATAAAATTTCACTTGGAAAACCATACAACTGACTTTCTAATGGAAAATCAACCTAGCAAGTCTTATGAAACTCGAATCTAACTTGCCAAGCCTCACGTGACTCTCTTGGGACTTCTTCTCCGAGGTCCACACTTTAATTTCAGTAATTTGCTTCACTTGTTTATTTTTCTTTTTGATTTGCTGTTTGGACAGTTTATTCATTGAAATTGAGTTCCTTTTATATGAAATTATATTAGTCCAGTATCCTTGCTTTGGGCATACACTGTTGTATTAGTGACATTCAGCTTAAGTTAGTAAGTATCGTTTTGGCATTGTAACGGGGCGATTAGCAAAGTATCCAAATGGTATCTATATTCAAACGGTTTATATTTTACATTTTCTCAGTGTCCAAGGTGGAGTTGAGTATTATATCTCATTGAGGTGTAGGCATAGACTCAAGTCTATAGAGTTACCATCTTTATGCCATAAAGAAATGCTCAATAGTTATTCAAAACACCTTTTGTAGACCCTTTCATGGTAGGAATCATAGTTGTGGTTAAATATTAATGGTCTTTATTTATATAGGAATCCAACTGTGTAGGAAGGATGATTCACTTGTCCAGAAACTCTGAAGAAAGCTCGAATGGTCTGTCTTCAGTAAGTTTCATTATTAATAGTATTGGCTGAAAATCATTGTGTTGATAGCTTCAAACAGATTGAAGTATTGCCCGACAACTGTAATGCTTATGCATTTTCTTTTTTGGAAAAATTGAAGTGAAATAGGCTGCACGCTTTGCTATTTGGAGTATCCTTTCCTTCTTACTACATAGGTTTTGCTGAAATGGGATTTTTTTTTAGCTTTCAAATTGATATTTTTCTCGCTTACACTAGATAGTATTGTGGCTGGGTTTTTTTGTTTGACCATTCCATCTTAGGTTCTTATGATCTCAGTTGCATTGCTTACATTTTTGCTTATCCCTCCCAATTTAGCTGATATTTAAGTTCTTCCTACTATTGCTTATTGCAGTCACACATCGTGTTGGGATTATCATGAACTCGGATTCAGATCTTGCTATTATGAATGATGCTGCTAAGATCTTGAGCATGTGTGGTGTACCTTACGAGGTTGCATAGTCACATTTATAGTTTACTTTTGAAATTATGTAAAGTATCTTTCCGTACATCCAATGCTAACTCTAAAAATCGTATATACTATGAGTTTTCAGGTTAGAACAATTTCAGCACTCGAACTCCTAGAATGATGCTTGATTATGCCTTATCTGCTCAGGAGCGAGGCATTCGGATTATCATTGCTGGTGATAGTAGTGCAGCCCACTTGCCAGGCAGGTTATACATTCTGCTCTATGTATAGTGAAGTAATGCACAAATGGTCTTACTGGGATTATGTGCTCTTTCTCAATATTTAGGTATGGTTGCTGCACTTACTCCCTTACCTGTTTTGGTGTCCCTTTGCGTGCTTCGGCATTGGATGGACTCGATTCACTCTTATCAGTGGTGCAGGTACTGTAGTACAAAAATGTTTCTTTTTCTATCTTTCCTCTTTAAATACCATGAAATGGATATTTTAGCACATCTCCAAAATTCAGAACTGGAACCTAAGGTACCCTTTATTGTTGTTTGCTTCTTGATTTTTTCTCTATCTATTGACAGAGAGCTAATTACATATTTTTGAATGTAAGAAGCAAATTTACCATTTTCAATTATTTTTACAGCATGTGAAAATTGTTTGCAATGGGCCTCTTGAGGCATTTCTCTTACATCATGCTTATGAATGCATAATTTTTTCATGTTTCCAAGTAATGTTTGAATGACAATTTCAAGAGATGTATACATCCCATTAGCGTGTGCCTAACGAGTTCCATTCTATAAACATTTTTCAGGTACCCACATGCAACATATTCCGTTTATTGTTTTATTCAAAATGAAATTTGATTTTTATTTTAATGTATTTTGTCTTCTAAAATATTCTTCGTAAAAGCTTTTCTGTTTGATTAATCAGATGCCTAGAGGTGTCCCAGTTGCAACAGTCGCAATAGATAATGCAAGAAGTGCAGGCTTATTAGCAGCAAAAATGTTGGGGGTAAATGGCAATGTTGATCTACTTGCGAGGTTGGATCCTCTCTCTTTGTGGTTGCAAATAATGCAAACTTCTAATTTTTTAAAATAAATAAATAAAAAATTAGATGAATTTTATTTAAATTCCAAACGAATAAAATTATTGTATTACTCTCTCTTGTTGAAATGTGGTGCACTATAAACTATATAACTTTCATGTTGTTCCAATTTATGATATTGGACATGTTATTTGCAGAGTGAGCCAGTATCAGGAAGATGCAGGGGATGATGTCCTAAAAAAAGCAGAGAAGTTACAGAAAGATGGTTGGTCATTTTATTGAATCCTTGGGTACCTCAATGCTTTTTTGGTGATTTATATTTAAATATGGGATTTCATTGGCTACTGTAAGTTTTAGTTTGTTGAATAGTATACTTGAATTCAGAAAAAATAGTATTAAGATTTTATCAAGACAGATTGAAAAACATTTATAGTATTATTTCCTTCAGTCAGCTCCATCTCTTTGCTGAAACTATTGTTTTTTGGTCTGGGTTTGCAAATAATGATACTATTTTTCCCCTTCCACCAATTTGAGAGTTGCGATGTTTGATTCATATTGGCATTTTATTGTTGGATCATACTGTAAACAACAGTTGTTTACATTGGTTGTGATTTGTAGCTGGATGCGCTTTTGCTTAATGCCTTCACCAATGAATTGAGAAAGTATGACACTGAAATTCTGTTATTTGCTTAATACAGTTACCCCACATGTTGAGATAATCATGGGCTCTGATTCAGATCTTCCTGTTATGAAGGATGCTGCTAAGATCCTTAGCTTATTTGATTTACCTCATAAGGTTAGAACCTTACTGTTATATGCATATATTCATATTCTTCAGCCATTTGATGTGTGATATTCATTTGTGTATAATCTATTTCTACCTGACCTTTTGTAATTCTAATTCTCAGGTTAAAATAGTATCAGCACATCGGACTCCTGAAATGATGTTTACTTATGCCTCTTCTGCTCAGGATCAAGGCATCTCCATCATCATTGCTGGTGCTGGTGGTGCAGCCCACTTGCCAGGCAAGTTTTAGTAATATTCTCCATAAACAGTATCATAATCCACAATTTTTCGTTTGGAATTACATCAGCTCTGGGATGAACTCTAGGTATGGTTGCTGCACTTACTCCCTTGCCTGTTATTGGCGTTCCAGTGCGGTCTTCTGCATTGAATGGAATTGATTCACTCTTATCAATTGTGCAGGTAGTCTGTTTATTTAACTCTTACTATTATATTTATAGATGTAATGCTCAGAATATTCATTCTCCTATGGTCTTAAATTTTTATGAAATTAATCTATTGGCACCCAAAATTCATGTATGATATATCTAAGAGGTACCCTTTTGGTTTGTCGGTTCTCTTTTCTTATAAGCATTATTGCAATAGCCAGTGGCTAATTACATTGTAGTCTTTTGGATATTTTTAGTGAAATCACTATTCAGTAAGTTTATTTTCTTGACTCATGTAAGCTCTAGAAACATCATGACGCTATTATGTTAGGCCACATTTATTGGATCTATAACTTTCACGGTACTAGAGAATATTTAAATGACAGAATGACAAAAACTATTTAAATCCTGTTGGTGTATCCATGATGACTTCCCTTGCACAAAAGTAACGTCCAATTGTATAGCCTGACATAGCACATATTGCTTGTATCAATTTCTTCAAGATGGAAATTTATATGTTATATTAGTGCTTTCAGAATTTTTTTTTTCCTCGTACTGATAAATTCTAATTTGATTATTCAGATGCGTGGGGATGTCCCAGTTGCAACAGTCGCAATAAATAATGCAACAAATGCGGGTTTGTTAGCAGTAAGGATGTTGGGGGTTGGCAATGCTGATCTACTGGGAAGGTGGGTTCCTCTCTCCCTATGGTTATATAGATAATTCATGAAAATAGTAATTTAAATGATTTTCCTTTGCTCCTGCTTATTGATGTTTTGAAAAAATTTTGTGCAGAATGAGCCAGTACTTGAAAGACATCAAGAACGATGTCTTGACAAAAACTGAGAAGCTAGAGCAAGATGGTTGGGAGTCTTATTTGAATCATTAACTATGTTAATGCTTTTATGGAGAGGTGTTTTTTGTTTTTTGCCTGAAAACTTGGGTCTACTATAATAAGTGTAAAAGTTGGTTACCATTTGTCTGATTACAGAATCAATAAAGATTAACTCACAATCTAATCTTATATACTTTCTCTCACAATTGATCAGTTCGCAATTGAACATGTGGGCCTCGTAGTGAGTAGACGAGACTCATTTGCAAGTTGTCACTTCGAAATTGCGTGAGAAAGTTTGTGAGATTGGGTTGTAAGTGTAGTATTACCTTGATAGAATAAATTGACAACTCTAATAGAATTGAAATGTAGCAAAAATCATTGTAGGGAAAAAGGCTGAGGGAAGAGGCAAGCCTTTTGTCTGTGATTTTGTTGTTATAAGGTGGGTTTAATGGATAAATTAAAATCAGTTTTTCCTGTACTGGTTTGATTAACTATTTAATTTCGGCATGCATCTTATTTATATTAGCAAAAATAGTACGTTTACAATCTCTTCTTACAAATTTTTTCTCATAATCTCGACCTTCTCAACCTGATTGTCCGTTATTGGTCAGTTTGTAAATAGACAGGTGAAATCCATGACGAATAAGCGAGATTTATTTGCGAATTGTTATGTCGGGATTGTGAGAAAAAGTTTGTGAGAAGAGGTTGTGAGTGTAGTATTACTCCTATATCAGAGGTAATCACCTGTGAAATTATTAAAACTCTTTTCAACCTTTTCTTTTTATTTAATTTCAGTAGCTACTTAGTTTTGCAATTTGTTATAAGATTAAGAAATTAATTTTGGGGAAATACTTGGTACCTCACGGTCCTCACACCTTCCTCTCAATTCTTTGTTCAGAAGAATAGTGTGATGAACCCAGTTTATCCGACGTAGCGGTATTCCACAGTCACCCAGCTACTAAGGCTTTAATTTATGGAAAATGATTCAAAAAGGGACATCGAATTTATGCATTGATAGACGTGATATTATTATGACTATTGATTAATTATGAATTTTATTTTAAAAAAAAGCAGATAATGATACGTCTGTTCGGTGTATGAATTTGATATATTTTTTCAGTAATTATAGCATTGCTTTTAATTTATTTTTCACTCTAGATTTAAATTCATCCACATTCAAATTAGGGATTAGTAAATTTTAAACCTTAAAACTTGGATTATACAGTGTTAAGTCTTATAAAAGCTTAAGCCAGTAAGTGAAGACTCAACATTATATTAGTTTAATTATAATCAACTTGGTTTGTAGTTGGATGACAAGATCTTAAGTTATCCTGAAAACTTATAAAAAAAAAAAAAAGAAAAACTACAAAACTTAAAATTAATTGGTTTTTATAGGAGGGTCGAATAAATCATTATTATTAAGTGTTTGTCTCTTTAACAAATTTCATACGTTAAATTTCATATGTATGAAAATTATCATTTGAACGATACAAAATAAAACATAAGCGTTCTCAAGAGATATTAATTATAGGCATACAAATAGAATAAATTATGGTTGTCAAATCACGTATTTTATTTTTTATCGAAAACCTAATTTTTTAAATCGTGTATCGTAGGACACATCTTTTTCATAATTTTTTTTTTCTTCTAAAAATTAATATCATCCCCCAAGATTAATTAACGAATTTTGTGGTATTATTGACTTTAAATTATAGTATTACATAATCAAAATTAATCACAAAATTAAGAATCTATATCATTTCCTCTTAACCATTGATATTATTTCCAAGATCAATGTCAATATCTATATTTCTACTTATGTTATTATTATCATGCAAAATAGATAACACATATTTCTCTTCACTCTCTCCATACAAAATAGATAAATTTGGGTAGGTTTCAGTGAACTGGATTGGGTGACCCGGATCCAACCCGAAAACCTTTTTAAGTCTTTGACCCAAATTAATAAAGTCGTATCGATATTTTTAAAGATATAAACCGATATGTATCGTATCGTATGATATACATCAACGTATAAAGTTTATGATACACTCTCTAATACGTATTATTAAAGACATGTATCGAATCGTACTGTAAAACACATCTCATATGTTGTAGGATATTAATAACTATAGAATAAACACACATCAAGAAGTAAAATGAATTGGAGATTTAAGAGAAGAAGCTAAATTTTACAATTTCCTAATTTCTTGAACATAAAAATCCAAATCTAATTTCTTATTTCTAGATCATTCTGACATAGACATCGAAAGTGTTGAATAGTTTCCCCGATCTTTATTAATTACAAGTTGCTACATTATGACTTTGTTAACAATAGTGTTGTTTTTTTTTTTTGACTTTCTTGTTTTAGTCATTTGGAAAGAATGTGTTAGCCTATTAGTCCTTGGTGGACGAGCATTTATTTGAGACAACATTATTTCAATTTTGTAATATATTCTTTTATATTAATGTTAAAGTCTTTTATTTAGATTATTTGAGTTAATAGACATGAGGCACTAAATTCAATATTGTCAATAAAAATCCCAGGACCAATGTTGATTTTTCTACGGATTTTTATTTGTATGTTCTTCTAGTTCTTCATATTCTTTTTTTATCATATCCCCCAGCACCAATGTTGATTTTTCTACGGATTTTTATTTTTATGTTCTTCATATTCTTTTTTAATCATATAACAAAGATCTTGGGAGTTGAAAAAACCTACATTTGACCGCTCCACTGTCTGTAATATTCTCCTTCAAATATTGGTATTTGACATAGAAAGTATGAAAATAAAGTTGAAAGAATATTTGATGGGTAATCTGGATTTGATACCACAAATATTGGAACTTGATTTAGAAATTATATATGAACACAAAGTAGGGACAATATTTGATGTCATAATTTGAGTGGAGTCATCAGCCTCCACTCCTCACAATGTAGATCCGCCCATGTGTGATTTTGATACCATTCGTAAGAAGATTTTTTGATATTAGCTATAGAAGAGAAGTAACATTTAAAATTTAAGAAATAACATTCTTATTGATTGACAATAGACTACAAGAAATTATATATTTTCTCAACTATTTATATTATAAAATTTTCCCTAAACTACTAAGACTAAAACTTTTATCTTAGCCCTAGTCTAATCTGACAATTGTATTCAGACACCTCAGCTATAAGAATAAAAAAATGAAAATATCTTTTAGGGTTAGGATTACAAATTTCTTGAATGAAGGCTTTTATACAAAAGAGAAACAGTAAGGAGCTCTAGGGCATCAAAAGACAAAGACTTCGTTTGTTATACTCTTCAGAATACTATTATGGGTTTTTCCAATAAAGTTAAATAGTAAAATTGACTTATTTTCAAAAATATTATTCTATATTATTCAATTTATTCTAAACCTCCTTAAATTTATAAATTTAACTAAACACTCCCAAATATTTTTTTAGAAATTGCAAAAACACCCCAATAACCCACATTTACCAGATTCCGACAACCACTACCGGAAGCTAGTCAGAATCTAGTATAATGGCACACTACCGACTGAATCTGGCCGATAGTGCACCGATCTAACCTTTTTCGGCCAGATCTACAGTCGTCAACGATGGCCAAGATATGGTCATCGTTGACCATCAACGACGGCTGTATCTTTGGCCGTCGTTGAGGACCAAATGCGGCCAGATCTGGCTGTCAATGGCCAGATCTAGCCGTAGATCTGGCCAGAAAAGGCCATATCGGTGCACGACCGGCAAGATCCAGCCGGTCATGCGTTGATAGGGCGACTCTGGCCACCTTTCGACGGTATTGGCCGGATGTCTGTATTTAATGCGTGGGTTGGGGATGTTTTTGTTAACTTTTAATATTTTATTATATGGGTGTTTAGTAAATAAATAAACATAAGGGGTATTTTTGTTAATTTTTAAATCCTTCATCGTAATACCCTCCCAATTTAACTTTTTTCAAAATATTATTATAAAAAGTATCAAAATAATGAACCAAACGGACCATACTATAACAAAATTTAACAACCCCCATTATAAGATATTGAGAGAAGAACCAAAATTTTACTATTTCCTAATTTCTTGAACATCAATCCAAATCAATCGAACTTTTTTTTTTTTTTTAAATAATAATTTCTCAAATCAGTATGACATTGAAGGTGTTAAACAGTTTCTCCAATCTCTATTACAATGATGATTTTTCTACGAATTTTTTTGTTTTTAATCATTAGGGAGGAGTGTTTTAATTGCATGAGTATTTTGTTTTGAGTGAAAATATTATTTTATATGAACTATTAAATTCATGCATTCAAATAAGGACCCGTCATGATCATGAGTTAAAAGGTGGGAAATTCAATCTCAATAAGAGCCCCAGGGTTGGCCTAACAAAGTTGATTTTTCTACAGCTTTCAGCTTCTTTTTTTATTTTTTCTTTTGTTTTTAAGCCATTAGGGCTAGGGAGATGTTTTCGTCGGACAAGTGACATTTTATTTTTTATGAACATTAAAGTCTTTTATTTATTGTTTTAGCCATTGATGTTGAACAATGCTCCTAATGTTCTCTTAAAATCAAGGGCAATTTTGGTTGTTAATATTGACTTCAATATCAGTATCCTATGTTACCGTGGGTGAATATAGTCAAGTAATTAAAGTTTTTTAATAATTATTAATCTTAATAATTAATAAAAAGTTGTCGGTAACAAGTATGTAAGGAAGGGCTTAGAAACCGTGACACCAAGTCTGAATTTGAGTTGGCTTTATCACGAGACAACCAGCCAAACTGGAGATCCCTTTCTGTCTGATCTGTTCATACTGTTGTGTTGACTTGACTCTTCTAACTTCTAGGGTCAAATATTTTTTCATTCTCAGAGATAAGACTTGGTCAAACTGAAATTGTTTTATTTCTATTTTTATAAGCTAATTAAAAAAGAAGGCAAGGGCGTAGGGCTATTCAAATCCGGATATCCAATCCAAATGACCTTATTTATGATCCGATCCAGATTTTTGGATCAGGATATATCCTGATCCGAATCTGATCCAAAATATGTTGATATCCGAAATATGGGAAAGTGAAGTGAATTTCGAACTGGGGCATGGCATTGAAGCAAAGGGCTATGAAATTGAAGGAGTTTTGGACAATCATTAATCAATCTCATAGACATAGTAGTAGTTGTTAACTTGTTATCTCCATGGATGTACGTGTATACTAATCAGTTTGCAATCTACTTAACTATGTTGAAAGCTCATGAATAAAATCACCTTGCTCAGTCATCGGCCTGCTCTGTGGTACCTGGTGGTGTTGTCGACGACTCAGCAGCTTCGGTTTGGCTCTCATATATGGTCTCTTGGTGTAAACAACTAATGGGTGATGATGATGAGGAGATCAAATAGATCGAAGGCCTGGTGTGGAGGTGTTGTCGAAATCAAGTGTGTGATGAGGATTTACTAAGGATTGAGATTTGAGAGGTGAGAGTTAGTACTAGTCTAAATCTAATATAGAGGGAAGATTTAGACTTTTAGGGATTTTAGTTTTAGGGCATTTTAAAAAAAGCGGGTTAAAAAACCGGATCCAAGTAACCAAATTATTTGAGAAAGCAAACCGTAACCGATCCGAATAATCGGTTCACCATTTTTTCTGAATCGAAACTGAAGCGGTTTACTCAAGAAACCAAATTTTCGGTTCAGTTTTGGTCTGGTTTTCCGGTTCGATTCAGTTTCCGGATTTTCTTTTTCCACCCCCAACTCGTGTTATTATTATCATGCAAAATAAGCAATACATTTTCCTCTTTAATTTCTCCATACAAAATAGGTGAATTTGAGTAAGTTTCAGTGAATCCGGTTGGGTGACCCGGAACCAATCCGAAAACTTTTTTGGGCCCTCGGCCCAAATTAATAAAGTCTTATTGATTTGTATTGATATTTTTAAGGATATAAACCAATATGTATCGTATCGTAGAATATATATTAATGTATCGGAAGGTTTAAAATACACTTTCTGATACGCATCAGTAAAGACTCATATTGTAGGATACTAATAACCATAGAATAAACGCACATCAAAAAGTAAAATGAATTGGACATTTAAGAGAAGAAGCTAAATTTTACAATTTCCTAATTTATTGAACATAAAAGTCCAAATCTAATTTCTTATTTCTCGATCATTCTGACATCGACATCGAAAGTCTTGAATAATTTCCCCAATCTTTATTATTTCAATTTTGTAATATATTCTTTTATATTAATGTTAAAGTCTTGTATTTAGATAATTGCTTACAGAGTTACAGTGAGTTAATAGACATGAGGCACTAAATTCAATATTGTCAATAAAAATCCTAAGCCAATGTTGATTTTTCTACGGATTTTTATTTTTATCTTCTTCTAGTTCTTCATATTCTTTTTTTATCATATCCCAAAAATCTTGGGAGTTGAAAAAACCTACATTTGACCGCTCCACTATTTGTAATATTCTCCTTCAAATATTGGTATTTGACATAGAAATTATGAAAATAAAGTTGAAAGAATATTTGATGGGTAATCTGGATTTGATACCACAAATATTGGAACTTGATTTAGAAATTATATATGAACACAAAGTAGGGACAATACTTAGAGTGGGGTCATCAGCCTCCACTCCTCACAATGTAGATCCGCCCATGTGTGACTTTGATACCATTTGTAAGAAGATTTTTTGATATTAGCCATAGAAGAGAAGTAACATTTAAAATTTAAGAAATAACATTCTTATTGATTGACAATAGACTACAAGAATTTATATATTTTCTCAATGATTCTTTTATAAATATTTTCCTAAATCTACTAAGACTAAAACTTTTATTTTAGTCCTAGTCTAATCGAACAATTATGTTCGGATACCTCAATTATAAGAACAAAAAAATAAAAATATCCTTTAGGGTTAGGATTACAAATTTCTTGAATGAAGGCTTTTATACAAAAGAGGAACAGTAAGGAACTCTAGAGCATCAAAAGACATATTATAAAAAAATTTAACAATCCCCATTATAAGATATTGAGAGAAGAACCTAAATTTTACTATTTCCTAATTTCTTGAACATCAATCCAAATCAATCGAACCTTTTTTTTTTTTTTTAAATAATAATTTCTCAAATCAGTATGAAATTGAAGGTGTTAAATAGTTTCTCCAATCTCTATTACAATGATGATTTTTCTACGAATTTTTTTTGTTTTTAATCATCAGGGAGGAGTGTTTTAATTGGATGAGTATTTTGTTTTGAGTGAAAATATTATTTTATATGAACTATTAAATTCATGCATTCAAATAAGGGCCTGTCATGAGTTAAAAGGTGGGAAATTCAATCTCAATAAAAGTCCCAGGGTTGGCCTAACAATGTTGATTTTTCTCAGCTTTCAGCTTCTTTTTTTATTTTTCTTTTGGTTTTAAGCCATCAGGGAGATGTTTTTGTTGGACAAGTGACATTTTATTTAATATAACCATTAAAGTCTTGTATTTAGAAAGTAAAAATAAATTTATTGTTTTGGTCATTGATGTTGAACAATGCTCATTTTTCTATGGATTTTTTGTTTTAGTCATTGATGTTGAATAATTGTGACACATTGTTGACGCCACGTTTTTATAATTGATTGCAATGAGGGGGGTAAGTGATCACTATAAAAGTCTACTTATAATGCTGATTGAACTACGAATAAATCTTTGTAATCTTAAAATAACAGCATATTAGAAGATAGAAAAATGGGTTCTCCAGATAACAAACAACAACAGTCCATTAACAACACAGGGAATGAAGATTGCTTGAATGCCTTTATGTTCAGCAACTTAATCGCGTTCCCTATTGTCCTCAAAGCCGCCATTGAACTGAATTTATTTGCAATAATGGCTAAAGCAGGCCCTGGTGCTCATATTTCCGCCTCTGAAATAGCGTCTCGGCTACCTACTAACAACCCATCCGCAGCTTCAATGCTTGATCGCATGCTGCGGTTGTTGGCTAGCCATTCCATGCTTAAGTGCTCTTTGCGCACGCTTGAAGATGGTAGAGTTGAAAAGCTTTACGCTCTCACACCTTCCTCTCAACTTTTTGTCAGCAACGATGATGAACTGAGCTTATCAGACGTATCGATCCTTTCCTATCACCCAGCTGTGATGGAAGCTCGGTATGCAGTGGAACTTCAATACGCAAAAACGTCTTCAACTTCAACACTTAATGTTGTATTTATTTTAACTTGGTTTTTGTGTTTGTATAGGTTTCGCTTGAAGGATGCAATTCTTGAAGAAACTGACGGTGATTTGTTCAAGAAAGTTCATGGTCTGACTTTGTTCGAGTACATGAACAATGATCCAACTTTCAACAATATTTTCAACAGGGCAATGGTCGGTCTGTCTCAGTTTGTGATGAAGGGGATTCTAGAGGTATACAGAGGATACGAAGGGCTTTCGTCATTGGTTGATGTTGGTGGTGGAATTGGGAAATGCCTACACATGATCACCTCCAAGTACCCTCATATTAAGGGCATTAATTATGATTTGCCTCATGTTATACAAAGCGCACCATCTTATCCTGGTATTAATTTGTTGTATATACTTATATTCTTAGATACTTAAATTAATAATCTTTTTTATAAATGATTTTTATTTAAATTAATATAATAATAAAAAGCATTAGAAATAAACCAAAAAAAGAAAACTGGCCAGCGGAGTCGCCACGCTGGTGGCCGATTGCCGTTGTTGCCGTCAATGACGAGTGGAGCAACAACCACTGAGATCATCGTTTGACAATCTAAGGAATGGTGTTGGCAGTTTGGTCAAAGGAGATTCAGTAGAACTTCTCCGACACCATTAGTTAGATTGTTGACTGGAATTCTCAACGGTATCAACAGTGTCAACTGAGTCAACACCTTGAAACTTTTACGTAAAGTCTTAATCTCTATATAATTTTACACAGGTATCGAACATGTTGGAGGAGATATGTTTTCAAACGTCCCAACAGCAGATGCAATTACGTTAAAGGTTTGTTTGGAAATAAACTTCTCTTCCGTAAGATCTGATATATATTGAACATTTCAATGACTAATTAGTTGGCTTAATTTGTCCTCTCTCCTCTTTACAGAATATACTTCATGACTGGAGTGATGAAAACTGCATTAAAATTTTAAGGAACTGTTACACAGCTTTGCCAAGTAATGGGAAACTTATCATTTTAAGCGCAGTATTACCAGAAGAACCTGAGTCAAGCAACTACTCTATGTATGTTTCTAGAGCTGACAACCTTATGTTAATGCATACTCCAGCTGGGAAAGAGAGGACAGAAAAAGAACATGAAACCTTGTGCAGAAAAGCTGGATTTTCCAACTTTCAACTTGTATGCTCTTTTCAGGGTATTCATGCAATCATAGAATGTTATAAGTTAGGGCGTATGATCTATCTGCGAGAGTATTCTCTCCGTCAAAATAAAAAATAAAAATCATGAATCTATTTATGATGTATCTGCGAGAATTCTATCAAAATAAAATAATGAATTTATATATCAACGACTTCCTTAATTACTTAATTTCTTTTGCTCCAAGTGTTAATAATTGATAAGCTAATACTTTGAATATAAAATATTCTTCTTTGTCTTTTATGCAAGAGAATTAAAACAGAATGAAATATTATTATATAGTATGTTATAAAACAACGGCAAAGAAGATCAAACAATAACACAAAAATATCCTCCTTTTGAAGAGTCGGTCGTGCGATTGGAGGTGGTGGGAAATGGTGAGTGAGGATGACAAATAAAGGTTTGGGCTTTGTAGTGGGGATTTTGTGGGTTTTCTTGGAAGTGATTTTGAACGGTGAGATTAGCCGGAAAACGGCAAAAACAACCGACTACGACGCTGCTAACGTTGCCATCTCTTGCTAACATGCATCATCCATTTTCTTTTCTTTTCTTCTTCTCTGCCAAAATGTTTATTGACCATTTTACTCTTACTTATAACAGACTTTTAACCATCTTATCCTCCCTCATAACAAACATTACTAATAAAATTATGTTTTAGGTACTAAAGTGGTATTTTAAAAGTTTGAAGGTAAAACAACGTCATTAAGGTTTTTTTTTTTTTTGGTGGGAAAACGTTGTTAACTCTATTATTAAGTTTTTAATAGATTTGGCTAATGTTATGCCACTGATGAAGTGATTATCTAGTACAATTGTGCATATTTTTTTTTGTTGGTATCTGGAGGTGTTTGGGTTAATTTGTGCACACTTGAACTAGTCTTTCGAGGCCCTACAGTTAACGGTCAGATAAGTTTCTAGTGACTACTTCTTATTAGTAGTATTTCACTTGATTAAAAGTTCAAAAATCAAAAGTCTTGACCAACTTCACCAAGATAAGAAGCTCTATTAAATCTTAAATGTTAATTAATTAATGTAATTAAAAACTAGAGCCGTGCTGAATACGGCCAGAGGCAGGAAGTTTATTTTTAGGGGTCAACATGTAATGTTCAACAAATAATTTGTTCAAATATAGAAAATTAATTTAGGAAGTCACCTTTTTTTTTTTTTTTTTTTTTTTTTAAGGGGCTTAACTGTCAAATTCAACTAACGAGAAGGTTAAAAGAAATGAATATTAAAAAATGAAAATGACATGTTTTTTGTATAAATTAAAAATATCTTTGTTGGTTGGGTGGCCTTCCTATAGCTCCGCCATACTTGTGTAACCCTACAATATTTGAAAAACACTTATAAAAGCTTCAATTAATTTTTGAGAAGATGAAAATAATAACTTTCTTTAAAATCTCGTTTCTTCAAGAAGTTAAAAATAATGGCTTTTGGTTTTGGTTATGTAATTGAATCTGAATCCTTGTTGTTTCTATTTTAAAAAAGTATTTGATAAAGGTTTATTTAAAGAAAACTTAAAAAAATAAAAAAAATAAAATCAATGGTTGATTTTCTAAAACAAAAAGTCCTCTAAGTAATTTTTTTATATATGAAATATATTTTAGTAGACCTGGGTAGGGACTGGTCCTAACCGAGCTTGGGTCTGGGCCCAGTTGGGACCAGTCACTCATGGCCTTGGGACCGGTCCTAAGCCCATGAGAAATTTAGGACCTGGACCGATCCTGGGCCCATAGGACCAGTCCTACGGGCCTGAAAAATTATTTTTCACCCCCCAATTTTTTTTTTTTTTATATTTAGAGGCAAAAAAATTATGTAGGGGGGTTTACGTAATTTTTAGGGGCTTGGAAAATTTATTTCCACCCCTAGAGATTAGTAAATTTTTAATTAATTTTAAAAAATAATAAAATAATAAATAAATTAATGGTTAATTATAATTAATAATTATTTATAAATACGGGGATTTAAATTTAAACTTTAAAGAGATAATTTAATTAATTAATTTTAACATAATATAATATTCACACAATCACACTTCAGAAATAAATAATTAAATAAATTTATTTTTATTAAATTATTCATTGTCAACAATATTTACATCGTGCAAATTTGTGTTCCTAAAGAGTTCGAGATCTTCAAGGTGCTGCTGTAGTCTTATCTCTACATGAGTCCAATCTCGTAAACACGTTATCACTTCAATCATCTCATTGGTTAAAGAGTATCTTCTGTTTTCAACAATTCGGCCACTCATTGAGAATGCTGACTCAGATGCAATTGTAGAAATCGGCAAAGATAAAATGTCACGTGCCATTTGGGCTACAATGGGGAATCGACTTTGATGTTGTTTCCACCATTTAAGCACATCCATCTCACGTTTTCTCATTCTTCATCATGTAGGACATGTCCATTTGTAGATAGCGATTTAGCTCATTTGGTCTATGTATGTACGAGCTGGAGCTGCTACTTCCACCGCCATGTTCCATATATGTCCACATGCTCAATTCTTGATAGTTGTCTTCATCAGGGTCATCTCTGTTGGACGTTCCAGTTCCATTGTACCTTCTCTGATATAAAGGAAAAAGGCTTTCCAATTTTTGCTTAAAGTTAATCAGATAATACATATAATCATGTCTTATCAGTAATTATGCAATTAACTACTTGTAATTTAAACATAGGATCTACAACAAGGCCTAATCCATATAAGAATAAAATATCTAACCAATATTTCTTGTATTTTTTTTCCATCTTTGAAACAATTTCCATTAAGACGTTATTATATCTATATTTAGCAAAAGTTTTAGAAATTTGAAGTAAAATATCTAACCCTAAATTAGTAGTAGGATAATAAATACCACTTAATGTATTAGTGGATTCATAAAAAACTTTAAGAAATGAATAAAAAAGTTCACAAACCATCCAAACATCATAGCTGACAACTTCCTGCAGATTCTTTCAATTGATGAAATCTGTAATTTGTTTTCCGGTTGGCAAAGCTTTTTCCAACATCAAGTAGGAGGAGTTCCAACAGATAGACATGTCCATACATAACTTCAAAGGTCGAATCGGTGGATCCTCTTGCTTATACTATTTGACATACTCTTGCCATCTTTTGTTGCTACCGCTGACGATGAATCCGATAGCCGCACACACTCTCTCAGTCTTTGAATTTATAGCTTCTAAACCTGCTTTAACAATCAAATTGATGATGTGGCAAGCACATCTCTGGTGAAAAAATTTGCCTTTACCATGCGGATCCAATCTCTTTTCAAATAAAGAGATAGCTGCGGTGTTAGTAGCTGCATTATCTAGCGTTAGTGCTACAACTCTATCAGGTAATACATATTCTTGCAAAACTTCAAGTATTGTAAAATAAATAGTGTCAGCATTATGTGCAGTATATAATGGTCTAAAACCTATCAATTTTTATTGTAAACCCCAACCATGATCTAAGTAATGTATTGTAATAGTTAAAAAATATGTTGTTGATCTACAAGCCCATATGTCTGAAGTAAGTGTAATAAATATATTCCTAAAATTTTGAAATTCATTTTTAAGTTGAATATTTATTTGGTTATAAAGTTTTAGTATGTCTCTTCTACTTGTACTTCTACTAACAGGGGTATCTACTGGACAAAATGCAGTTTTAATCAAGTGAATAAAAAAATGATTTTCAGATAAAGAAAGGGGAGAGTCCGTAGCAACTATGTATTTTGCTATTTCTTCTCGTGCTTGGAGTGCATTGTATGTCCATGTTGATAGAGTTGAGAATTGTGGATTAAAATTAAGTTGAGTTTGAATTTGCTTACTTGGTCTAGTTGAAGATGAACCGGGCATCTGCATTATTTGGGGGTGCTTCTTCTCCAAATGTTGTAGCATCATCGAAGTCTCCTTCTCAGTGCCAATAACGGTTCGATAGAAATTACTTACCCCGCACAATTCTTCCACCTCCCCATTCGCCTTTGCCCGTTTTGTTTTGGTGAAGTGTCACCATACCTCAAACACAACCCTCTTTGACGGTCGGGAGGGTTGGGCTGTGGAGTCGCAGCTCGCTTATGTTTGGCTGCACCCCATCCCTGCTGAATGTGGTTGTTGTCATTGAATTGCAGCTGCTGCCTCTGGAAAGGGTGAAAATGGATCGAACCCTTCCATTTCTTCAATTGATGGAACGTAAAACTTATTTGGCCCTTCCATTATGAATTTATGATAAAATAATAAATAATTAAAATTAAAAAAATTAAATAATAATATGAATAAGAGATAATATTGAAAACTAGAAAAAATTGAATAATATAAATAAATAAATAAATTATATGAATAAATTATAAATATAAATATAAATTGAATTGAAGAAAATATGAATGAGAATTGGATTGGAGTAGAGAGACTGGGAGTTGGTGTGAAAAAAATTGGAAGTGTGGGGTTTTTTTTGTTTTTGTAAAATATCAATTTAACCCTTAATATTTTTGTCAATTTCAAAATATTCAAAGGGTTTTTAGATATTTGACAGAAGACTTTTCAAAATTAAGCAAAAAGGTTTGGTCCCAGGCTCTGGCTATGGAGGAGGGCTCAATCAATAGACCGATCTCTCCTCCTATAGGCCTGGTCTGGTTTGGGACCAGGCCCTACAAGGACCGGTTCTAAGACCATTCCTTTGGGCCGAATTTTTGGGACTAGTCCCAAATGCCCAAGTCTATATTTTATGATATCCTTTTCACTTACTTTTACAAATATCGATACAATAGTTTCAAAGGACATCCAAGTGGGTCTTAAATCTCTTGCTAAATTAATTAATGAATATTGTAATAGAAAAAAGAAAAAACTTCCCACGTTTGGAATGATTTGTGTTAAAAAACTCTTTTATTTTCCACACATTTAGACCAAACGACGTATTCCCACATAGGTTTAGCGAAATCCCAAGTTATATCTCTGATTGTATTTATTCTAGATTCTTATCTTTAAAGTAATGTCATTTTTTTTTTTTTTAACATATTCTTAACTTTTCACTATAGCGTGGCACACGTTAGCATGCTAAAGTGCGCCAATGATTTCTTTGAGAAAAGATGGGCTCGTGTTAGCAAAAAAGGGTTCACATTAGCAACGTCCAAGCCAATAGTTTTTTGCTTTTTTTGATTGATTTCGAAGTCTAAAATCACTTCTGAGTTCCCCCATGGACTCCCCACAATCTCGTATACAAAACTCATACCTTCACTTTTTGACCTCACTCATCATTTCCAACCACCTCCAACAATCACTAATGGTGTTAGTTTAAGGGAGAAAATTTGAAATAAATACAACAAGAGGTATCAACTTGAGATTTCGCTAAAGCTTAGGTGGGAATATGTCGTTTACTCCACACATTTATTATAAAAAGTAATTTATGTGATTCCTATGCAATTAGGTCATCATAATTGATTGGATTATTATTATTATTTTTTTTAATTTGCAAAGTTGACTGGATTTTCTTATACATGATTTTTTTGTACATCATACAAATGCTGATTAAAATATAAAAATAAATGTTATTGTTGATGCTTGATTTTGACACCAACTAATCACATGTGGGAAATGCTGAGCTGACTCAGAAGATACACGTGTATATGGGGGTATTGGGTTGAATAAAAGATGAAGAACAATGTTTAAAGCAGTTCGGATGCTTAAATAAGCGAATCCTACGTCTACTGGTATTGTATTAATATATGATATCAGGTCGCGTTCAGCGAGCTGATTTATAGCTTAGAGAATACAAGTGAATACACGCGAGAGAGAGAGAGAGAGAGAGAGAGAGAGAGAGAGAGAGAGAGAGAATGTATGCAATTTCAGAGACAAATTAGCTAATCCCACAAACGGGAGAGGAGCCCTCTATTTATAGCGGGATGAATTGAGGTAATGATTACTGAATCTGTGAGTGGGTCAAAATGCCGTGCAAATCCTTCTTTATGTCCCGTTGCTCACCTGCTCGATTGATTTCCTCGACTTGTGCAAGGATTGGACATGTGGAACATTTCTAGCCTTTCGCCACTCTGGCGCATACTCGTTACACTAGCAGGAGAAGGCCGCTCACATCAGCATGCGACGTGACTGCGTCTGAACGGCTGCAGAACTTACCTAAGCTCTGACTGCCCACGCTGACAAGGTTTGGCGTCAGCCCTACTTTTTTAAACATAACAGAAGTCCCATAGTTTTTAAGGTTTGAGGATTGAACCTTGAGAACTACACAATTATGCCTTGATTTGATATGCGTCGAATGGACACTGGTCGATCCGACCTGGTTGCAAAGAGGCCGCAGAAACATTCCTATGTAGGCGACCTGAAATGATCTTCCTCAAGGTCTGCGACCTGTTCTAGATCTTTTCCAATGCCATAACGATGATTTTGGTCTTCGACCGAGGTCCTCGACCTGATTACACTTGCCAGATTTTTTGTTGAAAGCAAAGTCACGTCGCTTCACAACTGACATGCGACGAGGGCAAAGAGTCACGTCGCTTCGCGACTGACACGAAGAAGAGTGTTTAATGTAACGACCTCTTCAGATGTTATCTATTGCACTTTTGCAGCTGATACATTAAATGAAACACCTTTTGCTTTGAGAAACATGTCCTGTACACAATAAGTGCCAGCCATGCGCATTAAATGTGAGCCTTGCTGAAACGACATTCCCTATCAGAGTATTAAATGCGGATGTGAGCGCATTTAAAGTGGATGAGGGAAATGAGCCGTTGCTTGAGTGTTTCAACAGAAAAGAACAACAATTTGGTTTCTCGAAGCATGACGGTCACTCTTCTTCACTGATTAGCGACACATGGTTGCAATCAATGGTGAGAAGTGATTTCCGATCAAACTTCGTTTGACTTCAGAAAAAACCAAACTTCCTTCACTATAAAACCCCATGCTCACCTCAGGTAATTGCACAATATTCATTTCTTCAGAGAGAGCAAGAAACTTTCGTGAGCCTTGATTTTTCGTCTTTCAGACTGGTGCGCGCTTGACACTTGGAGTAGGAGATTCAATCTTCATACTCAAGAGGTAAGGAGGATTCTCCTATTACTTTCATTTTTCTGTTTTTTGATGATAGCCATGCAGTAACGATGATCGTTTGCTGATGGTTGACTGGAGAATAAGCTTTCTCCTAGGGTTTGAGCCATTGGGGGTGGCTCAAGGATTCTTTTAGGGTTTTTCTAGTGTTTTAGGGAGGAAGCATTTATTTTTTCCTCCACGTCATCGTACGAAACAGTGTACGACGACTAAGTGATTCCTGCATGTCGCTTTTTTTTAGACCGCAGATGAATGGACCCTTCAACGACTAGGATCGATGAAGGAACCAGTTTGCCAGTGTAGGATGCTCCAGCGGGCCCCTCTCAGGAGATTCCATTGGCAATCACTGCTAAGGAGATTCAGAAGGTGGTAGATCAATACGCCCTCAGAGTAGAGGTCTTCCAGCATAGAACATACATAGCTCAGAATTCACCAGAAGGAATGGCTGCGATCTCCGAGAATATCTTTAAGAGCGGGGGGTGATCCCTTTCTATCCTTTCATTAGGTCGGTCCTAGATCACTTCAGGATCGCACCACTACAGCTTACGTCGAATGTGTATATGATAGCCGTGGTTATGTATATTGCATGTGGCGAAAACAGATTGGGCGAGCTAACCGCCCTAGAGCTTGGTTGCTTGTACATCCTGAAGAAGAGTAAAGACAAAGATTCCTTCTATCTCTCGAAGTGACCTACAATAGAAGCGAGAATACATAGTTACCCCAGCAATGTTGGGGTGTACGAGACGAAGTTTTTCTTCTTTCAATATGATGGCATTTGCCAATTTCAGGAGCCGAGTAGGTTCTCTTTTCTTTGATTTCGCGAATTTCCTTTTAGTCTTCGCTAACGAGCTTTTGTTTCTTTGTAGTTAACAAGACGACCAGGTTATCAGCTCTCGAGGATCTTGATAGAATCACTGTTTTCAGCTTTTTACCTGAAGAGAGTTGTGACGCAAGGCTACTCGTAACAATTACGAACTTACGAAGATACGGTTTCTTCAATCCCAAGGTGACCTTAGAGACCATACCGAGTGAGTACCATAACCTTAGCTTGTTCTTTTTTAACTTTGCATGTAGCAAACTGTTTTACTAACGATGTTCACATACAGCGACCATGCCTCCCAAAGTGCCCAAGTCGCCGCAACCAAGGTAGTTCACCTTCCCCCGAGTAAACATCACCGCACCGGCTAGAGCGACTCCCAACGGTCCCCCCATCGGAGGGACACTGGTGGGCACTCCAGCTCGACCTACAAGCGCTCCCCAGTCTTCAACTGTTTGCCCGAAGCATAAGACCATGGCCTTAAGGTCCAAGAAGTGAAAGCAACTTCGGGCCAAAGAGTCCGAGTCTAAACCAGAGGGCTTGGGCGTTTAGCCCGAGAGGTCATAGCCTTACCAAGCGTTCCGCTTGGGAGGGCTTTTCAAGGGTGTAACAAACATCTCCATCGCTTTGGGCGGGCCGCGGATCCTGGGAGGATACCAGGTAAGGAACCAGCGAACAAGATGCTACCTACTACAGGCATGGGCACGAGCACACCCGTGCTGGACTCGATAGGGCAATTTCTGGATCATCTACAACCATTGGTTTTTACCTTGCTGGAATGCGGGCTCACAGAGGCGTTCGTGGCCTCTAACCCCGTGGACTTGATGTCTACATCCTTTCAGCACCTGAGCCAGGTAAAACGGGCTGTCCTCGGCGAGGACTTTACACTTACTTTTTCCAGTAGAAAGGAAAATAACTTTTTACTCTCTTCGTTCACAGGCCTTACTCTCTATGCACTTGTCCTTGCAGAAGGTTTAGCTGGGAGCTGCTAAGGGGTTGGTCGAGCTGAGAGAGGAGAACACGCGGCTTAAACGGGACTTAGAAACCGTCAAAGCAGAGAAAGACTTATCCACCACTCAGGCGAACCAGTACCTATCTGAAAGGAATGCTGCTCTTCGCATGGTAGACTTTTAGAAGGCCGAGCTAGAGAAGCGAGGAGAGGAAGTAAAGGAGCTCTAAAGGATAGCGGCCAGACTCACCAAGGAGGTTGGCGAGAAAGAAAATGAGCTACAAATGAACTCCGAGCAGGCCTTGGGAGCAGAACAGGAAAGGACGGAGTTGTGGGAGACCCCCAAGAAGCAAATATGGGTGCTTGAGGCCGAACTCCAACTCAACCAGGGTCGCGTTGCTTCGCTGACCGAAGAGATGCGGCGACAAGAGTTGGAGATCAAGAAGAGGGCTACTGAATGGGCAATTCAATCCATCTATGCCCTACGACCGAAGAATCTTGATATCAATCTGACTGACCTCCCGGACGAATACCAGGACATCCTCGCTTCCATGGCGCAGATTGAGGATGAGGAGGCAGCCCGAAGACCTGACTTGGAAGAGCATCCAAAGTATTTCCCAGAGGAGCTCGCGGCGGGCCAGGTGGTTGGCGACCACCCTAGGGACATTGAGGTCGCACCTCCAGGACCTGGGGATGAAGGCTAATGATTGCCTTTGCTTTTGTACTGCCCTTCCTATGCTCGCTTTTTTGTACTTTTTATTTTTACTATAATAAATAAAAACATCGCTTTCTAAATCTTTTGTAAGTACTTATAATTTTTCGTAACCCACAAACGTTACACATGAGGTCGCATTCTAACTACTTACAATAACATTTGTACAAATAATATCTATGTGAACAGAATTGTATACATGTAGAAAAAGTGATTACCAAAGAACTTATATTATTTACAAAGCTTGAGAAAAGTAAAAATCTTTACAAGGAAAAAAAATGAGTTCATAATTACTGATAATATGGGTGGAGATGCTCAGCATTCCAAGCTCGCGGTACTTCGGAACCGTTTAGCCTTTTGAGATGATAAGTCCCCAGTCTTATCACTTTGGCGATGCGATACAGGCCTTCCCAATTCTGCCCCAATACTCCCTCACTCGGCTCTCTTGCACTGAGAAGGACTTCCTTTAGGACAAGGTCACCGACCTGGAAGTCTCTTCTTCTAACCTTAGAGTCGAAGAACCTTTTTGCGCTCTGCTGATAGGCTACTATTCTTAGTTGAGCCTTGCTGCGATGTTCAACTAAATCTAGACTTGCGCGCATGAGCGCCTCATTGTTTGCTTTGTTGAGCAGGTCTCTCTAAAGTGAATCAGTTCCTATCTCCACAAGGATCATTGTTTCGCAGCCATATGCTAGTGAGAAGGGTGTTTTGAGGTAGAGGTTCTCAGAGTTATCCTGTATGCCCATAGGACTTCAGGGAGGTCATCGGCCCAATTCCCCTTGGCTGCGCCAAGTTTGGCCTTCAAAGTGTGCTTGATGGTTTTGTTGACAGCTTCAACCTAACCATTTGCTTGCGATCTTGCGACTGAGGCAAATTTCTTATGGATACCCAACTCGTCCCAAAACTGCTTGAATTCCTTGTTATCGAACAGCTTCCCGTTATCAGAGATAAAGGTATGAGGAATCCCATAGCGACACACAATGTTTTTGAAGATGAAGTCCTTGAGGTTTTTGGTCGTGATCGCGGCCAATGGCTCTGCTTCGACCCACTTGGTGAAGTAGTCTACCGTAACCACCGCATACTTGACTCTCCCTTTACCAACTGGCATAGGTCTGATGAGATTGATTCCCCACATGGAGAATGGCTAGGGGCTGGACATGGTTATCAGCTGGTGGAAAGGAGCTCACGGTATGTTCGCGAACTGCTGGCACTTGTCACATGTTTTAACAAAGTTATAGGTGTCTTCTTGAATTAGGGGCCAGTAATACCCTAGACGAACAACTTTGTTGGCGAGAGATCGTGCGGCCATGTGATTACCACATATTCCTTCATGTATCTCCCTCATGATATAGTCTGCTTCCTCATCGATTACACATCGGAGGAGAGGGGCACTAATCCCTTTCTTGTAGAGCTGATCTCCTATAAGTGTGTGACGAGCAGCTCTAGTTTGCAGGGTTTTTGCCTCGATCTTGTCGTTGGGCAAGGTCCTATCTCGAAGATACTGAATGATAGGGGTCATCCAGGAGACTGACTCGGTTACATTCACGGCTTGTTCGGGTGAGCTGATACTGGAGGCCTCTATAAATTGAACAGGAATGCTCTCTGGCGCGTCTGAGTCCAACGATGAGGCTATTTTTGCCAAGGCCGATAGAATTGTTGTCTTTAGGGATCTGCGTGATCGTGAAATGCTTAAATGGCTCGAGTGCGACCTTAGCTTTCTTCAAATAATCGATCATGTTTTCTTCCTTGGCCTGATACTCCCCCAAAATCTAGTTGACAACCAGCATGGAGTCGCTGTGGATGCTGATCGCGGTTAATCCCATTTCTCTTGTCAATTGCAATCCAACGAGCATAGCTTCATACTCGGCCTCATTGTTGGTCGCTTTGAACCCGAAACGGAGAATGCCATGAATGCGAGTCCTTTTGGGACTTAGGAGAAAAAGGCCTGCCCCGACTCTTTTCTTGTTCGATGACCCATTGACATAGAGGTTCCAGGTCGATAGGTTCTAAACAGTTTCTTGGGTGACTTCACTGGCTTGTTGCTCGGATTCCTTCATCGGATGATATGAGAATTCTGAGACAAAATCGGTAACAGCCTACCCTTTGATGGTTGCTTTCGGTCTGTACTACAAATCGAACTGACTTAGTTCCATGGCCCACTTGAGCAATTTACCCGATGCCTCTAGCTTCTGGAGAACTTGCTTAAGCGGGTAACTGGTCATTACATGGATTGTGTGGGCGTGGAAGTAAGGTCGCAACTTTCTGGAGGCGATCAGCAGGGCATAAGCCAATCGTTCCATTTTTGGATATCGCATCTCGGCATCCAGCAGATGCTTGCTCGCGTAGTATACTGGCCATTGGACCCTATCCTCCTCCCGGATTAGAGTTGCACTGATCACATACTGAGAGACAGAGAGATACAGAAGGAGAATTTCTTGTGGGAGAGGCTTAGACAGAAGATGTGGCTTTTTGAGGTGCTCTTTAATGCTTTGGAATGCCTGTTTGCACTCGGGAGTCCACTCAAACT
The DNA here is from genome assembly GCF_008641045.1 of Pistacia vera. NCBI lineage: Eukaryota > Viridiplantae > Streptophyta > Magnoliopsida > Sapindales > Anacardiaceae > Pistacia > Pistacia vera. Next base: position 370,694 of record NW_022196009.1, read on the forward strand.
TCTTATTGGCCCTAAGTATATTGAAGAATGGCAAGCAGCGATTTGTTGCCATCGATATGAAGCAATTGAGTGCCGATATTCGTCTATTAAGACTTTGAACCTGTTTTCGGTTGGTCGTGCTTTTCATGTCGATGAGAGCTTGGATTTTCTCAGGGTTGATCTCTATTCCCCTCTGGTTAACCATGTACCCTAGAAATTTTCTTGAGGATACTCCAAATGAGCATTTGAGAGGATTGAACTTCATTCTGTACTTTCGGAGGATGTCGAACATCTTAGCGAGATGTGCTATGTGATCTGAAGCGACATGCGCTTTGACTAGCATGTCATTAACATAGACTTCCATCGACTTTCCGATCTGCTCGAAAAACATCCGATTAGCCAGTCGCTGGTAGGTAGCTCCTGTATTTTTTAGGCCGAAGGGCATAACCCTATAGCAATACAACCCCCGATCTGTAACAAAGGAGGTATGCTCTTCGTCTGATGCGTACATCGAAATCTGATTGTATCCTGAGTAAGCATCCATAAAACTCAGCAACTCATGCCCGAATGTGGCATCAATGAGCTAGTCAATCCTTATCAGGGAAAAGCTATCCTTAGGACATGCTTTGTTGAGGTCGGTGAAGTCGACGCATATCTGCCATTTGCTGTTGGGCTTCTTTACCAGAACCGGGTTGGCAACCCAGCTCAGGTTGGTAACCCAGCTCAGGTAGAGCGCCTCTCGGATGGATCCATTTTGAAGGAGATTATTTACCTCGATTTTCAAGGCAGCATATCGCTCCTGATCCATTGCTCTTCTCTTCTGGCGGATTGGCCTAACTTCACTATCGATGTTCAGAGCATGAAAAATGATATTTAGGCTGATCTCGACCATGTCAGCATGTGTCCATGTGAACACATCGATGTTTTCTCTTAGGAAGCAGGTCAGGTCACTGGCGAGCTAGGGGTTGAGATTGCTTCTAATCCTCAACACTCGACTCGACTCGCTGTGATTGACTAACACTTCAGATAAATCCTCAACCGACCCACTGGAAGGGTATTCTTGGATACGAGGATCCAAGTTATCCTCCGCTGGACCAGGCTGTGGTTCGATCAGACTGATCACCATTGCCTGTTCGGGAATGCTATGCGGGGTGCCTTTTTCCCTACATGCCATCTGTACTGCCCTTATATAGCAGTCGCGAGACACGCGCTGAGATCTGCTTACTTCCCCTATCCCCTTCGGGTTGAGGAACTTCATCTTGAGATGGTAAATCGAAGTGACTGCTTTGAAATTTCTCAGTAGAGGTCGCCCTAGAATGCCATTGAAAGCGGACGGGCAATGCACTACTAAGAACTCAGTGATCTTGGTCACGTCGTCGGAGTCACCCAATGTGACCGAGAGCGAGATCGTCCCCTTAGGGATCAGGTGATCCTCGGTGAAACCATATAGAGGGATGAAGGCAGGTTTCAGGTCGGCCTCATCCAGTTTCATTCTTTCGAAAGCTCACTGGAACATGATGTTCACAGTGCTTTCATTGTCCACTAACATTCTGTGGACATCGCAACGCCCTATCTGGGGTGTGATGACGAGAGCATCGTCATGGGGATGATGCAATTTGGCTACGTCTTTTTTGAAGAAAGTGATTTCCTCCTCCCTACGAACCTTTGACGGTTGCGGCATCGTGTTCATTATACGGATGGGGTCGTGATGGGCTGCACCAGCATACTTTTCTTAGAGACCTTGCGAATTCCCTTCGAGGTGCGTTCCCTCAAAGATTATCCCTACGCTGCATATACCTTTTCGACCACGACGCTTCTTACTTGATTCCTCTTGATTTTTCTCCCGCATGGGAGTAGAGTCATCAACATACTCTTTGAAGTGCCCCTGGTTAATGAGGTCTTCAATTGCTTGCTTAAGGGCCTGACACTCATCGGTGTGATGCCTATTGTCCCGATGATAGCGACAGTACTTTTTATTGTTTCTTGCTAAAGGGGGGCTTTTCATGGGTTCAGGCTCTCCAAGCAGGCTGGCCTCTTCTGACTTATCAAGAATAGCCGAGACCGATGCATTCAGAGGGCTGTACTGACTCTTGTCACAATCGCGACGAGGAACTGGAGCGTAAGATTTCTTGGGCTCATATCGCTGCTTCTTTCCTTTTCGTTGATCGTCATTAGCCCATCTGCGATCAGCCCTCCTATTCTCCCCCCAACCAAGCACACTGTCCGAAGGGCCGGGGTCATGGCAGTTGAGCGCCGCTACGTAGTTCTCACGGAGGTATTTTTCTGTAAGGCTGTAGAAGTGGGTGAGGGAAACATCATCCTCAAATTACAACTCTTTCCACAGGTCTGTTTGTGGACGAATTCCCGCGATGATGAGAGTCCGAACGGACTCTTCGAGAGTGTGAGCTACCTTATGGAACTCCCGATGGAACCTGTCGAAATAGGATTGGAGGGGCTCATCCCTCTGTTGCCTTATGTTGCTGAGATAGCTTAGAGGCATCGAGAACTTCCTGTTCGCTTGGAAGTGTCTTAGACATGTCGAGCTCATCTGAGGCCATGAGCTGACTGATCCTGCTAGGAGCGACTTGAACCATCGTTTGGTATGAGAAGTCAGAGTGACTACCAAGCAACGACATTTTGCCAAGTCAGAGACTTGGTGGAGTTCCATGAGGTCGTTGAACTTGTATAGATGATCCTGCAGATCATAATTTCCATCGAATACTCGCTTATTAGACATTCTGAATCTTGATGGAAGAAAGGCGGCTAACACTGCTAGAGAAAAGGGAGACGCCTCTGCGATCTGCCCTTGCTTATTTCGCTAAGCCTTTAACTGATCCAGGGCTTGCTGTAGTTCCTCAATCTGAGGCAGCGGAGCCATCTAGAGATCGCTTTTATCAACGAGGGTTTGACCCTCACGGTTGCGATTGAGGAAAGACCGTAGGTTAGATTCCTTCTCGCCTCAGTCGGCAGTCCCAACTACTCTTGACACACGCTGGCTAGAGTCGTGTGATGGCTTTGAATGGTTTGGGGAACCTTTCTGACCTCCGCGGTGGTGCGAACCGACCTGCAGACAATGGGAACTTCTTGCGCGACGATGATCGAAGTCATCATTCTGGAGATAATGGGAATCTTCCCGCCTTGCACTTTTGTGGGAGTGCTCGTGCAATGTGGCACGGGACAGCTTGGGCAGCGACATGTCACCAAGTCTTTACGCCAAAGGTATTCTACCCGAGGTGCGGTCAGTGTTTGCTGGTCCCTCAAAGCATCTAGGCCCGCTGTTTGCCACTTGTTTTCTCTTTCTTTGACATGCTGTAGTGCGTGTAGCATGGGCTATTGCCCTTTTTTGAGCTTTCATGCGACCTGCAGACGTTTTTAGCGGTGGCACTGCCTCATTCGATTTGGGTGGCACGACCCGATCCAACTTGTCCAACCTTTGGCTGACCGTTTAGAGAGTATTGTTGAACCTCTTTAGGTAGCTCATGACAGCTGGGTCAAGCTGCGAGCTTGAAGGGATATCCCCCATGGTATTTTGTGGGACTAAGGGCACCTCGGGAGAAATGTCCTCTTATACCTGGGGGATCTCCTCATCACCATGATTGGTTCACTCAAATTCAAATCGGCGAGCCATTTGCTGCTGTGGGACCGATTAGTCAAAGATTTTCCTGATGAAGAAGAAGTACTAAATTAGGCACTCCTTCTAGCACCAAACTATTGATGCTTGATTTTGACACCAACTAATCACACGTGGGAAATGCTAAGCTGACTCAGAAGACACACGTGTATATGAGGGTATTGGGTTGAATAAAAGATGAAGAACAATGCTTAAAGTGGTTCGGATGCTTAAATAAGCGAATCTTACATCCATTGGTATTGTATTAATATATGAGATAAAGTTGCGTTCAACGAGCTGATTTATAGCTTAGAGAATACAAGTGAATACACAAAAGAGAGAGAGAGAGAGAGAGAGAGAGAGAGAGAGAGAGAGAGAGAGAGAGAATGTATGCAATTTTAGAGACAAATTAGCTAATCCCACAAATGGGAGAGTAGCCCTCTATTTATAGTGGATGAATTGAGGTAATGATTACTGAATCTGTGAGTGGGTCAGATTGTCGTGCAAATCATTCTTTATGTCCCGTTGCTCACCTGCTCGATTGATTTCCTTGACTTGTGTAAGGTTGGACATGTGGAACATTTCTAGCCTTTCGTCACTTTGGTGTATACCCACTACACTGGCAGGAGCATGCCGCTCATGTCAGCATGCGACGTGCCTTCGTCTGAACGGTTGCAGAACCTACCTAAGCTTTGACCGCCCACGCTAACAAGGTTTGGCGTCAGCCATACTTTTTCAGGCATAACAGTTATGACTATAATTACTGGTGTAATATATGTTGAGTCTTCACCAACCATATTTCAAGAAAACGAAAAAAAAAAAAAAAATCAAAGTTTGATGTGAGAGGACTCGATAATAATCTTGAAATTTAGAGGTTAATCAAGCTTAAGTGGGATGGTAACTTACTACCCTTTTAATTGGATGGCAACTTAATAATAATCTTGAAATTACTTTAGCGCTGATTTAAAGGTTATTTAAGTTAGGCGGGATGACAACTTACTATCGTTTTAGGTGGATAGCAACTTAACAAGAATCTTGGAATTAGCGCCTACTTAAGGGTTACACTCATCTAAATTTATTCTGCAACTGCAGATAAAATATAACAAAGGATAGAAGATGGGCTCTATAGATAACAAAGAAACATAGTCCATTAGCAAAGCAAATGAAGTATTTGTTGATGCCATGCTTTTCTGCAACTCAATTGTGTTCCCCATGGTCCTCAAAGCAGCCATCGAGCTGAATTTGTTTAAAATAATTGCTAAAGCAGGCCCTAGTGCTCACATTTCAGTTGAGACACTACCTTCCAGTAGGCCATCCACACCTTCAATGCTTGATCATGTACTGTATTTCCTGGCTAGCCATTCAATGCTATCCTACTCATTGCGCACCCTTGAAGAAGGTAGAATTGAGAAACTTTACGCTTTTACACCCGCCTCTCAACTCTTTGTCAACAACAATGATGAACTCATCCGCTAATCTGACGTATCGACTCTTTTTTTACCACCCAGCTGCGCTACCAGTTTGGTATGGATCATGATCTTTTTCCTATCTAGAGTTATTACTTGAACAAATAAATGCTTGGGAATTGGGATTGACAATTACTAATGTTGATACAGAAATTTACACTAACCAGAGAATTCCGATTGACTTTGCCAGAACATAAATGGATGTGCACGTGATTTAATAAAAATCAACAATGAAGAAAAAAGAAAGAGCCATAAATAAGAATACAAGACAATTTTTAAAGTGGTTTGACAAGTTAGAACTTGAGCCTACGTCCACTGTTATCTTATTGCTTTTGAGAGCTTACAAAGAACAGTATAATTCCTAGTAAAATTTGCTTAGAAAAATTGCCCAACCCCCCTGAAAACAAGTTATGATGGGTTTATATAGCACACATTTGCATGATAGAGTTGAGATAAGATTTAAATACGTAGAATCAGGAAGTTGCATGATCTTCGGCTACCTTAGTTGGAGTCTAAGTCAACCTGAATATATTCCTTCCAAATTGAGCCAATCTAAATATCTTCTCTCCTAATAGGGAATTATCCTCTCCGGATTGACAGTACAACAATAGGCCCCTAGTCTTTGGAGTGCGTAATTGTGCTTCAAAAACTCATGTCTTTGATCTGGATGGTTGTTGCACTATAGGCTGCAGTCTCGAATTGAAGAACTTGAGTTATGCTTGGCGCAATCTAAGAGATTTGAGAGATCTTGAACACGTGATCTCAAGCGAATGAGTGAGCTTATGAGCTTAATCAAGAAGCATATAGAGCTCAATTTGAGAACATAAAGAGTTCGATTAGAGAGCATAAAGAGCTCGAGCTGAGAGTGCGAGGAGTTCGATTAAAAAGCGTGGAGAGCTTGATCTGAAAGCATAGCTCGATCAGAAAGCATGGAGAGCTTGATGTGAGAGCATAACTCAATCAAAAAGCATGGAGAGCTTGATTTGAGAGCATAGCTCGATCAGAAAGCATGGAGATCTTGATATGAGAGCATTGCTCGACCAGAAAGCATGGAGAGCTTGATCTGAGAGCATAGCTTGATAAGAAAGCATGGAGAGCTCGAGAGCTAAGGAGCTAGCTTGAGAGCTCGATAGCTTGGGAGCTAGAGAGCTCGATAGCTTAGGAGCTAGAGAGCTAGCTTGAGAGCTCGATAGCCTGGGTATCTTGAGAGTTCGATAGCTTGGGAGCTAGAAAGCTTGAGAGCTAGCTTGAGAGTTCGATAGCTTGGGAATTAGAGAGCTCGATAGCTTAGGAGCTAGAGAGCTAGCTTGAGAGCTCGATAGCCTGGGAGCTAGAGAGCTAGCTTTAAAGCTCAATAGCATGGGAGCTCGAAAGCTTGAGAACACTTTCTAATCTGAGAGATCTGAGCACTTGATCTAAGCGATCTGGCCACGTGATCTGAAGTTGAAGATCAAAGTGATCTAAGCACGTGATTTGAGCTATCTGACCACGCGGTCTAAGAGCTCTGATTTGGAACGTGCTTCAATATTTTGACGATAACTTGAGCTGCAGACCTCGGATTTGGATGATTCTTGACCGTCGGAAAGCTAACTCAAAAGGCTACAATTCTTGTGCTTACCACTTAGCCAGATTCATACTTTATCCTACTCAGATTTTCACATTTGATAACATGATTCTAGAAAAAGAAGCTCGGATTCGATGAAGAATGAGACTTGTTGGAAAAACACGGAGAGCTGATGTGAACCAGGCCCTTATTCTATTGCCAAAATGTTGATACAGAAATCTGTACCAACCAGAGAATTCTGATTGACTCTGTCGGAACCGGAATGGATGTGCATGTGAGTTAATGAAAATCAAAAATTAAATAATTAAAAAGAAAATACAAGTAATAATAGGAGGCAATTTTTAAAGTGGTTCGGCAAGTTAGACCTTCAGCCTACGTCCACTGTTTCTCTTGTTGAATGAGAATTACAAATGATGAATCTTTTCCTAGAACAATTGCCCAACCCCCTGAAAACAAGTTATGATGGGTTTATATAGCACCCCTTTATATGATAGAGTTGAGATAAGATTCAAATACGTAGAATTAGGAAGTTGCATGATCTTCAACTACCTTAGTTGGAGTCTAAGTCAATTTGAATATCTTTCTTCCAAATTGAGCCAATCTAAATATCTTCTCTCATAATAGGAAATTATTCTCTCTAGATTGACCGCACAACAATAGCCCCCCAGTTTTTGAAGTGCGTAATCGCGCTTCAAAAACTCATGTCTTTGATCTGGATGGCTGTCGCACTATAGGCTGCAATCTCTAACTGAAGAACTTGAGTTATACCTGGCGTGATCTAAGAGATCTGAAAGATCTTGAACGCATGATCTCAAGCGAATGAGCAAGCTTATGAGCTTAATTAGGGAGCATAAAGAGCTTGATCTGAGAACATAAAGAGCTTGATCAGAGAGCATAAAGAGCTCGAGCTGAGAGCGCGAGAAGTTCAATTAGAAAGCGTAAAGAGCTTGATATGAAAGCATAAATCGATTAGAAAGCATGGAGAGCTTGATGTGAGAGCATAGCTTGATTAGAAAGCATGGAAAGCTTGATATGGGAGCATAGCTTGATCAAAAAGTATGGAGAGCTTGATTTGAGAGCATTGCTCAAAAAGCATGGAGAGCTTGATCTAAGAGCATAGCTCGATCAGAAAGCATGGAGTGCTTGATATGAGAGCACAACTTGATTAAAAAGCATGGAGAGCTTCATCTGAGAGCATAGCTCAATCAGAAAGCATGGAAAGCTTCATTTGAGAGCATAGCTTGATCAGAAAGCATGAAGAGCTTGATATGAGAAATAGACTTCAATATCTTGACAATAACTTGAGTTACAGACCTCAGATTCGTATGATTCTTGAACCGTTGGAAAGCTTACTCGAAGATCTATAACTCTTATGTTTACCATTTTGCCAAACTTATACTTTATAATGCTTAATACTCCCCATCTGTCAGCAGCTTCGATTCTAGAGTTTGATTTGGTGACATGGATTATAGCCACGGCTGAATTTTTTTTTTTTTTTTTTTTTTTTTTTTTTTTGGTGGTTGGAAGATGGAAAAGAAACTGTTGGAAAACAGAGAGAGTTCAAAGTGTTCAAGACCTCCTTTTAGCGCTAAAATGTTGATACATAAATTTGCACCAACCAGAGAATTTCGATTGACCTTACCAGAACTGGAACAAATGTGTGCGTGATTTAATGAAAATCAACAATGAATTAAAAAAGAGAGAGTAATAAATAAGAACATAAGACAATTTTTAAAGTGGTTTGGCAAGTTTGAACTTGATCCTACGTCCACTATTATCTTATTGCTTATGAGAGCTTATAAAGAACAAAATAATTTCTAAGAAAATTTGCTTAGAACAATTGTCCAACCCCTCTGAAAACAAGTTATGATGGGTTTATATAGCACCCATTTACATGATAGAGTTGAGATAAGATTCAAATACGTAAAATTAAGAAGTAGCATGATCTCCGGCTACCTTAGTTGTAGTCTAAGTCAATCTGAATATCTTCCTTTCAGATTGAGCAAATCTAAATGTCTTCTTTCTTAATAGGGAATTATCCTCTCCGGATTGACCGCACAACAACTAAATAAGAATGTAACAAATAAGTATATTTGAACCATTGATAAGTGTAAATTCACATATACCATGAAATTCTTAAAATTTCATGAAAGTTCAAATTATGAGAGGATCCAAATTCATTGGTATATGCATTGAAATGTATTCAAAACCTAATTTCGTAGTTTTTTTTGTATTCTTTTTTCTGTTGAGTTATTAATCTCTTGTTTGTACAATGTACAGGTTGAATATGAAGGAAGGGATTCTCGAAGGAGTTGGTGATTTGTTCAAGAAAGTTAATGGTATTACCTTGTATGAGTACATGTGCAATGATCCAACTTTGAATAAGGCGCTGGATATGGTATTTCCCAATTTCTGATGATATGAGGTATGCAGACGATATGAGGGACTTGCATCATTGGTTGATGTTGGTGTGGTGGAACCGGCAAACGCCTCCACATGATCACCTCTATGTACCCTCACATTAAGGGCATTAATTTTGATTTGCCTCATGTTATACAAAATGCACCAACTTTTCCTGGTATTCATTTCTATACATAGATACTCCCAGATACCTAATCAGAGTTGTGTAAAATTTTAAAACACAGTAAAACTTTTGTACAGGTATCGAACATGTTGGAGGAGATATGTTTTCAAGTGTCCTAACCGCAGAAGCAATTAGGTTACAGGTTGTTTGGAAATTAACTATTATTTCACTAGAATTTTACATTCAACATTCAACGACTTAAATGGTTCACTTTCTCTTTCTTTCATAATTGTTATTATCTCTATTTTTTACAGCATGTACTTAATAATTGGAGCAATGAAAACCGCATAAAGCTCCTGAAGAATTGTTACACAGCACTGCCAAAACATGGAAAACTGATTATTATAACTGTAGTAATGCTAGAAGAACCTGTGTCAAACAAATATTCTATGTATACTTCTAGATTGGACATGACAATGCTTTCACATCTTTCAGCTGGGAAAGAAAGGACAAGAAAAGAATTTGAGAGCTTGTGCTAAAAAGCTGGATTTTCCAACTTTCACGTAGCTTTCCAGGGCCTTGAAGCCGTCTTAGAATCTTATAAGGGTGTGTGTGATCAACCTAAGAGGGTATTTTCTTTCTTTGGAAATAAAATCAAACACCTCAATGCCGATGGGTAGGTCAGATTGTACTGTGTAAAGCCATTATATAGTACTAAATAGTACATTACAATGTTTGGTGTATCTTTGTATTGTATTAGCTAATAATACAAGGTACAAGTACTTAATCAATATATGATGTACTGTTTAGTACTCTTAAGTTATTATCTCACCTAAAAATTCAAACTATTAGGTGAAGGCTCAATACAATACTAGTAGGCTCGATAAATCAGCACCCTAAGAAACTGTTAAAGTTAGTCGTGTATCTAAACATTATATATGTTTATGAAATTTCATGGCATATATTAGTTATGGTGTTCTGATCTTGAGATTGATTTAATCTCTATTGTCGTATTATGTTATGTATATATTAGCCTTTGGAGTCTCTACTTACGCAAAACCTCATTTACTGGAATTATGTACAAATTAACAAAACATATACTATTGTTGAACGGAATACAAAACAAAATAACATAGAAGCTTATTCAACAAAATCTGTAAGTATCTTTCCAAATTAATTACTTATATTTTTTTGAACATCAAACCAGATTTATTCAACTTTTTCTTTTTATTTCTTAAATCATTCTGGCATTGAAGGTATTGAATAGTTTTTCCATTTGTCAAAACTACAGAATTTCACTCTTGGCTCTAACCTTCCTTACAAGTTCAAAGAAAAAATTCTGTACATGTTGGCTTTCCAGGACCAAACGTGCTCCGAAAACTGTGCAGTAAATCAAGAGCGTATCTCTTATATATGTAATAATTACTCATTCATAGAAATGCCAAAGATTAATTTGGATGCATCTTGAGATGGTACATGAATTTCAAGCTAATATCAAAATGTATATTATGAGTAATTTATAGAATTAATACATATTTGTTAAATTATTTCTTCTCCAGGTTTATCACTCAATAAACCTTTTTTTTTTTTTTTTTTTTTTTTTTTTTTAATGTATTAATAGGAGTGATCATTAAAGTTTTTACCAAACCGATAATTCTAGAGTCTCGAGAGGTTAGTTGAAATATACGTAAACTGATTCGTACACTCCCGATGGTAAATTTTTTTCTATGAAACGTCTAGTAATAAAAAAGATTTAATCAAAGATACCGATAAGTTCTTTTAAAGAGATTCAAACAGTTTAGTTATAGTTGTCATTTGGCCATGTAACCCAGTCAAAAAGGAATAAATAATGTTCTCCTCAAGTTTAGAAAGCAAGTTTTTTATTCCAAATTATGTATCATTATTATATATTAGTAATACATGTGAATCATATGATTATGATCAACCAATATATTATATACTTGAATTGATGTTATTCGAGACTAAAATATAGTACGCTATACACCATTTGGATAAAATCTAGGCGGACGTTAGTTGGATTTTGTTGAATTATATTTATTTAGTTCTTCATTAAAAAAAATCTAAAATATTATAAAATTACCAGAATAGTCATACCACAAGATAATATTTTTATAACACTCACTTAATTTTTTTTTCTTGTTATTTTTATATTGCATAGTAAAATCAATGAGATTTATTCTTTAGATGAATTAGTAACATGATTATAGTAAACAAAATATATAATCAAGCTACGATTAAACTAAATTAAAGAGGTATATATTGTTAATGAAGCATAAATAGATATATGAAATCTATAGTAGCAAGATCAGAAATTATTAACTACCATTGGATGACCTAATGATAAAAGAGTAAAACGAGGTTCTATAAACTCATGAGTTTGAATCCCCACAGGCCCTAATAAAGGTGACTCTTAATAAGGGTGACCTTTAAAGGGTTTACTTGTTCGTTAACTTCAGAGCTCTGGGAGATTAGTTGAGATATGCACAAACTGGCTTGGATACCACAAAAAAAAAAAAAAAAAAAAAAAAAGTGTGAGAATTATTTACCCCTACAGTTTTGGAAAGTCTCTTTTCGGACGGTTATGACCTTTTCAATCACCTTACTCCCAGATGTTTCAAAAACTACCTCTAAAATCCTATTTCCGTCCAACTTCTGTTAAATTCATAAGGGTATAATGGTATTTTCATTCTCCTCTCCTCCCCTTTCTTTTCTCTTTCTTCCCCTCTTTTTTCATCCTTTCTCCCCCTCATTCTTTCGCTTTCCCCTTTTCCGTTTTCCCCTCCTTTCCTCTTTTTTTCTTTTTTCTTTCTTTCTCTCCCTTACCGTTGAACCTCTCGAGGTATTAATCCATTAGCATCTTTGTAGTTTGTACTCTCTTTGTTGTATTCTCTATGCTCCCCAACCCTGTTGATCATGGGGAAGAAGTTCAACTATCATCTTTTCAAGTACTGTGGCGGTTTCAATCAAGTCGATGGCGACTTTTAATTCTGCTGGAAATCGACAAAACCTACAAATTACACCACCTTCAGGTGTTCATGAGGACATTTTTGCTATCTATATATTTCTTTTCTTCCGCTAAAATGGACACATATATAGTACCTGCATACATTAATTAATTAATTAACTGCACCAGATTATCTGATATAATTTAATTAACTTTAATGCTAATTTATGCAAATAAGGACAAGTATTCATCGTGTGAGAAACCAAACCAATAAAGCTTCGTCTAGAACTTCCAACCATTTAAATTTAATTAATTACTAACCACAATCAACCAGTATATATTTGTGCAACTCGAGAATCTTGAGCCAAGGAGAATGCTCTTAAATTGAGTACATAAAGTTCGTTACTGGAACTACCAAAAGAGAAGCAGAACCACCAATTAATACATTTGTTAAGATGTATCTTGATCTCACGTCCAATCTATTTAAATTTGAAGAGTCAACACTGGATTTCTAGGTAATTGAGTTGGGTTGATGAACCAACAGCCTTTAAGGTTGTAAAATTTGAAGAGTATGTATGCCACATGTAATTGCTCTAGAAGTGGGCAATTGTAATTAAAAACCTCAAGAAATCTCTTGGGTAATGTTCACAGCTTCTAAACACAGATATTCTCATCGTCGCAACTGTTTGTGTGACAACCGTGGGGACATATTTCCAGTTAAATGCCGAGAATTAACATTGGCATTCTTTTCTGCTGCCTCAGCAACTGTCTATGTGTACCTGTACTTAATATATTACTACTACGCGAAGTTTAAGATGTCAGGCTTCTTCCAGACCAGCTTATGTTTTGTCTTGGCTTAGGAATCCTTCGTGGAAATATCATCTCTCTTGTCCCTGGCCTCCCATTTAACATATGTTTTTCCGTACTATCATCCTCATAATTATTTTCTTTCTCTTCTTGTTTAATTGTAAAAATGATTTCTTTTTCTGTTAAATGACTTGGTACTCATTTGGATGATTAAGGAAGACATTAATATTCGTTCGATTAGTATAGTAAAGTTATAGAATCTGATCACTCAATTCTACAATGACTATTTGATTCTCCTCATTCACTTCAATTGTAACTTGCAATTCATCGACATCGGAGGTCCTAATTTTGTAATACCTAAAACAATTGAAAATTGTCTATGACTTCACATCAGTTGTCATGCAGCAACTGCATTTACAATTCCATCAATAACAGTTATCTTTGTTGGTTTTAAAACACGATGTTCTATCTGTTTCAAAAGTAGACAATTGAAGCTCTGAATTGAAATCCTAATATTATTAAAACATTAATTAAAATTCTAATATTGTACTACTAAAACATGAATTACGAAATAAGAAATTTTTTTAACTACACCTCTATTAAATTATAATCTCCTCGTAAAGCAATTCCTTAAAAGTTTATTAGTAACAACTTCCTTGGAGAAGATCAGTGCCTAAGTTGACAACTTCATCAGGTGATTTCGAAACTTATTAGCCTACAAGAACCATGGCTTTTTTTTTTTTTTAATAAATATTTTTAGTATCATTGAATTTTGAAACAATGACAACTGTATCTTATATGTGTTATTGAAATTAGAAAATTATTTTAAAAAAAAAAAAGTATTCCATATATTCATACATAGATAGATAAATAGAATAATTTAGGTGTGGAAATTTAGTTGAAAAAATGGAATAAAACTATTAGTTTGTCAAGGAATCACTTTATATCAATGGCATGGCCTTAGCTGTACAAGAGAATATCATAAGTATTTGAGCAATGTTCGTACTTTGGGCGATGCATGGAGATGCTTTTAATGTTAGCATAACCTTTAAGCAAAAGCTACAAATAATTAGTACGAAGTTCATTAAAATGTTATATATCCTCTGTCTCTTCAAATATTCCGTGAAGTAATAATGAAAAAAAAAAAAAACCTGAAAATGAAGAAATATGCAATTGTTTCAGGGACTAATAGATCACCTCATTAATTTGTTCTTCATTTCAGAGACTAATATTGATATTAAAGAGATGAATGAAGAACAAACCAAGTCAGTTAGTACGTGCAGTCTAAGTCAGCTTAATGAAGAAGAGTCAACTAGTCAAGCTAAGTGTGAGAGTAGTCACGTGCTAAGCATGTAACATTATTACAGTATTAGTAAAGTGCTGAAAGTAGTATCAAACAAACATTTAAGTCATTGTACTGAGCATTATTCTGGAAAATAAAAACTTGTACAGTACTCCTTCTGAATCTTTCTTCTCTTGTTCTTATTCTCTCTTTCGAGTTCTCTGAATCACTTTAATGATTCATATATTTGAGAATAAGGGACTTGCAGCTTCAGAATGTTGACTTTATTTGAGGGACATGAAGCTAAAATTTTGCTTCCAATTTGGTGGCATTAAATGTCTCCATAGAAGTCAAATTTCAAGTCTTTAAACATGTGTGAATGTGAGACAAAAATGTTCATGATATTTATGAGCTATAGACCAAAACCATGTAAACTCACCTTTGCACTATTTAAGCCGCTTTTTTTCTAAACCCACCGAAACCTTTGATAAGATAAACAAACGCCTGTTTTACAGTAGGATGCAAAATCCTCGCAATTCTTAAATACAAGGTTGTACGTGCCAAAATCTCGTTTTCCTAGGAGAAACTCAGTGGCAATCCTGATAACTTCATCTGGTGGCCTGCAAGGGATGGGATGTATATAGATAAAAAGGATATTGCCATCAAGGAAACAGTCAAGACAAGTTTTGATGATTCCACTATGCCGGTCTCCACTGTAGCCACAGTTTGGACACAGAGAAACTGATTTATCTTTCTTTTCAGCTGGCATAAGATGAATCACCATGCCATCGCCCACATATATTCCTCTAATTACAAAAGAAGAATGCATTAATGCAAGAACTCGAGCAAAATTATAATTAAATATAATAGTGAATGAAAATTACTTACCGTGATGATAGTAGAGAATCCCCGCCCTATTACTAAAGATATGATCTCCCGGATCAAGCTTAGGCCGAGTGCTTGGTTTTAGTCCCATTTAATTTCTCTTGCTTAAACTAAGCCACTTGGGAATACGAACATTTCTCAAACGAGGATATAAATATAGATTTGGATCCTTGGGTTCAAAAATTGATGGAACAAAAGCTAAAAGCTTACATAGTCCAATATGGGTCCCTATGATAAACGTAGATAGTCAAGGAATATATTGCTTTTATATATATATATGGTTACAGATAAACTTTTAAGGAATTGCTTTATGTAAATGATTCTCATGTAATTGCAATACATATATTCCATATGTTGAGGAATTCGAACTATATAAGGATATGTTCAGAGCAATAAAGCTACGGACATCGGGGTTTTTACACCGAAAATGTGTACCGGCCTACGTGTCCCACTGACTCACACCAACAATTCAGACATGTGATTAAACAATAAATATTTTTCTAGTGAATGACCGTCCATATTTACATGGACTCCCATCCATATTATATGGACGGGGGTCCATTTACTACGGACGGGTGTCCCCATTTAAAGGACGCCCGTCCATCAGTAAAATAGAATAAAAAATTCTTATAAAAATTAAAGACAACCATTCATAGGTTGTGGACGGCCGTTCCTTCATTTTGGACGGACGCCCGCAAATATGAGACGCCCATCCATTAAGTTTGGACGGGTGTCTGTAAGAAATGGACGTCTGTCCAAACTTAATTTGGTTTAAAAAATAAAATAAAAAATTTGGACGTCCATCCATAAATTGTGGACGGATGTCCCTTAAGTTTGGACTGACGTTCGTAACTAATGGACGCCCGTCCATTATGTAAATAACAAATGGACAAATCTTGACTGCTTGATCCGACATCATTCTCTCAGCCAGAAAGGTGAGAAATTTCTTTGTTTCTAAACTGCAAATTTAAACAGATAATTTGCCATCCTGATTGCATGCATCTTCAAAGCCTCTCGTTCTTCTCTTACAATGCAGTAGATGAACTAGAGGAGGAAGCAAGCATCAAGAAACATCATCTTACAGAACTCCTCCATTTCCGTGGCCGAGGATTTCCATTGGCTCTCGCTCTCGCCGTGGACAACAATAAAGCAAATATCTTGTCAGTCCGTTTATGATGGACTTTGTAGACAGTTCCACCATTTCCGTGGCCGAGGACTTGTAGCCTGTCCAAGTCTGAGCATGTTATGGCGGCTGCCGCGGTGGCAGAATTGCCGGAGGGGGCGGCAGCTGGAGGGAGAGGTAAGGGGAAACGTGGGCAACGGTCGGATTCTGGTAAAGGGAGTTGCATATTCAACTGTCTGCGCTGCCTGACAACTGCCATTAATACAACTAAGAGCTTCCAGTTCAGGGTTTGACGAGACAAAATGAAGAGAAGCGAGGGATTATATATAAAAAATTTGAAGGGAGAAGAAATGAATGATTAATGAAGTGAGAGAGCTAATTGGGGAAGTTGAAGATATTCATGGATATTTATGGACTGGAGTCCGTCTCATGAATGCGCTTTTGAGTACGGTTAATCAATGGTTTAGTTTTACTTGCATGAAAAATCAAGGTTGCTGTATGTTTATTTGTTATTAGAAGATTTCTTCGAATAATAATTTATCCTCTGGTTAAGGTTGCTGTATGTTTATTTGTTATCAAAGAGACTGGAGCTATTATGATCTTCTGTACCACTTTATTAATTTTACTGATTAAAAAGTTTATTTTTTTTGGGGTTAATTTTTCTAAGTTTTCAGTGTTTAAAGCTACTAAAAATGATAGTTTCTGTTGGAGATAGCTTAATGTTGCTATAAGTTTAGTTTCTCAAAATTTATGGTTCGAGTAAAGGAAATGGATGCTTAAGTTTTGATTTCTATGATTGTAGTTCTAGAAAAAACCTCAGTTGCTGGAGATGGCAGTCGTGTTCGGTGATCTTAACTCAGCCTCTGGTTTGAAGAAACTTGATGAGTACCTTCTGACTCGTAGTTATATTACTGGGTGAGTTCTATTTTGCCGTATATTTGTCTGTGTGCTCCCAAGAATAGTGATGGTAATTATGGTTACTTCGCCTGAAGAATTTTAAGCATTTTACTGTGTTGCTCGTATTAGGCACCAAGCTTCAAAGGACGATATTACAGTTTATGCAGCTCTTTCAAAGGCACCGTCGTCTGAATATCATACAGTTTAGCCTCACGTGCATGGTTTCTCGCACTCACGGTATAAAAACCAAAATAATGGACGGGCGTCCATTCCCATTCCTAATGGACAGCCGTCCAAACGTAAGGGACGGCCGTCCAAAATTTATGGACGGTCATCCCCAAAGTTTTTTTTTTTTTTTTTTTTTTCATATTTTGGTTAAGGACGGGCATCTATTATTTTGCGGACGTCCATCCAAAATAAAGGGACGGCCGTCCATAACAGATGAACGGCCGTCCCTAATTTTTATAAAAAATAAATTATTCCATTTTACTTATGGATGGGCGTCCTTTAAATGGGGATGCCCGTCCGTAGAAAATGGACTCCGTCCATATAATATAGACGGAAGTCCATGTAAGTGAACAACCGTCCATATTTGATGGACAATCGTTAACTAGAAAAATATTTATTGTTTAATCACGTGTCTGGATTGCTGGTATGAGTCAAGGGAACACGTAGGCCGGTACACATTTTCGGTGCAAAAGCCCTGATGTCTGTAGCTTTATTGATGTTCAGAGATCACAAACATTTAGTCCTACTGTAAAAATTAAACTTAACATATAATTCTCAAAGCAGGATACTATGATAAAAACAACAATTGGTTTTTGGATAGATGGTGAATAATAGCCCTTTCAGGGCTGAGTTTCAGGATAACTTCACTTGTCTATAAATTAACAAGATATCACATAATTAATTATTTTTTAATTTTATAGTGTTTTAAAAATAAGCATTTCCAGTATATCATTACGTGTCATATATTCCACAGATTGCATCATCCTGTAATCCTGGGCCTTAAATATGATTGTTTTCTATTTCCTTTTATTGAAATAAAACTGCTAGTTTGTCAAGGAATCGTTTTATATGAATGGCTAGACTGAAATGTTATGGAATCGCTTTATATTAATCGCATGGCCTTAGCTATACAAGAAAATACCTTAAGGGTGTGTTTGGTTTGAGGAATGTTTTATTGCTTAAAAGATAGGATTACCACCGAGATAAATTACCTTAAAGATTACGGGAGAATGTTATATCAATATGTTTGGTTAGATTAGTGGGTATGAATAATTAAGATGTTTAGTTGGAAAGAATAAAATGTTATCAACGGAGACTTTTACTGAATTGCCCTTCCTTTTGAATATCATTATATTATTATTATTATTATTTAAATAAAATTTTTTAACCCCTTATATTTGAGAATTTAGCTAAAACACCGCCAACAACAAAGTTTAAATTTTAACAAAATACCTCCAATCACCCAAGACTACCAGAGACCATTGGCCACTGACGTCGGTCACCAAAACGGCGCATGACCAGCGAGATCAGGTTGGCCGTGCGCTGTTGGCGCTATTTTCGGCCAGATCAAAGGCTGAAAACAGCTAGATCACTGTGGATCTAGCAAAAAATGACTAGATCCATGCCCATTTGCTTGTTTCTAGCCAGATCCACGTTGATATGGTTGTTTCTAGTTATATCGAAGACCGAAAATAGCCAGATTGCTATGGATCTGGTAAAAAATGGCCACAAAAGGCCGATCTATTCTGATTGTTTCCGACCAAATCCATCGCGATTTGGCTAGTTTCGGCCTTTGATCTGGCCGGAAATAGCCAAATTGGCACACGGTTAGCCAGATCCCACCAGTCGTGGGTCAATCTGGTGACTATTGCCGGTGGCCGACAATGGTGGCGGAAAAAGCATGGAGATGCTTTTAATGTTAGCATAAACTTTAAGCAAAGGCTAAAAATAATTAGTATGAAGTTCATTAAAAAAATGGTATATATCCTCTGTCTCTCCAAATATTCCGTGAAGGTTAAAAAAAAAAAAAAAAAAAATAATAATAATAATACTGAAAATGTAGAAATATGGAATTGTTTCAGGGACTAATAGATCACCTCATTAATTTGTTCTTCATTTCAGAGACTAATATTGATATTAAAGAGATGAATGAAGAACAAGCCAAGTCAGTTAGTATGTGCAGTCTAAGTCAGCTTAATGAAGAAGAGTCAACTAGTCAAGCTAAGTGTGAGAGTAGTCACGTGCTAAGCATGTAACATTATTAGTAAAGTGCTGAAAGTAGTATAAAACAAACAGTTATTATTATTCTGGAAAATAAAAACTTGTACAGTACTCCTTCTGAACCTTTCTTCCCTTGTTCTTATTCTCTCTTTCGAGTTCTCTGAATCACTTTAATGATTCATATATGTTATTTTTTTTAGTAGGAAAATCTCTCCTTTAGTCAGTCTAATTAATGCTTTTCTTTTATGATTTGGTTCTCAATGAATTTTTCTATTATGAATTAAGCCAAAGGTCTTAACCAACCCTTAGATCAAATCATAATTAGTATCAAGTCAAGTGTATTACCATCCTACATATATAGAGAAAAAAAGAAGAAAAAAATTTACATTATTCCAATATGCTTGATATTTATTATAAGCTGGTAACATCTCATATTTGGATGGATGTTGAATAACTCCCGTTGGGCATTTAATTGCATCCTATATATATTGTGTTGCTACTTGGCAATATAAACATTTCTCATGTCTCAACTATGGACATATATAAATTTAGATGGTTTAGCAATAGCAGCCTCAAGATTGTAAGGTTAAAAAATTAATCGAACAAAGCTAAATCATGTATACAATATATGTGGATTCGAGGAATTGCTTTATGTAAATGATCCTCATGCAATACACATATATACATAGAGCAATTCTTCTACATGCATGTTAGTGCTCGCATCATATGTTAATGCAATTTTTCAGGTCTAGATATTAAATTCGAATACCTGATTAAATATAAACTTTATAATAATTTGCACTAAAAAAATTATATTGAGTATTATTAAGTTAATTAGTACGTATAACAACAGGAATATTAATAATTCAGTCACTTAATTAATGTCATAATTGCTTTTATATATAAGGAAGAGAAAGATAATATATAATTAGGCCGAACACTTACACCTATCCAACATTTGTCCTAAAGATAAATTGGTCCCAAAAAGTTTGGAAAGGGCAAACAGTTATTCTGTTAAGGATTTCCGTTTGTTAAAGGACAGTGTGATAATTTCATGTAAGGAGTTTGACACGTGTCCCCAACAATTGACTTTACCAAGAAAAAAACGAGAGAATGAAATGTCTTTTGGCTTTTCGTTTGTTGCCTCTTCATTCCTTGCCTTTGAAGGAGTTTGAGCAAATTAACGGGAAACCATCGATGACTACAAGTGAAACGGATACCGGCGACAGTGGAGGACAAGTTAAAACCGGCAATAGTGGTAGAGTGAGTTTCACTGAACCATAAATGGAGACGATAGACGACATGGAGGTAGCGGCGATGGTGGAGGACGGCTAAATGAACGCCGACGTTATNTAGTTATAGATTGTACTATTCTCATTGTCACTGTGCTCATGTATATCGAAAGTATCTAAACTAAGGGGAAAAAAATTAACTAGAAGCAAAACTATAATTTTGGAAATAAAAGTGTTTTTGAGGAATAAGTGACTTTAATATGCTCAACCGAACTATAAATTGGTCAACAAATACAGAAAAAAAAAAAAAAATTACACATGCATGTGTAATCTGGAGAGGCTAGCTGTTGTGCTAATAATGCACTAGCTCACACCTCTATATATATATTTAACCAGTTAAAGCAAATGATAATTGAAAAAGTGCACATGCTTAATTAAAACAAAATTGAATTGCTTACTGTGCCTTCTGTCAACACATGACGAATGTCTGCTTCTTTCCACAATCTACTACGTTTTCCGAGCTCTTCGGGACACTCTTTATAGACAATTTGTTGACCCATTTGTTGTAACAAATCATGCATCCACAATCTATTACGATCGAAAATATTTATGAGCGACTTATCAATCAGAGTTTTGATTCCAGAAATTGGATAGAAACCACAACTGTCAAGAATTCTTGTCACATAATCCCTATCCATTCCTTTAAAAAAACATGCTATATCAAGAAATATTTTTTTCTCTGAATCTTTTAGCCCATCAAAACTTATTTGAAGTATGTCCAGTATATTTTCGTCACCATATTCTTTTAGTTTTGCTAATGTATCTTTCCATATATCAACTTCTTCTCCACACAAAGAGTGACCCAAAACTTTAAGAGCTAATGGGAGACCACCAGCATACTTTACAACACATTCGGACAGCTCCCTCAAACTTTTTGAAGGTTGATCTTTCTTAAAGGCTTTTGAAATGAAGAATTGGAGCGCTTCAACATCATTTAATTTCTTAGCCTCATAAACTTCATCTACTTCATGGGATGTCAACAATTTTTTGGTTCTTGATGTTATTATGATCCTACTGCCNTCATAAACTTCATCTACTTCATGGGATGTCAACAATTTTTTGGTTCTTGATGTTATTATGATCCTACTGCCCTTACCAAACCAATCATGCTTGCCAGCTAATTTTTCTAATTGCTCTGGATTGTTCACATCATCTATAACAATAAAAACCTTCTTACACCCCAATCTACTTTTTATCATCCTTATTCCATCAACATCATTGTGTACGTTGATGCCATTTATTTCCATATCTAGAATTTCGGAAAGAAGCATCTTTTGTAAAGAAACTAGACCATCTTTTTTGGAATTTTCTCTAACATTAGTCAAAAAACTACTACCGTCATATTCATCAGAAAACCACTCATAGGCAATTGTAGCAATTGTTGTCTTGCCTATTCCTCCCATTCCCCAAATCCCAATCATACGAACATCATGTGACTCAGGACTGATAAGTTTCCTTAGTTTCTCCAAACGTGTATCTATGCCTACTAGGCCCTCGACACTTGTGTATTTTGAAAAACATAATTTGCTTGATATTTCCTTCAGAATGTCCTGAATAAATTGTGACTCATACCTAAAAAGTGGAAAAGATCAAGAAAAATTTGTGGTTACAACTTACAACACTAGCTAGTCATAAATATACTAATGACTAAATAGTATGTATCATAGAAATTATCTACGTACACGGTACACTTATAGGTTTATACACATGAAACATTCATTTTTCCTTTTTGATTAGGTTTACTTTTAGCATTTAAACAATCATAATTGGCGCATTTAAACAATTAAGTCATGAATATCATTTTCAAAATTCATTTTGATAACTAAGCTTTCCCCTATAAAAAAGAAGAAATAATTGTTACATACCCATCCTTTAAGTCAAATCCAGAGTGATTGGCCACCTCTGTCAAAGCATTTCTCCAAGTTTGCACCTTTCCAATATCCTCTCTAAAAGTTTCTTCATGTTTGACAAAGGCTTCTTGAAATTCTCCTGTTTGTTTTCTAACCACTGAAGGATCCACGTTATAGAAAACTGGAAAAACTTTTACATTCTTGCAATGAAAAATTTGAACAAGTTCCTCTAAACACCATGTGGAAGAAGCATAGTTTTTTGAGAAAACAACAACCGCAGATCTTGATTCTTCAATTGCATGAAGGAGCTCTGGCGAAATGGGTTTTCCTCTCTCAAGTTCTTTGTCATCCCTAAAAACACGCAATCCTTTCTGATTGAAAGCAGTATACAAATGATCTATGAAGCTCTTCCGCGTGTCTTCACCTCTAAAGCTTAGAAAGACATCATATTTCCGACGACAAGAAAAAGATGTTGATGAAGAGGCTATTTGCATGATGACTTTACAAGTTTGCTGATATTGTATATGCAAGCAATTTCGTCCTCTGTCAAAACCTAAAAAATTAATTGGAAAGATAATCTAAATTCTTGTAGACCATCTATAAGTATTTTCAATTTCCAGAAAAGAGCAAAATGCCAGATTCAGCACCACAGTCGAAATCTGGCTGGAAAAATGTGTACACACATACCGCCGGATCTGGCCAGTATGGCATCGCTCTGGCGGATCGGGTCGAAAATGCCGATCTACGACAATATGTGTTCGTCATGCCGAAAAAGGCCAAAAGGCCATCTTTGGTCGACAACCAAAGAAACTGTTGTCGTTGTTGTCAACGATGGCCAAGATTTACGACGGCCATTTCCAAATCTGACCTTTTTCGCCAGATCCATCGTGGATCTGGTTGGAAAAGACTAGATTGGTGAATTACCAGCCCGTTTCGGTCGGTAATTCACCGTTGTGGCAGATTCCAGCTACCACCGACGGTGGTTGCCAAAATCTGGTAAGTATAGGTCAACAGGGGTGTTTTTGTTAGTTTTTAACTTCTTTTCAGGGGATATTTAATGAAATTAATATCCTTATATGGTCTAAAAGTAATTAAAAAAATAGGATAATATTTTTGAATAATATGTCATATATATTAGAGAATAGAATTAGAATATGGATAGAAAATAAACCAAATGCACCATAGTTATATTAATTTCGCTATTAATATCTTATTATTTTATTATACAATGATAACTATAATTTAACTGATTTGGACTTAATTTAATATGATTCCGTTGTCAGCCGTGTACGTTGAATAGTGATGGCAAGGGCCGGCCAGGACCGGGTACCCCTTGCCCAGGCCCAGCCCGACCTCATGACACGCCAAGCCTGGCCCAGCCCGCTACGGGTATGATAGGCAAAGCCCAAGCCCAGCCCGACGGGTTTTTATAACCGCAGGCCCGGCCCAACTCGCCTTTTTTAATAATGTTTATTTTTAAATATTAATAAATTCAAATTTTTTTATATTTTATTTTAGAAATGGTTTTTAAATATTAATTGAAGTTATTTCTACAAAAATTTAGCAATAAGTGAGCAATTAACTCATAAATAGTTGATTATACAACTTTTCAGCTGTCATAAATGTTATGGTGAAATCCACTTTAATAAGTTGAACCAACTC
The DNA here is from genome assembly GCF_008641045.1 of Pistacia vera. Lineage (NCBI taxonomy): Eukaryota > Viridiplantae > Streptophyta > Magnoliopsida > Sapindales > Anacardiaceae > Pistacia > Pistacia vera. Next base: position 394,829 of record NW_022196009.1, read on the forward strand.
ATCTAACTCATTTAAGGCAATTTTACATGTTAAACCTTTATATGGGATGAAAATTGAGGTTAGGTTTGGAAAAAAAAAAAATATATATATATATAGGATAATATTGTAATTAAATATATAGTATGGGTAAATTAGTAAATTAATACTAAATTCGGACGGGCCGGCCGATCGGGCCTAAGATAACCCATGTCTGGTCCGTACCTGAGGTCGGACCTTAAATCAAGCCCAGACCCAAGTCCAAGCCACTAACCTTGGGTAAACCCATTCCTTTTAGGCTGGTTGGATCAGATACCCAAAAATATCGGACCTATTGCCATCTCTAACGTTAAGATAGGCCTCTTGCTTTATTGTTTTGTCAGACCTACCAAAAGGTGCTTTGATTGCGAAACAATAATAAAGGTAGGAGATTAGAATTTCTTGACAATTGCGTGAAGGGGAATAATTCTCTTTTAATTTTGCCCTTTAAAGTCTAAAACCAAGTCATGTTAAAGTCTTACATCTGTCAAATCTGTGTTGAGTGGTGGTTCCCACATGAATTATTTAGCTTTTCCTTTGATTACAGAGTCCAACATAAGGAAAAAGTTACAGAGTTTTCGGCTCCATGATGACCCCACCCAGTTGACCTCATCTCATCTAAATCTCGAGGCCGTTCCACTACACCACTGTGACGCAACTCAAACGAGTCCTGTTGTCATGGAAGTATGTTTTTTCTTTATTTTCCTGGAAATCACCTTTCTCCTTAATTAAAGCACCAATTTTTTGTGACTTATAAAATAACTTCTTCCAAGAAGCAATTCTTTTAGCTAATATGGTTGGGATCACATGTGTTTGCCAAAAATACATATTATGTCACCACCAGCTATTAGAGCTCAACAAGTACTTAAAAGGAAATTTGTGTTAGTTTCAGAAACCAAACCGCCTTAAAAGGATATTATATACCACATGTCCCAATTTTATCCAAATAAAGGATAAGGATTAAAGAGTGATCCCACGTGTCAAGACAATTTACAAAAACACTCATTACATTCCTCAAATGTACAAACAAGACATCTCTCTTCATGAAAAAATAGAGATTGGACATATAGAGTTGGGCACAATGTAAGTTTCAACCATTATTTTTCTTGTAAACAAAACATAGCCATTTTTTGTATGCCTTGCAGGCCAATAAAAAAAAAAAAGTTAGAGAAAATAAAATAACAATGGATGTAGGATTCGCTTTAGTATCCGAACCACTATAAATCTCTCTTGCCAATCTTTTTTTATGTTTCTCTCAAACTATATCTCAACTCTCACAATCATTCATATGTATTTCTAAGACCTCTTGCACTTGGCATATGCGACATCACAATCACATTAGCTTTCAATGTTTTTCAAGCAATCTCAACTTTTTCAACAACTTCCGACTTCTTCGCAAATTTCACTTCTTTTTCTGGAATCACATTATCTGATGTGAAATATGAGCAGGATAAAATCTGAATCTAAACAAGCCACAAACATAATAATTTAGCCCTTCAATTTAGCTTTTTAGGTCCAAGAATCATCAAATCTGAGGTCTATAGCTTAAGTTATCATCAAAATACTGAAGCTGTTTCGGATTAGAGCTCTCAGATCGTGCACTTAGATCTGTCAGATGCATGGCCAGATCGCTTAGATCGCACGCATCGCCTCTCAGATTGCGCAGTTAGATCGCAAGCATCAGATCTGTCAGATTACGTGGCCAGCTCGCTTAGATTGCATGGCCAGCTTGCTCAGATCGCATGGCCAAATCACTCAAATCGCGTGCGTCAAATCTCTTAGATCATGCACTCAGATCTCTCATATCAGATCGAACTCTCAAGCCCCAAGCGCTCTAGCTCCCAAGCTCTCGAGCTCTCAAAGCACTCAGATCACGCGTTCAAGATCATTGAGATCACGCATTCAAATCACCTAGATCGCACTTCCAAGTGGCCAGATCGTGCTTTCGAGCACCCAGATCATCTCCGAATGACCACATTGTGCTTCGAGCACCTAGATTGCGCTTCTGAGTGGCCAATCGTGTTTCCAAGCACAAAGATTGTGCTTTCAGTGACCAGATCGTGCTTCTGAGCACCTATATCGTACTTTCAAGTGGCTAATCATGTTTCCGAGCACCTAAATTGCGCTTTCGAGTGCCGAGATCGTGCTTCTGGGCACTCAAATCACTAAGATTGTTAACTTATGTTCCAGATCAAGCTCTATGCTTTCTGATCGAACTTCTTGTGTTCTCAAATCAATTCCCTTTCAGAGAAACTACCTGTTTGAGTACATCATGTAAAACTCAGAGATAATTGTGAGAAAAACTAATCAAACTGAATATGTGTACTTCATTAACTTATTTTGTGTACAACAAAAGCCCCTTTTATACAGTGAGCTTACAAGAGACAGTTTACAGTAAGAAAGAGAACTGATGAAGACTGAAGAAAGTACCACGATTCAGCTGAAGAAGAGAGGTGTATTACTAAAACAACGTTTCAGTAATATTACTAAGAACCCCCATCTTTTGACAGTTGCAGTTTAGTCCTTTTATTCTAACATTCCCCCTTGAGCTGGACTGAGTGTGCTTTGAGTATGTTACCAATTTATTTTGCCCGTACATTGATATTCCCCCTTAAACTTCAACAATTTTAGTGGCTGAAATTTCAACACAACTTACTATACTCAACTCTATTCAAAAACTGCAAACTGAAATCAAAACTGCAGTAGCTGAACTTCCACACAATTCTGCTACTCAACACCATTCACATTCTGCTACTTTTTGCTACTCAACACCATTCAAATCTGCAAACTGCTGCAGTAGAAACTTAACTCTTCTTCCAGAGCTGTACAAACTTACCTCTCAGAATCTTCAGAATTGCACAAACTTAACTCTTCAGAAAACAAACCAACTCTTAAACTTCCAACACAACTCAAATTGCAACCAAACTTCACAATTTAATAGTGCACACAGTTCTTACAAATCTATAGCAGTTCACACAAATCGCAGCAGTTCACACAAATCTGCAGTAGTTCACACAAATCTGCATACACACAAATCTGCAGCAGTTCACACAAATCTGCAGCAGTTCCACAAATCTGCAGCAACTTAACACAACTGTAACTGCATTCCACACAATTATGCAAACTGCCACACACTGCATTCCCACAATTTTGCAGCAACTCAACGCAAACTGTAAACTACATTCCACACAAATCTGAAGCGTTCACACAAATCTGCAGCAGTTTACACAAATCTGCATACACACAAATCTGCAGCAGTTCACACAAATCTGCAACAACTCAACACAAAACTATAACTGATGCTTCCACAATTCTGCAAACTGCCACACAACTGCATTCCACACAATTCTGCAAACTGCATTTTTTTTTTCAATACTGCAACACCACTACCACACAAATCTGCAAATTTTTAACAAGTGCTATAATTTTAGCAAGCTGCAACACAAGTTCTTCAACACAAATCTGCAAACGTCAGTCCACAAAAAATTTGATCTGTTGCAATCTGTAAACTGCAGTAGAAACACAAAACAGCAAAAATTGCATCTGTAACTTCAGTTATTGTTTTCTTGGCTTACAACATTCAGCTTTTTCTGAGTTTTGTAAACTAAGCAACTGATAGTGCTTTTGTTAAGAGATCAGCTATTTGAAGCTTGGAAGGGACATATGAGCAGTTTTTTTGCAAGAACTTGCTCTTTAATAGGGAGCATCAATCTTTATGTGTTTGGTTGTTGCTGAACACCAGATTAGCTGCCAAGGCCCCAGTACTCACATTGTCACACCAAATAACAGAGTGACATTAACTTGTAAACCCACTTAGGAACAAACTCTGAAGCCATGCAATTTTTGTGGTTGTATGGGCTAAAGCTCTATACTCAGCCTCTGTAGAAGAAAGAGCTACACCTTTTGTTTTCTAGAACTCCATTGGATCAAGTTGGACCCTATGTAACACAATAGCCACTTGTAGACCGTCAATCCTCTAGATTGCTACCCCAATCAGCATCAGCATAACACTCAACTTTTAAAGTGCTGCTGGTTTAAAATGTAACCCATAGTGTTGTGTTCCCTTAATATACCTTATATTCTCTTGCAAGCCTGCCACTGAAGTTTTTAGGGGCTTGCAAGAACTGACTCAGTTTATTGACAGGGAAACTAAGTCTGGTCTTGTAAGAGTTAAGTATTGAAGGGCTTCTATGGTGCTGCGATAAAGGCTTGGGTCAGCAAAGAGTCACTATCAGTAGAGCAAAGTTTTGTGTCCACACCATGGTGTAGCAGGCATGACATCCAGCATTGTTTTTAGACAGTAGATCTGAAACATATTTGCTTTGCTTCAAATGATATCAGTTGCTGTTCTAGTTGCCTCTAACCCCAAAAAATATGTAAAGAGCCAAGAGTCTTAAGAGAGAACTCATCATTAAGGTCTTTCAGGAGTTGACGATTAAACACTTATCTGATCCAGTAATCAGAATACATCCACATAACAAGTACATAGGTGAAAAATGAGTTGTGACAAAGCACAAACAAGATAGAATCAGAAACTGAATTTTGGAACCCTTTGTGATATAAGGCACCTTCAACTTATCAAACCAATCGCTTGGAGCTTGTTTAAGTCCATACAAAGCCTTATTTAACTTGCAAACATAGGAAGGCCTAGTAGGATCCTCAAAACCACATGTTGACTCATGTAAACTTCTTCATTTAAGGTTCCATTCAAGAAGGTATTATTTACATCTACTTGCTGAATGTCCCACCCATTTGTGAAGCTAAGATAAGGATTACCTAATGGTAGATGGCTTGATAACTGAGCTGAAGGTTTCAAGTAATCTAGGCCAGGAGTTTGTTGAAAACCCTTAGCACACAGTCTAGCTTTGTACTTTTGCAAGAACCATCAGCATTGCTTTTTCTAAACCACTTGTTGCCTACAATATTTTTATCAGAAGAGAAGGGACAGGATCCATGTGTCATTTTTCATTAATGCATCAATTCACTTTGCATTGCCCCTTTCCATGCAACACTATGAAGGCTTCAAACACAGTGTTGGTTCAGGAACAACAGCAGTGATTTCTGAATTAAGGGCTGTGGAACACTGTGTTGAAAGGAGCTGCTACTGCTTTGGATCTTGTAATCATGGTGTGTGTATTTGAGTTAGGTAGATGGTTTTGAAAATCATACAATCAGTAGATTATTTATTGATGTAAATCAACCTCAAGTGAGCATGAAGGTAAACCAGGACATGTAGAGATGACAGGTAGATGAGAGGCTGAATCAATAGAATTGTTTGAATTTGTAGGTTGGAGTGTCGAACTGTTTGAACCAGTAGCTGATGTGTGAAATTGTTTGAATCTGGAGGCTGAGGGGTAAGGTATTTGATGATGATACTTAATTAAAGATGTAGGCTGGTGTGTAGAGGTATTTGATGATGATGACTTAGTAAGATGGAGGTTGGTGTGATGTGAAATCAACTTCAATGTTAAAGCTGGTAATGATTGGTTTGATGAACCTCAGTAGAGAACTTACTGAGGTTTTCGGGTAAGCAGGTTATGTGAATCGTGGCTAATGATGTAAACTGTGTTGAACCAAAAATAGGTAGAAGTGTTTGTTAGGTAGAGAGGTTATGTGTATATAGTGATTTGTTGAGTTAGCACCAGCTGCTGCAGTTAAAGAATCAGACTTACCTGAGGGATTTGTTACAGCAAAAGGATCTTTAGAAGGCCTTTGTGGAGACTCAGAAGAAGGTATAGTGTGAATGGAAAAGGTAGAGATGTATAGTTAAAGGCTGACGTTGAGAGACTCAAAACAGATTCAGAATCAGATTGAGGAACAGACTCAGAACAAAAATTCTTAAGGGAGAAAGGAAACTCTAATTCATTGAATTTAACACTAGGTGAAATAACAATTTACCATTGGGTTGTAGACACTTGTAACCCTTATGAACAAGACTTATCCAACAAGACACATTTGGTACTATGAAAACGGAATTTATGGTGATTAAAAACTCTAAGGTAAGGAAAACAAGAGCATCCAAAGACCTTTAAGCTCATAGACAGAGATATTTTAAATAACATTTGGTAGGTGAGTATTATTTAAAAGAGAGGTAGGCATTCTATTAATAACATAACAGTAGTTTCAAAGATAACCACAAAAAATGAAGAGGCATTGAAGCTTGGAAGCAGGTTAGTCCTTTCAACTATGTGCCTATGTTTCTTTCACTTCTACCATTTTGTTGGTGGATATGAGAGCATGAAGTCTAAACTGGTGCCTAAGTTGTAGTGGAGAATATGTAGTAGTGCTATGAATTCCCCTCCTTGATCAATCGTAGACATTTTAATTTGTAACCAAATTGCTCTCACAAGATGATGAAATTCATAAAAATAGACTTAACTTCAGCTTTAGTTCTAAGGGGAACAGCCAAGTGTATCTGCTGTAATCATCAAGAAACTGTATGTAATACCTAAAACCTTTAGAAGAAGGTAAAGGCTGGACCCCATAGGCCTTAGGACTAATTCTAATGGTGTAGTGGCATAGAAAGAAGAGGGAAACTTGCATGTGAAGTTTGCCTAGTGACATGCTCACAGAAAAGAGGAAGTTTGTGTAATTGTGACAGACTTTGAGTGTTAGTGTTGATAGATTTTATGTAAGATGGTGGAATGTGGGTGCCCTAGTCTTCTGTGGCAATCATATGATCCTGAGCACTTTTATTAATAGTGAAACACAGATTTTAGTGCTAGGAAGAGCTAAGGCAGTATGTACAGTAGTGCTATCAAAAAACTATCATTTTTAATGAGACTATCATTTGAGACATATCAAGAAGATTAGGCACAGCAGTATCATAATGCACATCAGGAATTGTAGACACAGCAGAGCAGTATAAACATCAGCAAGCACACATCATGTTATCTAAATGCACATCAGATTTGTAGACACAGCAGAAGCAGTATAAACATCAACAAGCACATCAATTTTCTAAATGCACACAATAAATTTGTATGTACAGTAGGAACAGTATGAGCATCAGACAAAATCATCATTTATAGCCACATCCCATTTTCTTTATTTATTAGACCATTGCATATTACAGAACTACAAGGACTTACACAGAAGACAAGCATAGAGTCAAGTTGCAATGCTCTTAAGTAAGTTTTGGACTGAAAGGAATGCTAGTATCTGGACCATGCTGATTACAAGTATTATTGGACAGTAAGAGACTTAGTATTTTAACTACATTAGTGCAATGTGAAACACAATTTTCTGACTAAAAGTTTGACTATTCTGACTAAAATTTTGACTGTAAGACTGTGAGGATTATGCAAAACAAACAGATTTGGTGTAGGAATATCAGTTGATATAGGCCTTCTTAGATCCCCTTGCAGTAACATTTCCCCGGTTGTTTGATCCTTAACAAGTACAGTTAGCATTAAACTTAACAATCACATTATTGTCTTTTGTAACTTTGAAATACTAAGTAAGTTTTTGGTAATTTTAGGGACACATAATAGTTTTTGAGATGCAAACATTTAGAATGGAAATGGCTAGGTAATAAAGTGTTACCGTATGGAGATGTCAAGATGTTCACCATTGCCCACTTGAAGTTGATTTCGACCACAATAATCCTTGCTGACTTGTAGATGACTCAAATCGTAAGCTACATGATCATAGCTCCAGAACCATGTACCATATAGGATCAGTAGGGTGAAATGTGTGGCTGATTGGAGTTTTGTAGGTGTGGACCATAGTGTACAGTAGAGCTAGTTTGAGGCTACTAGAAAAGCTGATTGGTACTTGTTGGTTGTTGGCTTGGCAAACCAAGACACTGGGAGAACCGCAGTATCGTCAGACCAGGGGATATAGGAATGTTCCCTGAACTTGGGGAACATTCATGTGGCCAGCAACTCCAAAGGAAGAACCAACTGAGACAGTTGCTTGGAACCAGAACCAAGCAAGCTGATGTGATTAAAGTTTTGAAACTGCTGAGAATGTGAACCAGTTGATTCAGGAAAACCAACAAATTATGAGGAACCATACTGCACAACTCCATTGTAGGCACATTAAACCTGTATCATGTATTGCTAAATGCCCTGTCTTGTTGCACACCTTGACAGATAAGCTTGTTTTGTTAAAACCACGACCTCTGCCTCTTCCATATGGCACATAACTAGGAGGTCTAGATAGAAACATTTGATTAGTAGGCTGTTGAAAAACTTGATTGTGTGAACCAACTGAATAGGTGTCAGATGGTGTTGGATAGGTCTAATGATATGTGGATTGCTAGGGAATTAGAGAAGGAACATGTTGTTAAACAAGGGTGAGGTTAGGGACCTGTCTACTGTTTAGTTTGGTGATGAGTTTGAATTGTTTCCTGCACTTCCAGACACTTTGTGACAGCTAAATGAGCAGAATTGTTATATAGGTCAAAGAGTTGAACTTTTCAATCGAATTTCATACTTATGAAGCAGAAACTGTGCTTCTTGAAGTGTAACTGAATCAATCTTTGACTCCAATCTAAGGAGAGTTACACATACAGGATCATATTCTGGTCCTAAACCGTAAAGAACATACTGTAGTAAATCCTCATCTGAGATGATTAAGCCACTAGCTGACAGACTCTCACTTGTCTCCTTCATTTTCTTAATGTAATCTCCAATGCTTAGATTACATTTTTGTGTGGTTTGCAACAAATTCTTAAGATGTAAGCACGAGCTTTTGAATCATTAACAAATTCATTCTCCAAAATTCTCCAGATCTCAGTTGAATATCTACATTTGACACTACTAAAACATACTCTCTGATATAGAAGCTAGTAACCAACTAACTACAAACTTATCTGTACGTTTCCACATAACAAAGTCTGGATTGATTTTACAGATCAACCCTAACATCTTCCTTGAGCTCATTTGGATCATTATCAACTGATGATTCGGCAAGATTAAAGGTGGAGGGCAGCAATTTTACCGAGAAGGTGATCTTCAAGCTCATGAGAGCCGATAGCAAACAAAACCTGCGAACTCCAAAATCGGTAGTTGTCGTGCGTGAGTTTGGGTTGATTACTTGCAGACAGAAGCAAGTGCAGAGTTGGAGCGTTGAGTGATTCTCTAAGCATTTCCTCAATGCGATTAGGCAAGATTGAGGAAGAGGAACTTGGTGTTTGGCCATTGACGCTAGTCTTGGCTCTGATACCATGTAAAACTCAGAGAATAATCGAGAGAAAAACTAATCAAACTGAATATGTGTTACTTCATTAACTGATGTGTTACAATCAAAAGCCCTTTTATACAATGAGCTTACAAGAACAGTTTACAGTGAGAAAAGAACTGATGAAGACTGAAGAGAGTAACACGATTCAGCTGAAGAAGAAGAGTGAGCATTACTAAAACGACAACATTTCAGTAATACTAAGAAAACCCACTCTTCTGACAGTTGGCAGTTTGTCCTTTTTATTCTAACACATCAACATGCACTCCTCATACCATATATTGCAGGATTTGCGTATATAGTTCTTGATTTACTGAAGTTGGCCTAAATAATGTATAGAAAAGAAAAAGAAAAATGGTATCATGGACATGGTTTGCACATCTAAAGTTGGGAGTGTCAGCCCCACATAATCAACTAGTCCCCATTTTACAGATTGTCCCAGGTTCCTATAAAGAGATCGGGATGAGTAATGTCAGTTGCATCTGATATATTTAAGTTTCGTAGTTCCTTGGAGGGCTCTCTAGTCGAGGGATAAAGGCAAAGGAGATCACCATGTCCAGGAATATAAATTGGAAATCTTTTCATTTTGAATTGTTACATATTCTCCATTAATTGTTTACATCACGACAATTATCATCTTAAAGACCATCAACCATAACATTTAGCTACCATTTTCCATCAATTTCTTGATAGCAAAATCTACCTTTTCCCTTGGAAGCCAGAATATAATTCTCATTATTCTTCACGCCCTATCTCGTCACATCACTTTGAAACCAGAATTATTGATAGCTTCACTGATTTTTTTTTCTCTCTCTCTCTTAAGAACCTTGCAAAACAGGGGGAAAAAGTTCAAAAGAAAGAGAGAAAACATGACACCTAGAAAGGAGGGGGATGGGACATTTTAAGCCATACGCCTCAAAGAAATCTCTATCACAGGATTAACTATATTAAAAGGATGTTAAAGTTAAGCAAAATGCATGATCCTAAAGTTACAAGCTAAGCAAAGAGCCAACATGTATCAACTAAATCAGTAATTAGGAATAGCCCATCGCTGGTGATGGAGAATACAGATAATTTGAGAGGGAGAAGAATCCCACCAATGCACTGAAACACATTCACACTAGTAACCCCCTGAGGTGGAAGGCCATCAGCCTCAACCTCGTTCCAAGTCCGTTATTTCTTGATAGCACAAAACAGGGTTTCTATAATCACCCTTCAATAAAATTCCCAAACTTCTATTCTCTTGTTCGAAAAACATAATGATAAACACAAGGTTCCCACCATTAAGTGATTTTCTGATATCCAAATTCTAGTCCAAGAATCCATCATCCTATATTTTCATAACCCAAATTTCATAATCTTTTCCACTCTCTATATTCATTAGGCAGCAAAAACACGCCATCCTAATCATCAATGCCTTGAATGCTATAAATCGAAAAGAACTAGGAGAGAAAAGGTTTTGAACTTCTCTTCGACCAAATCAAATGAAACAATTTCTCGAGAGACTGGAATCAACCAGTGGATAGCGCAATTGAGAAAAGTCCTGTATTCGAAAAAAGATTTGGGAAATCACATGCCAGTCAATTCTTTTCCATGAATTTTTCTACGAATTTTGGGTAAAAGGGTCTAGGAGGTACTGGCCTTCGAAGTCCAGTATGCTCTTTCTTTGTTTCTGATTGTTCTTTTGTTCTGGATATCCTTTTACTGATTCTGAATATATATGCATATTGTCTTTTTCTTCAGTTATTTGATTGGTTGGCTTATTACTTGTTATTGCTGTGGTGGAATTATTGTGTATTTTTAGAGTTGCGGCTGTTCTATTGGTTGAGTTCTGTGTTGAGCGTGAAAAGGGAGTTTTGAGGTCAGAGGTACTCATCAGAAGATGAAATAAGAAAGGGTGAACAAGAAGCGATACCAATAGAATGATGCGAGAGTACAGAGCAAAGTTAGATGAGAAAGACACGCAAGCTGGCCCATGGAAGGAACCACTCTAGCAGTAAATGTAGTCATAAAAAGGGTATGCATACAAGATCTTGGAAAAGGAACATCTTATCTCAATCTTTATGATTACCCAGCATATTTTCCTGGCTCTCTAATGGTGTTATGTGTTGTTGTAGATAGGAAAATCTACGTGGATAAAGAGACTGGAAAAGAAGGGTGATGCTCTTGTAACATATCTTAAGGAACCATCATTGCTTTGGATTCATTTTGGAAGGAGTTCCTTTTCGTCCAGGTGGAAAGATCCCTATCAGTCACCCAAGCTAAGTTTGAGCATAAAGGGATAGCTTTGTATCCAAGCAATATAGACAACAAGAAGAAAAAGAGGCTGAAGGTTGAAGGTTGAAGAGAAGTGTTTGGCTGGTGGCCTTGATGTGCAAGTGACAATTCTGGCTACTGTAGTCCTCGTTATACTTAAATTTACGTTCAGAATTGAAGCAGATGTTCAAGAGGAATGTGTTGGTCCAGTGGACCAGTCAAGTTGCGAGAATCTGATGATTACCACTCCAAAAACTACCACTCACACAACAACCGCAACTCACACAATCACCAGTTAACCAATCCACAACCAAAAATAATCAGCAATTCAATGAACAGTGAAAGAAATAGAAAATAGGTCATATGAACAGAATAGAAATTTCCTAGAATATTCAAGAACAACTGATCTTCGAGCGTTAGCACCTCCCAAAACCATTCTCTCTCAATTCAAGATATCCCCTCACTCCTCTCACGTCCCTCTTTATTCCTGACACTCCAGATTCTAACTACTCACACTCCTCATGCCTCATCCGCATATCAACTCGCATTTACCCTTTCTACCCTCCCCTAGTTCTTCGTTTATACCACTTAGCTACCCTGGGCCATCAGAATCACCCACAGGTGTTGTTTTGGTCAAATTTAGGATAGAAATGATGCTTAAAAGTGCATAGACTTGATGAATGGACAATGGTTTGGTGGCAGATAAATACATGCCAGTTGCTTATACACCATTATTATAAGCTATTAACCCTTCATCATCACCTTAAAATATAAGACAAGACTTAATTTGAAGAAACTTACCTAAAGAAAAACTCCAAACGCTTGTGAAATTGGCAACTAAGCCCTTGAGCAGACCAACGAACCAGCTTTGCTATAACTGTACACACCAAAGAACAGGCTCACTTCTTTCACTGATTTGAGCCCAAGCTAAAAATTACTTATAGGAATATATATGCTTTCATTAAAATGGCTATGGATTTTCATTTCATAAGATATTCATATCGAATACACCCACCACATTAGAAGTACACAATTACAAATTTTTTCTTTCAGGCATTTAATCAAATACCTCACATGGGCTCATCTCTCAAATGCAAACCCTCTTTCAATCATTTCATCAAACATCAAGGCAACAATATCGGTAGTTACATAATTTCAGCCAACAGTTCTTTCCGGGTTGACCCTATTAACAAATCCACAGAACAATAAGAACAGACTAAGGACCACAACCTGACAAGAATTCTTCTCAAATTACATTTCAAAGAAGTAAACCATGCTGAAATTGGGTGAGATAAGGCTCTCCACAACACATCCGAAGAATAAATAACCCTTGAGGGAATGCCAATTTTAAATCCTGACAAGTACCAATTCCTCAGAGTGATTACCAATTTCTTTTGATCCAAAAGCAGCACATCTTCCCACCGTCCTTCTTGAGGTACATAATGGCTGCATATAATTGAATGGAATGGCTATCGAAATTTTATCCAAGATTCTTCCCCTCCATATTTCTTCATAACCCAAAAATTGTAAGGTTTTGATCCATATAACACAAGCATCTCCCAAATCAAGCGAATAATCGAACTTATTATTGAAAACTTCAGGAACCCAAAGGTTTTGAACTTCTCTTCCTCCAATCGAACGCAGCAATGGAGAATATAGTTTGCAACAACCAATGTACTGCTCCATTTACACTTCCCTGTGCATTTCGGCCTGTTCAATGGGCTGTTCGAGGATGGATGTTTCAAAATGGACCAGCACAGGGGCTGAGATGTGGTTCTTTGGCCTGTCTTGTTTGTTCTCTGGCGGGCTTTGAAGATGGACCGTCATGGGCTCTTCGTGTTGTACTGCTTTAAAGTTTTCTGGTGGGCTTATGGTAATTTCGTTATTTCTTCTCATTCTTTTGTTGTAATAATAACAATAATAATTATTTATATTGAATTACTTGAAATTTACTGTATATAATTTGACAAACATCAATAATTGCTTGACATTTGGATTTATAATTCAAGAATGTAATTAACTTAAAGTGAATAAATAAAATCAATTAAATAGACTCTTTGATCTTTTTGAAAACGTATAAAAAGTTTGTCATTAGAATTATTAGCACATATTGGATCCTTGTCTTTGTTTAATTATTTGATTCTTCTTCTTTTTCTCTTCCTTCTTCTCTCAAATTCTCTTTCTCAAATTCTCTTACCAAATCTTTCAAACTCTAAGTAATTTTATTTATATTTACCAGCATCTTAATACCATTTTCTTCGATTAAATTGAACAATCTCTACTTTACCATACTTAAAAAAGCTTAAAAAACGTTATATCATTAAATAAATTTTTTGACCAATAGATAAGTCTACCTTCTTATTGACCCCCATTATTTAAATCATATCTAAAATCCGGTATTTTCTAGCTTTCCCATTAAATACGCTTCCTATTTCTTTGGTAGTCATGGCTTAGCATTTCTCCATTCAATTTAATATGATCGACATCTCTTTCTTAAAAATTAATTCATTTAAAGAAAAAATACATATAATTAATTAGTACATATTATAGCCTTGGGTTTAGCCAAAATTTGAGATCTCTCATCTTCAAAAGTTCAATCTATTTCAATTTCAATCTCTAAACTTCTTTCTCGCAGAAACATTACAATCCCTATATTTCCTCTCAATTTTGATGGGATTTCGACCGTAACAGCTTAATTCTTAAATTTTCCTTCGTTTTCTATCTGGTTTCCAACTTTCCCACAAATTTTCTTGCACTTCGTCACCTGGTCTCTCTCAGAATGGGAAAAAACCAAGCTACAAGGCCATGCAGCGAGCTCGCCTCGGCCCCAGCTCAGCTGCGCCGGAAGAGATCGAGGACGGCATGGTTTGTACCCTTTCATACTACTCTTTCATACCCAATTTTTTTTTAATTGTTAATTATTGTTATTATTTATTGATTTTTTGTTGCTTCTGCTTAGTGTTATTACTTTCATTATTATTTTTAATTTATTCTATCAAAAATTGCCACTTGATGAACTTTCAAAAGGGTTTTTGGATCGTGTATAGAATTGATAATCCTTCAGTAGTTTTTTTTTATTGTTTTGTTAATTTGTAACTATCATGTGCTGTTAAGTAAAAATTGCCAAATTGATGAGCTTTTAGAAGGTATTTGGAATTATTTGTTGCTTCTACTTAGTGTTGTTAGTTTATTTTATTCTTATTAATAGTATTATATGCTTCTCAGTGATATATTGTTATATTGACAAAACTATTAAAAGTGTTGAGATTGTGTAAATAATTATAGACTTTTAAAAGGAATCATGGTACTGTTGTTTGGATTATGGGTAACATTCGACATGATTTTTAACATCTTTTGTGAAATTAGTGAGGAAGTATGAATTGTATGTAATGCTGATTCAGTTTTGTATTTTAGTAATATACAACCCGTGACGGTAATGTTTTAGATCTATTGTAATTTGCTTCTTAGGTTTGTTCAAATAGGGAAAAAAAAAAAAAAGAGAAGAACTTATGCTTATTAAAGGGAACTCATGTTTTGAGAGATTTTACGCCTTTTATTATGTTTTTAATTTTTCGATTTATGTTGACAGTGAATTTGACCCCTTTTTTGAAAATTGAATGACAAACAATCTGTCAGCGATGAGAATTTATATAGGTTGATAGGTTTTAACACATTAACTAAATAATTAGTTGTGATACATTGTTTGTGCGGATGTGAATCTTAAATCATCTTCTAGAGATATGCATGTACAGGTTTCTTGACATGCATTTAGAAAATTTTATTCAATTCTGTAACTGTACTATGGATGTTATCTTTTCCTGGAATATTTCTGATAGGGCCCTCGCAGGTGGATGGGTCTTTTCATTCACCATGGTGGCGTGCGGCTCCTTTGGCCAGCCTTAAAACTCTCATACAATTACCTGGGAAGAATTCTAAAAGAAGCAAAAGGTGAGCTGTCGCCATAGCTATAATTGTTCTTCTCATTCAATGTAACTCAAATTTGGCAGAAACTTGCAATTTTAACCATGCACAGCTATAATAGTGTGTAAAGTTTAATGTAATTATCTGTCTCTACTGAGAGGCAAGCCAGTATTAATAATAGTGAAAGTTTTTTAGATTAAAGAATAACAATGGAGCTTATGTTCGTCTTTGCAACCCTGACTTCAGCTTAGTAGAGTACTTGCAAACAGCATTAATTGAAAGAAATCTCAAAATGTTTGCTTGTGCTTCTACTATGTGATAGGAAAATATAATGGACTTTTTCTATTTCTGCACTTCTGGGTTGGAAGTTATACCAAGGGAAAAGATTGTGTTTCATTTCCTGAATATGATAAACTGGGCTATGGTATGTGACCTGTTAGAGACAAATAAAATAAAGTTATATTCAATCTTAATAATATATTCACCCAAAGTTTGTCGCTTCAATGGCCCTATCTGATTCTTTTATGTCTGTTAACATTGTTTCCTTCATATATTCATGTTTAATTACAACATTTTCTTATGCGTTCCTTTTGAATATGTGCAAGTTACTGGTTTTGGTGCTTGCATTAACTTTTGCAAATTTACGAAATTACATGTTTGTCACTATATTGTACTTGATGTTTTAGGAAGATGAATAAGAAAGGGTGAACTAGAAGCAGATACCAATAAAATGATGTGAGAGTACAGAGCTCTTTAGATGCTGAAAGGGCACACAAGCTGGCCTATGAAGGAACAACTCTAGCAGTTAAATCTAGTCATAAAAAGGGTATGCGTACAAGACCTTGGAAAAGGAACAGCTTAAATCTAGTCATAAAAAGGGTATGCGTACAAGACCTTGGAAAAGGAACCTTATCTCATTCTTTTGATTACACACCATATTTCCCTGGCTCTCTAATGGTGATATGTGTCTTGTAGATGGGAAAATCTATGGATAAGACTGGGAGAAAAATGGGTGATGTTCTTGTAACATATCTCAGGAACCATAGTTGCTTTGGCTATTCATTTGGAAGAGTCCTTTTGTCCAGGTGGAAAGATCCCTATGCAGTCACCCAGCTAAGTTTGAGCAGAAAGGGATAGCTTTGTATCCGAGCAAGTAGGCAACAAGAAGAAAAAGAAGCTGAAGGTTAGAGAAGAGTGTTCGCTGGGGTGGCCTGATGATGCAAAGGTGACAGTTCTGGCTGCTCTAGTTCTTCGTTATATGTTCTCCCTTGCAGAATGAGGGCTGATGAAAATTTACGTTCAGAATTGAGGCATGTTGAAGAGGAATGTGTAGGTTGGTCCAGTGGACCAGTCACCAAAACAAGAATAATGACACCGGAATTTGAGCCCAAAAACAAGGATGCACAAAATGCATAGAATGATGAATGGACAATGGTTTGATGGTAGACAAATACATGCCAATTGCTATAACCCATTATTATAAGCTATAACCCTTCACCATCACTACCATATTTGGAAATCCTTAAAATAATAAAAAAAGACTATTTTGAAAGCTGAGCTACAATTAAATATATGACCAATTAATTCAGTCACTGGAATCATCTTCACACAACCAGCAAACATACACAACCCGGAAGATGATCAAAAATAGATATTTGTATTGATGTTAAACGACAACTTCATCAGCTCAATCAACAGAACAAACGAAAATAAAAGATGAACTAGACATGATAAAGATAAACGTGCCTGCTGCACTTCGAGGGCCAACAACTCCATTTTGCCCCACAGTCCATTGTCTCCTCTTTTATTCTATTCCCCGTAACAAATTCTCTAATCATCTTCTACCCTTAACACCCACACACAAGAACCTTCCTGCCTACTGCCCAAAAATCCCCTACTTCACACCTTAATCTCTTATAATGACCAGCGTATTTCATCACTATCAGTAACACAAGGCAATAGTTCACAAACTTCAAGTTCACTTCTGTTCATTATTCCTTGTTTGTCTCATTTCCTCAATTTCTGAGAAGATTCGATCTGGGCACTGTCTTTCATCCAACACAAAATAACATTATACATCTTCAATCCAGCAACTTATAAAATGTCTGGGATTTATTAAAATATAGAATTAGAGATTTATACATTCTACATCAATCTGGCATAGAACATTAAAATTAGAAAAAATAAGATAGAATTGGTCAGAAATAGATATGGACTTACCATATATCGCAAAACGGCACTGTATAAGATGTATGGCTTATGAAGATTCTGAAGCTGAAGGATTATAATTCTTTTAATCTTTTAGACAGTGGTTCATCTTCATCATCAGAATACTCTTCTATTTCTTTCTCATTTACCTCATACCTTTTTCACATCAAATTTATATGAGAATGAAAAAACATATAATTAAGTATAAATTGTAAAAGTTAATGAGAGTTCAAGAGCAATATTCTTTGAGATCATTAAAACCAGACATTAAAGATTTACCTTGAGCTCGATTCGCCTATGAAATTTGGAGATGTTATTATCTTGGAGATTGGTTCGTCTCCTGACCCAACACAGTCAACATCCACCTTTGATCCGATAAAAGCTTCATCCAACTCATATGACTTCCCAAACTAGAGCTACTGGATTTGTTGGCCCTTGGCTCATCTTTAAGTTCTTTCTCGTATACTGGTGGATCCCACACCTCTTCACCACCATGCTCGGTATATGATTTAAATGAAAGCTGAACAAAATCTTGAAAGCGACTTTGAGGAAAATATAGTAGACAAAGATGGTCTGACAACTTTCTTGCTCTTGCCCCGATACTTGTCAAACCAATATGAATAGTTCACACTATTGTCATTGATCTTACGGCAGCAAAGCTACCTATCCACTTCTTCATCCTCATCTTCACTCTGATGCTCATGCAAAACGAAAACACAGCAGACAGCACATCCCACGTCTTGTTATCATAAGAATCGGGAGGCTTTTCTATTTATTGAAGAAGCCTCACTCTTATGTTGGAACCACTCTGGAATTTCACTTCCAGGAAAAACCATGGTAATTTCATCCATACACTCGGCCGGACGAGATACGTTGCCTGCACTCAAAAAAAGAAGAAAAATCATACAATAATGTTACTCAAAAGATGAAGAGAGAAAAGAGAAATACACTGACCTTAATGGATTCTCTGTGCATTGAAGATGCTAGATTGTTTGCGCGGTTCAATTTCAAGCTAGTTTTCCATGAAAACATACCAGCTTGGATTGCATAACCTAATGCATTTGATGTTTTTTCCAGTGCAACACAACCATCTACGATAACATATTTTATTTTGGACGGAAGTTTTGGTAAGATCGAAGTCTCTTGCAACGGCTCAAGTCAAGAAACACAACTCGGAAAGATGATTGATGCTCCAGTAGTGAAACAAAATTGTTTTGCTTAGGTTTAACTCCCTAATGAAGAAAAGCGACCGAAAAGTCATTAGGAATCGCTTCTTCCTCATATTGCAGTCACTCAGGATCAATCTTTCTAAGAGATGCAATCTGACAAGTGGGCAATCTAAAAGTCTTGAAGAAGTCTGAGGACGAAGATTTTGATGGCGGTCCTCTGCACCACAAAATCTAACTCTGTAAGTTCTTCATAAGAAAAAGGACGCCATTGGCAAGTTATCAACTTTGGAGCATCCAGAAAGACTAAATCGTTCAGTCCACTCAAACCATTTATAGTGACTGGAAGACTCACAAGATTTTCGCAGTGATCCAACGAAAATTCTTTAAGTCCCTCAACGTTCAATTGACTTTGGCAGTACTTTAATAGCGTGTATGTATAAGAAAGGCAACTTAGACAATCCATACTTCCTACATATCTGGAAACTTCTCCAATTTCCAGCAACTAGATAGATCGGAGTTCACATGAGATTCCATATGAATCCGGTCTGGAAGACTTGTAGACTTACACAACTATTCTCTTCAACAAAGTAATCTTTTTGTGAACCAACAAGATGGTGAACCTCACGCAACATGTAACATGCAAAAAGATGCACTTCCTTGAGATTTGGACTGATATTAAATCTGGTATTTTGATTAAGTACTACAGAAATTAAAACTGATGGAATTCAAATTGTTGAAAGCCTTAAAAGAAAAGAAGTTAGACAAAGATGTACTTTTCTTAATTTTCCATATTATTAAACAATAAAAAAACATAAAAATATTCCATAAAAAAAATAGGAAAGTTTAATTGAATTAATCTTACTTTGATTCCCTGCGGCATTTGTTCAATGCGACTTTCATCCATTTCTCACACAACAATTTTGTCCAATTTCAAATTTGGGTAAGTTGTTTAAAAGGGTATCCTCTCCAATCAAGTAACGTAAGTTGTTGGAAATGTAATCAAGGTCTTCTGAAAGTTGACTTACAGACTGGAGTACTCTTGATTGGTCATTTTCAAAAATGGTTGAGCACAACATAGATCTCTTCTGTAGGAAGTTGAGCTCATGCCTTCCCATATAGTTCCCTTTAAATAATAGGAAAAAAAAAAAAAAACAAGAAGAGAAAGCAGTCAAGATAATAGCACATCTAGTTGAACTATATAGATATGAATGCTAGCTACTTCAATAATACGTGTAATTTTCAGTCCCCTTGAACAATACAGACGAAGTTTTCCTTTATTTATATAGGTCTGCCATTAACATTTAACATAAAACTTAATTGGGTTGCACAAAATTCTACAAGTACACACACAATCTTATAAAAATAGTTCTTCAATTCACACTCACTTATGCTTACCAACAATTTTTATTAACGAATTATATTTTGAAATTTCACAAATTTTCATGATATTTAGTAAAAATGATTTTTTATAAAGAAAAGTTGAAAAAGGAACTTTGGAATTCTATTTGAAAAAAAAAAAATATTTTCTAATTTTTACAAGTAAAACTTATAACTCTTTTAAACTTTCAAAAATTTTTAATTTAATTTTTAAAATTGATATTATGGTTTTCTATAATTTTTAATTCATTATAATTCATGAATCTATAGAATATATTTTATTTGATTTTTTTTTTTCCTACTTTTTTTTAAATAATATAAAAAATTAACTCAATTTTTTTTTTTTAATTACAATATAGTTGCCCAAATTTATATTGCTTCCGCAGGGAACCTTTTTCGATAATTCATTTACCTATTAAATGAATCATCTGGACAATTCATATACATACTTTATTTTAAATGTATGACTGAATAAAGGAAGCAATTTACATATATGAATTGAAGAACTCTTTCTTCTATTATTTATGATATATATAGATACAAGACAAAATACTCTGAAACCGACAACACGAATGGTTTCTAGGGCATACACTAATATATACTAACAAGCTTCTTTGTCATCCTTAAAAACACGCAATCCTTTCTGTTTGAAAGCAGCATACAAATGATCTATGAAGCTCTTCCGCGTGTCTACACCTCTAAAGCTTAGAAAGACATCATATTTCCAACAATCAGAAGAAGATGTTGATGAAGAGGTTGTTTGCATGATGAGTTTACAAGTTTTGTTGATATTGTATATGCGAGCAATTTCGTCCTCTGTTAGAACCTGAAAATTTAATTGGAAATGTAATCAACTTCTTCCAGACCATCTATATATATTTTCAATTTCTAGAAAAGAAAAAAATATATATTATATTTTATATGAATTTTTTTTTTAAAAAACCCACCAATTTGTTTTTTCGTTTTTTCTTTTTTTAGTTTGTGATCAAAGAAATTATACTTAGATCAATATGTTTCTATCTTTTAGAGACAACAATTTAAAAAAAAAAATTATTTATTGTATTATTATTTTCTAATTATAAAAAAAAATGATGTCATATTTTGACTAACTAAAAATTAAAAGATATGTGAATAAGTATTCGAACAAAAAGAAAAAAAGAAACAAATCCAGGAAACAACGGAGGCACTTACAATCAATCAACCTTGGAAGTTCAATTTGATACTCGAACTTTAGAAACCTTGAGAGACTATAAATATCAAGAATCTTCAACCAAATATTTTGACTACTTATTTAGCCTGTTTAAAACATAGATGCATAAGTACTTTCATAAAATAAAAAGACAAGAAAAGAAAAATAATAGATATACAAAGTCTTAAGTATGTTACCCAATAAACAAATGTATCCGGATCTTAATGTTTTACAGTAACATGCAATTGGTCTGTAGAAAGTATGTGAAGCCAGATATGAACTAAGAAATAAGACAAATAGTAGATAAAAGATCAATGAAGGAAAATATTGATGAATATATTTCAAAAGAAATTATACTTACAGCTTTGAGGGTGTTGAAGTCGATGGAAAACCATTAAACTTTCTTACTTATATTTTATGAATGATTTCTCTCTCTTTTTGAATGAAATCTGCGTAGAAAATTGTAGAGAAAACAGCAGCAACCTTCCAAGAAAATCGGTGGAAATTTCATGACAATTGCATGAGGGGAGAATAATTAATTAATTTCACTATTTTACTATACAATAAGGAGTATTAGAATCTAATTGATTTCGATTTAATTTCAATGTAATTCCTTTGTTGAGCCATGTACGTTAGAGAAAGGTCATAGACAACTGTAACAAAATGTCATATCTCTTGCTTTATTTCTTAATCAAACCTACGAAAAAAATTGCAAAACAATAATAAAGTTGGAGGATTAGAAATTTCTTGAACATTGAATGTGAAAATGACGTTATTGTGCCTTCTCATATTTGCTTTCCCATTCTTTTCCTCTGTTATCAGAGTGATGTAACACAGGGCACACAGCGACCCAAATTGATGTAGTAACATTGACCTTTACAGGTTTTCTCGTGTGAATTTACTCCAGGAATTTTGGCTCCATAGATGACGACCACTCAATTGACCTCATCTCATCAAACGAGTCCTGCCTACGACGCTTGTTGATAAGTCAAGTCCCCAGTAACCACTGTTGTCACATGCATTTTCATTTCTTCATTTTCCTGGAAATCCCCTTTCTCCAATCAGGAAGTATTGAATCAAAGCACCAATTGTTTTTTTACGTACAAAATAACTTCTTCCTAGAAGCAATATCTTTAGCTAATGTGGTTGTATATCACTTGCTTATATAAAAAATACACACTGATATCAATTCTACCAACTAGAGTCTAATAAATATTTTGAGGGTACAGTGCTATTAATTATCAAAACTCAATCTGCCTCAAAGGAATACTATATAGGACATGTCTTAACTTTATCAAAATAAAGGATAAAAATTAAAGAGTGATTCCCATGTATCAAAACAGTTTACAAAAATATTAATTACATTAACCTCCAATATATAAATGGATGAAAAAGAAAATGTTTTAATATATGTGGTGCCACACTTGTCTCATGCCGCTAACTAATTTTAATATTCATATTTTCATGAATATTATGGGTGCGTTTGGTTTATTATTTTGGATAGGATTTTAGGGATAGTATTGGATAATTGAATATGGGAGTATTACGAGGTAAAATTTAAAAATTTATAAAAAAACCCCTTAAGTTTGCTAATTTAATAAATACCCCAATATATAAAAATATTGTAAAATGACAAAAAGACCCTCACCACCCGCAGTGCCAGATTCCAGCCACCACAGTCGAAATCTGGCTGGAAAAATGTGTAACGACACATACCAGCCGGATCTGGCCAGTATGGCATCGCTCTGGCGGATCTGGTCGGAAAATGCCAGATCTACGACAATATGTGGTCGTCATGGCCGAAAAAGGCCAAAGAAGGCCATCTTTGGTCGACAACCAAAGAAACTGTTGTCGTTGTTGGTCAACGATGGCCAAGATTTACGACGGCCATTTCCAAATCTGACCTTTTTCGGCCAGATCCATCGTGGATCTGGTTGGAAAAGACTAGATTGGTGAATTACCAGCCAGTTTCGGTCGGTAATTCACCGTTGTGGCAGATTCCAGCTACCACCGACGGTGGTTGCCAAAATCTGGTAAGTATAGGTCAACAGGGGTGTTTTTGTTAGTTTTTAAACTTCTTTTCAGGGGATATTTAATGAAATTAATATCCTTATATGGTCTAAAAGTAATTAAAAAAATAGGATAATATTTTTAGAATAATATGTCAAATATTATTTAGAGAATAGAATTAAGAATATGGATAGAAATAATAAACCAAATGCACCCTATAGTTATTAATTAATTTCGCTATTAATATCTTATTATTTTATTATACAATGATATATACTATAATTTAACTGATTTGGACTTAATTTTAATATGATTCCGTTGTCAGCCGTGTACGTTGAATAGTGATGGCAATGGGCCGGGCCAGGACCGGGTACCCCTTGGCCCAGGCCCAAGCCCGACCTCATGACACAGGCCCAAGCCTGGCCCGAGCCCGCTACGGGTATGATAGGCAAAGCCCAAGCCCAGCCCGACGGGTTTTTTATAACCGCAGGCCCGGCCCAAGCTCGCCTTTTTTAATAATGTTTATTTTTAAATATTAATAAATTTCAAATTTTTTTATATTTTTAATTTTAGAAATGGTTTTTAAATATTAATTGAAGTTATTTCTACAAATAATTTAAGCAATAAGTGAGCAATTAAAACTCTATAATAGTTGATTATACTAACTTTTCAGCTGTGCATAATATGTTATGGTGAAATCCACTTTAATAAGTTGAACCAAACTCATCTAACTCATTTAAAGGCAATTTTAACATGTTAAACCTTTAATATGGGATGAAAATTGAGGTTAGGGTTTGGAAAAAAAAAAAATAATATATATATATAGGATAATATTGTAATTAAATATATAGTATAAGGGTAAATTAGTAAAATTAATACTAAAATTTTCGGGACGGGCCGGGCCAGATCGGGCCTAAAGATATACCCATGTCTGGTCCGTACCTGAGGTCGGACCTTAAAATCAAGCCCAGACCCAAGTCCAAGCCCACTAACCTTGGGTAAAACCCATTCCTTTTAGGCTGGGTTGGATCAGATACCCAAAAATATCGGACCTATTGCCATCTCTAACGTTGAAGATAGGCCTCTTGCTTTATTGTTTTGTCAGACCTACCAAAAGGTGCTTTGATTGCGAAACAATAATAAAGGTAGGAGATTAGAAATTTCTTGACAATTGCGTGAAGGGGAATAATTCTCTTTTTAATTTTGCTCCTTTAAAGTCTAAAACCAAGTCATGATTAAAGTCTTACATCTGTCAAATCTGTGTTGAGTGGTGGTTCCCACATGAATTATTTAAGCTTTTCCTTTGATTACAGAGTCACACATAAGGAAGAAAGTTACAGATTTTCGGCTCCATGGATGACGACCACCCAGTTGACCTCATCTCATCTAAATCTCGAGGCCGTTCCACTACACCACTGTGGACGCAACATCAAACGAGTCCTGTTGTCATGGAAGTATGTTTATTTCTTTATTTTCCTGGAAATCACCTTTCTCCTTAATTAAAGCACCAATTTTTTTGTGACTTATAAAATAACTTCTTCCAAGAAGCAATATCTTTTAGCTAATATGGTTGTGGATCACATGTGTTTTGCCAAAAATACATATTATGTCAACACCAGCTATTAGAGCTCAACAAGTACTTAAAAGGAAAGTTGTGTTAGTTATCAGAAACCAAACCGCCTTAAAAGGATATTATATAACACATGTCCCAATTTTATCCAAATAAAGGATAAGGATTAAAGAGTGATCCCACGTGTCAAGACAATTTACAAAAACACTCATTACATTGACCTCAAATGTACAAACAAGCATCTCTCTTCATGAAAAAATAGAGATTGGACATATAAGAGTTGGGCACAAATGTAAGTTTCAACCATTATTTTTCTCTGTAAACAAAACATTATGCCATTTTTTGTATGCCTTGCAGGCAATATAAAAAAAAAAAAAGTTAGAGAATAATAAAATAACAATGGATGTAGGATTCGCTTTAAGTATCCGAACCACTATAAAAATCTCTCTTGCCAATCTTTTATTTATGTTTCTTCAAACATATATCATCTCAACTCTCACAATCATATCATATGTAATTTCTAAGACTCTCTTAGCACTTGGCATATGCGACATCACAATCACATTAGCTTTCAATGTTTTTCAAGCAATCTCAACTTTTTCAACAACTTCCGACTTCTTCGGCAAATTTCACTTCTTTTTCTGGAATCACATTATCTGATGTGGAAATATGAGCAGGATAAAATCTGAATCTAAACAAGCCACAAACATAATAATTTTAGCCCTTCAATTTAGCTTTTTGATGGTCCAAGAATCATCAAAATCTGAGGTCTATAGCTTAAGTTATCATCAAAATACTGAAGCCTGTTTCGGATTAGAGCTCTCAGATCGTGCACATTAGATCTGTCAGATTGCATGGCCAGATCGCTTAGATCGCACGCATCAGGCCTCTCAGATTGCGCAGTTAGATCGCAAGCATCAGATCTGTCAGATTACGTGGCCAGCTCGCTTAGATTGCATGGCCAGCTTGCTCAGATCGCATGGCCAAATCACTCAAATCGCGTGCGTCAAATCTCTTAGATCATGCACTCAGATCTCTCATATCAGATCGAACTCTCAAGCTCCCAAGCGCTCTAGCTCCCAAGCTCTCGAGCTCTCAAAGCACTCAGATCACGCGTTCAAGATCATTGAGATCACGCATTCAAATCACCTAGATCGCACTTCCAAGTGGCCAGATCGTGCTTTCGAGCACCCAGATCATCCTTCCGAATGACCACATTGTGCTTCCGAGCACCTAGATTGCGCTTCTGAGTGGCCAGATCGTGTTTCCAAGCACAAAGATTGTGCTTTCAAGTGACCAGATCGTGCTTCTGAGCACCTATATCGTACTTTCAAGTGGCTAGATCATGTTTCCGAGCACCTAAATTGCGCTTTCGAGTGCCTAGATCGTGCTTCTGGGCACTCAAATCACTAAGATTGTTAACTTCTTATGTTCTCAGATCAAGCTCTATGCTTTCTGATCGAACTTCTTGTGTTCTCAAATCAAATTCCCTTTCAGAGAAAACTACCTGTTTGAGTACATCATGTAAAACTCAGAGAATAATTGTGAGAAAAACTAATCAAACTGAATATGTGTACTTCATTAACTTATTTGTGTTACAATCAAAAGCCCCTTTTATACAGTGAGCTTACAAGAGACAGTTTACAGTAAGAAAGAGAACTGATGAAGACTGAAGAAAGTAACACGATTCAGCTGAAGAAGAAGAGTGAGTATTACTAAAACAACGTTTCAGTAATATTACTAAGAAAACCCACATCTTTTGACAGTTAGCAGTTTAGTCCTTTTTATTCTAACATTCCCCCTTGAGCTGGACTGAGTGTGCTTTGAGTATGTTACCAATTTATTTTGCCCGTACATTGATATTCCCCCTTAAACTTCAACAATTTTAGTGGCTGAAATTTCAACACAACTTTACTACTCAACTCTATTCAAAAACTGCAAACTGAAATCAAAACTGCAGTAGCTGAAACTTCCACACAATTCTGCTACTCAACACCATTCACAATTCTGCTACTTTTTGCTACTCAACACCATTCAAATCTTGCAAACTGCTGCAGTAGAAACTTAACTCTTCTTCCAGAGCTGTACAAACTTAACTCTTCAGAATCTTCAGAATTGCACAAACTTAACTCTTCAGAATAACAAAACCAACTCTTAACACTTCCAACACAACTCAAATTTGCAACCAAACTTCACAATTTAATAGTGCACACAGTTCTTACAAATCTATAGCAGTTCACACAAATCTGCAGCAGTTCACACAAATCTGCAGTAGTTCACACAAATCTGCATACACACAAATCTGCAGCAGTTCACACAAATCTGCAGCAGTTCACACAAATCTGCAGCAACTTAACACAAACTGTAAACTGCATTCCACACAATTATGCAAACTGCCACACAACTGCATTCCACACAATTTTGCAGCAACTCAACGCAAACTGTAAACTACATTCCACACAAATCTGAAGCAGTTCACACAAATCTGCAGCAGTTTACACAAATCTGCATACACACAAATCTGCAGCAGTTCACACAAATCTGCAACAACTCAACACAAAACTATAAACTGCATTCCACACAATTCTGCAAACTGCCACACAACTGCATTCCACACAATTCTGCAAACTGCATTTTTTTTTCAATATCTGCAACTACCACTACCACACAAATCTGCAAATTTTTAACAAGTGCTATAATTTTAGCAATGCTGCAACACAAGTTCTTCAACACAAATCTGCAAACTGTCAGTCCACAAAAAATTTGATCTGTTGCAATCTGTAAACTGCAGTAGAAACACAAACAGCAGAAAAATTGCATCTGTAACTTCAGTTATATGTTTTCTTGGCTTACAACATTCAGCTTTTTTCTGAGTTTTGTAAACTAAGCAACTGATAGTGCTTTTGTTAAGAGATCAGCTATTTGAAGCTTGGAAGGGACATATGAGCAGTTTTTTTGCAAGAACTTGCTCTTTAATATAGTGAGCATCAATCTTTATGTGTTTGGTTCGTGCATGAAACACCAGATTAGCTGCCAAGGCCCCAGTACTCACATTGTCACACCAAATAACAGGAGTGACATTAACTTGTAAACCCAACTTAGTGAACAAACTCTGAAGCCATGCAATTTTTGTGGTTGTATGGGCTAAAGCTCTATACTCAGCCTCTGTAGAAGAAAGAGCTACAACCTTTTGTTTTCTAGAACTCC
Source organism: Pistacia vera (assembly GCF_008641045.1). NCBI lineage: Eukaryota > Viridiplantae > Streptophyta > Magnoliopsida > Sapindales > Anacardiaceae > Pistacia > Pistacia vera. The sequence goes on from NW_022196009.1 coordinate 422,937, forward strand.
ATTGGATCAAGTTTGACCCTATGTAAACACAATAGCCACTTGTAGACCGTCAATCCTCTAGATTGCTACCCCAATCAGCATCAGCATAACACTCAACTTTTAAAGTGCTGGCTGGTTTAAAATGTAACCCATAGTGTTGTGTTCCCTTAATATACCTTAATATTCTCTTGCAAGCCTGCCACTGAAGTTTTGTAGGGGCTTGCAAGAACTGACTCAGTTTATTGACAGGGAAACTAATGTCTGGTCTTGTAAGAGTTAAGTATTGAAGGGCTTCTATGGTGCTGCGATAAAGGCTTGGGTCAGCAAAGAGTTCACTATCAGTAGAGCAAAGTTTTGTGTCCACAGCCATGGGTGTAGAGCAGGCATGACAGTCCAGCATTTTGGTTTTAGACAGTAGATCTGAAACATATTTGCTTTGCTTCAAATGAATATCAGTTGCTGTTCTAGTTGCCTCTAACCCCAAAAAATATTGTAAAGAGCCAAGAGTCTTAAGAGAGAACTCATCATTAAGGTCTTTCATGAGTTGAGTGATTAAACACTTATCTGATCTAGTAATCAGAATATCATCCACATAAACAAGTACATAGGTGAAAAATGAGTTGTGACAAAGCACAATCATGTTAGAATCAGAAACTGAATTTTGGAACCCTTTGTGATATAAGGCAGCCTTCAACTTATCAAACCAAGCTCTTGGAGCTTGTTTAAGTCCATACAAAGCCTTATTTAACTTGCAAACATAGGAAGGCCTAGTAGGATCCTCAAAACCAACATGTTGACTCATGTAAACTTCTTCATTTAAGGTTCCATTCAAGAAGGTATTATTTACATCTACTTGCTGAATGTCCCACCCATTTGTGATAGCTAAGATAAGGATTATCCTAATGGTAGATGGCTTGATAACTGAGCTGAAGGTTTCAAAGTAATCTAGGCCAGGAGTTTGTTGAAAACCCTTAGCAACAAGTCTAGCTTTGTACTTTTGCAAGGAACCATCAGCATTGCATTTTGTTCTAAAAACCCACTTGTTGCCTACAATATTTTTATCAGGAAGAGAAGGGACAAGGATCCATGTGTCATTTTTCATTAATGCATCAAATTCACTTTGCATTGCCCCTTTCCATGCAACACTATGAAGGGCTTCAAACACAGTGTTTGGTTCAGGAACAACAGCAGTGATTTCTGAATTAAGGGCTGTGGGATACACTGTGTTGAAAGGAGCTGCTACTGCTTTGGATCTTGTAATCATGGTGTGTGTATTTGAGGTTGAGGTAGATGGTTTGAAAATCATACAATCAGTAGAATTATTTAGTGATGTGAAATCAACCTCAAGTGAGCATGAAGGTAAACCAGGACATGTAGAGATGACAGGTAGATGAGAGGCTGAATCAATAGAATTGTTTGAATTTGTAGGTTGGAGTGTCGAACTGTTTGAACCAGTAGGCTGATGTGTGAAATTGTTTGAATCTGGAGGCTGATGGGTGAAGGTATTTGATGATGATGACTTAATTAAAGATGTAGGCTGGTGTGTAGAGGTATTTGATGATGATGACTTAGTTAAAGATGGAGGTTGGTGTGATGTGAAATCAACTTCAATGTTAAAGCTGGTAATGATTGGTTTGATGAAACCTCAGTAAGAGAACTTACTGAGGTTTTCGGGTAAGCAGGTTGATGTGAATCTGTGGCTAATGATGTAAACTGTGTTGAACCAAAAATAGGTAAAGAAGTGTTATGTGTAGGTAGAGAAGTGTTATGTGTAATATGTGATTTTGTTGAGTTAGCACCAGCTGCTGCAGTTAAAGAATCAGACTTACCTGAGGGATTTGTTACAGCAAAAGGATCTTTAGAAGGCCTTTGTGGAGACTCAGAAGAAGGTATAGATGTGAATGGAAAAGGTAGAGATGTATTAGTTAAAGGCTGACGTTGAGAGGACTCAAAACTAGATTCAGAATCAGATTGAGGAACAGACTCAGAACAAAAATTCTTAAGGGAGAAAGGAAACTCTAATTCATTGAATTTAACACTGGGTGAAATAACAATTTTACCATTGGGTTGTAGACACTTGTAACCCTTATGTACAAGACTATATCCAACAAAGACACATTTGGTACTATGAAAACTGAATTTATGGTGATTAAAAACTCTAAGGTAAGGAAAACAAGAGCATCCAAAGACCTTTAAGCCTTCATAGACAGGAGATATTTTAAATAACATTTGGTAAGGTGAGATATTATTTAAAAGAGAGGTAGGCATTCTATTAATAACATAAACAGTAGTTTCAAAAGATAACCACAAAAAATGAAGAGGCATTGAAGCTTGAGCAAGCAAGGTTAGTCCTGTTTCAACTATGTGCCTATGTTTTCTTTCACTTCTACCATTTTGTTGGTGGATATGAGAGCATGAATGTCTAAACTGGATGCCTAAGTTTGTGAGATATGTATGTAGTGCTATGAATTCCCCTCCTTGATCAGATCGTAGACATTTTAATTTGTAACCAAATTGTCTCTCAGCAAGATGATGAAATTCAATAAAAATAGACTTAACTTCAGCTTTAGTTCTAAGGGGAAACAGCCAAGTGTATCTGCTGTAATCATCAAGAAACTGTATGTAATACCTAAAACCTTTAGAAGAAGGTAAAGGGGCTGGACCCCATACGTCACTATGGACTAATTCTAATGGTGTAGTGGCATGAGAAGAAGAAGGAGGGAAACTTGCATTGTGAAGTTTGCCTAGTTGACATGCATCACAGAATAAAGAGGAAGTTTGTGTAATTGTGACAGACTTTGAGTTAGTTAGGTTGGATAAGATTTTATGTAAGATGGTGGAATGTGGGTGCCCTAGTCTTCTGTGGCAAATCATATGATCCTGAGCACTTTTATTAATAGTGAAACACAGATTTTTAGTGCTAGGAAGAGCTAAGGCAGTATGTACAGTAGTGCTATCAATAAAACTATCATTTTTAATGAGACTATCATTTTGAGACATATCAAGAAGATTAGGCACAGCAGTATCATAATGCACATCAGGAATTGTAGACACAGCAGAAGCAGTATAAACATCAGCAAGCACATCAATGTTATCTAAATGCACATCAGAATTTGTAGACACAGCAGAAGCAGTATAAACATCAACAAGCACATCAATGTTATCTAAATGCACATCAGAATTTGTATGTACAGTAGGAACAGTATGAGCATCAGCAAAATCATCATTTATAGCCACATCAACATTTTCTTTATTTATTAGACCATTGCATATTACAGAACTACAAGGACTTAACACAGAAGACAAAGCATTAGAGTCAAGTTTGCAATGCTCTTAAGTAAGTTTTGGACTGAAAGGAATGCTAGTATCTGGACCATGCTGATTACAAGTATTATTGGGACAGTAAGAAGACTTAGTATTTTTGACTACATTATTGCAATGTGAAACACAATTATTCTGACTAAAAGTTTGACTATTCTGACTAAAATTTTGACTGTAAGACTGTGAGGATTGTGCAGAACAAACAGATTTGGTGTAGGGAATATTCAGTTGATATAGGCCTTCTTTAAGATCCCCTTGCAGTAACATTTCCCCGGTTGTTTGATCCTTAACAATGTAACAGTTAGCATTAAACTTAACAATCACATTATTGTCTTTTGTAAACTTTGAAATACTAAGTAAGTTTTTGGTAATTTTAGGGACACATAATATGTTTTTGAGATGCAAACATTTAGAATGGAAATGGCTAGGTAATAAAGTGTTACCAGTATGGAGATGTCAAGATGTTCACCATTGCCCACTTGAAGTTGATTTCGACCACAATAATCCTTGCTGACTTGTAGATGACTCAAATCTGAAGCTACATGATCAGTAGCTCCAGAATCCATGTACCATATAGGATCAGTAGGGGTGAAATGTGTGGCTGATTGGGAGTTTTGTAGGTGTGGACCATAGTGTACAGTAGGAGCATAGTTTGAGGCTACTAGAAAAGCCTGATTGGTACTTGTTGGTTGTTGGCTTGGCAAACCAAAGACACTGGGAGAACCAGCAGTATCGTCAGAGCCAGGGGATATAGGAATGTTCCCTGAACTTGGGGGAACATTCATGTGGCCAGCAACTCCAAAGGAAGAACCAAACTGAGACAGTTGCTTGGAACCAGAACCAGAAGCAAGCTGATGTTGATTAAAGTTTTGAAACTGCTGAGAATGTGAACCAGTTGATTCAGGAAAACCAACAAATTATGAGGAACCATACTGCACAACTCCATTGTAGGCAGCATTAAACCTGTGATAACATTGTATTGCTAAATGCCCTGTCTTGTTGCACACTTGACAGATAAGCTTGTTTTTGTTAAAACCACGACCTCTGCCTCTTCCATATGGCACATAACTAGGAGGTCTAGATAGAAACATTTGATTAGTAGGCTGTTGAAAAACTTGATTGTGTGAACCAACTGAATAGGTGTCAGATGGTGTTGGATAGGTCTGATGATAATGTGGATTGCTAAGGGAATTAAGAGAAGGAACATTGTTGTTAAACAAGGGTGAGGTTAGGGACCTGTCTACTGTTTAGTTTGGTGATGAGTTTGAATTGTTTCCTGCACTTCCAGACACATTTGTGACAGCTAAATGAGCAGAATTGTTATATAGGTCAATAGAGTTGAACTTTTCCAATCGAATTTCATACTTTTGAAGCAGAAACTGTGCTTCTTGAAGTGTAACTGAATCAATCTTTGACTCCAATCTAGAGGTAAGAGTTACAACTACAGGATCATATTCTGGTCCTAAACCGTCAAGAACATACTGTAGTAAATCCTCATCTGAGATGATTAAGCCACTAGCTGACAAACTCTCACTTATCTCCTTCATTTTCTTAATGTAATCTCCAATGCTTAGATTACATTTTTGTGTGGTTTGCAACAAATTCTTAAGATGTAAAGCACTAGCTTTTGAATCATTAACAAATTCATTCTCCAAAATTCTCCAGATCTCAGTTGAATATCTACATTTTGACACATTACTAAACATACTCTCTGATATAGAAGCTAGTAACCAACTAACTACAAACTTATCTGTACGTTTCCACATAACAAAGTCTGGATTGATTTTATCAGATCTAACCCTAACATCTTCCTTGAGCTCATTTGGATCATTATCAACTGATGATTCGGCAAGAATTAAAGGTGGAGGGCAAGCAATTTTACCGAGAAGGTGATCTTCAAGCTCATGAGAGCCGATAGCAAACAAAACCTGCGAACTCCAAAATCGGTAGTTGTCGTGCGTGAGTTTAGGGTTGATTACTTGCAGACTAGAAGCAAGTGCAGAGTTGGAGCGATTGAGTGATTCTCTAAGCATTTCCTCAATGCGATTAGGCAAGATTGAGGAAGAGGAACTTGGTGTTTTGGCCATTTGACGCTAGTCTTGGCTCTGATACCATGTAAAACTCAGAGAATAATCGAGAGAAAAACTAATCAAACTGAATATGTGTACTTCATTAACTGATTTGTGTTACAATCAAAAGCCCCTTTTATACAATGAGCTTACAAGAGACAGTTTACAGTGAGAAAGAGAACTGATGAAGACTGAAGAGAGTAACACGATTCAGCTGAAGAAGAAGAGTGAGCATTACTAAAACGACAACATTTCAGTAATACTATAAGAAAACCCACATCTTCTGACAGTTGGCAGTTTAGTCCTTTTTATTCTAACACATCAACATGCACTCCTCATACCATATATTGCAGGATTTGCGTATATTAGTTCTTGATTTACTGAAGTTGGCCTAAATAATGTATATGAAAAGAAAAAGAAAAATGGTATCATGGACATGGTTATGCACATCTAAAGTTGGGAGTGTCAGCCCCACATAATCAACTAGTCCCCATTTTACAGGATTGTCCCAGGTTCCTATAAAGAGATCGGGATGAGTAATGTCAGTTGCATCTGTTATATTTAAGTTTCGTAGTTCCTTGGAGGGCTCTCTAGTCGAGGGATAAAGGCAAAGGAGATCACCATGTCCAGGAATATAAATTGGAAATCTTTTCATTTTGAATTGTTATCATATTCTCCATTAATTGTTTACATCACGACAATTATCATCTTAAAGACCATCAACCATAACATTTAGCTACCATTTTCCATCAATTTCTTGATAGCAAAATCTACCTTTTCCCTTGGAAGCCAGAATATAATTCTCATTATTCTTCTACGCCCTATCTCGTCACAATCTAACTTATGAAACCAAGAATTATTGATAGCTTCACTGATTTTTTTTTTCTCTCTCTCTTTAAGAACCTTGGCAAAACAGGGGGAAAAAGTTCAAAAGAAAGAGAGAAAACATGACACCTAGAAAGGGGAGGGGGGATGGGACATTTTAAGCCATACGCCTCAAAGAAATCTCTATCACAGGATTAACTATATGATAAAAGGATGTTAAAGTTAAAGCAAAATGCATGATCCTAAAGTTACAAGCTGAAGCAAAGAGCCAACATGTATCAACTAAATCAGTAATTAGGAATAGCCCATCGCTGGTGATGGAGAATACAGATAATTTGAGAGGGAGAAGAATCCCACCAATGCACTGTAAACACATTCACACTAGTAAACCACCCATGAGGTGGAAGGCCATCAGCCTCAACCTCGTTCCAAGTTCCGTTAATTTCTTGATAGCACAAAACAGGGTTTCTATAATCACCCTTCAATAAAATTCCCAAACTTCTATTCAATTTCTTGTTCGAAAAACATAATGATAAACACAAAAGGTTCCCACCATTAAGTGGATTTTCTGATATCCAAATTCTAGTCCAAGAATCCATCATCCTATATTCTTTCATAACCCAAATTTCATAATCTTTTCCACTCTCTATATTCATTAGGCAGCAAAAACAGCCATCCTAATCATCAATGCCTTGAATGCTATAAAATCGAAAAGAACTAGGAAGAGAAAAGGTTTTGAACTTCTCTTCGACCAAATCAAATGAAACAATTTCTCGAGAGACTGGAATCAACCAGTGGATAGCGCAATTGAGAAAAGTCCTGTATTCGAAAAAAGATTTATGGGAAATCACATGCCAGTCAATTCTTTTCCATGAATTTTTCTACGAATTTTGGGTAAAAAGGGTCTAGGAGGTACTGGCCTTCGAAGTCCAGTATGCTCTTTCTTTGTTTCTGAATTGTTCTTTTGTTCTGGATATCCTTTTACTGATTCTGAATATATTAATGCATATTGTCTTTTTCTTCAGTTATTTGATTGGTTGGCTTATTACTTGTTATTGCTTGTGGTTGGAATTATTGTGTATTTTTAGAGTTGCGGCTGTTCTATTGGTTGAGTTCTGTGTTGAGCGTGAAAAGGGGAGTTTTGAGGTCAGAGGTACTCATCAGAAGATGAAATAAGAAAGGGTGAACAAGAAGCAGATACCAATAGAATGATGCGAGAGTACAGAGCAAAGTTAGATGATGAAAGGACACGCAAGCTGGCCCATGGAAGGAACCACTCTAGCAGTAAATGTAGTCATAAAAAGGGTATGCATACAAGATCTTGGAAAAGGAACATCTTATCTCAATCTTTTATGATTACCCAGCATATTTTCCTGGCTCTCTAATGGTGTTATGTGTTGTTGTAGATAGGAAAATCTACGTGGATAAAGAGACTGGAAGAAAGAAGGGTGATGCTCTTGTAACATATCTTAAGGAACCATCAGTTGCTTTGGCGATTCATTTTGGAAGGAGTTCCTTTTCGTCCAGGTGGAAAGATCCCTATGCAGTCACCCAAGCTAAGTTTGAGCATAAAGGGGATAGCTTTGTATCCAAGCAAGTAGACAACAAGAAGAAAAAGAAGCTGAAGGTTGAAGGTTGAAGAGAAGATGTTTGGCTGGGGTGGCCTTGATGATGCAAAGGTGACAATTCTGGCTACTGTAGTCCTTCGTTATACTTAAATTTACGTTCAGAATTGGAAGCAGATGTTCAAGAGGAATGTGTTGGTCCAGTGGACCAGTCAAGGTTTGCGAGAATCTGATGATTACCACTCCAAAAACTACCACTCACACAACAACCAGCAACTCACAACAATCACCAGTTAACCAATCCACAACCAAAAATAATCAGCAATTCAATGAAACAGTGAAAGAAATAGAGAAAATAGGTCATATGAACAGAATAGAAATTTTCCTAGAATATTCAAGAACAACTGATCTTCGAGCGTTAGCACCTCCCAAAACCATTCTCTCTCAATTTCAAGATATCCCCTCACTCCTCTCACGTCCCTCTTTTATTCCTGACACTCCAGATTCTAACTACTCACACTCCTCATGCCTCATGCCGCATATCAACTCGGCCATTTACCCTTTCTACCCTCCCCTAGTTCTTCGTTTATACCACTTAGCTACCCTGGGTCCATCAGAATCACCCACAGGGTGTTGTTTTGGTCAAATTTAAGGATAGAAATGATGCTTAAAAGTGCATAGACTTGATGAATGGACAATGGTTTGGTGGCAGATAAATACATGCCAGTTGCTTATAACCCATTATTATAAGCTATTAACCCTTCATCATCACCTTAAAATATAAGACAAAGACTTAATTTTGAAGAAACTTACCTAAAGAAAAACTCCATAACGCTTGTGAAATTGGCAACTAAGCCACCTTTGAGCAGACCAACGAACCATGCTTTGCTATAACTGTACACACCAAGAACAGGCTCACTTCTTTCACTGATTTGAGCCCAAGCTAAAAATTCAATTTATAGGAATATATATTGCTTTCATTAAAATGGCTATGGATTTTCATTTCATAAGATATTCATATGCGAATAACACCACCACATTAGAAGTACACAATTACAAATTTTTTCTTTCAGGCATTTAATCAAATACCTCACAATGGGCTCATCTCTCAAATGCAAACCCTCTTTCAATCATTTCATCAAACATCAAGGCAACAAATATGCGGTAGTTACATAATTTCAGCCAACAGTTCTTTCCTGGTTGACCCTATTAACAAAATCCACAGAACAAATAAATCCAGACTAAGGACACAACCTGACAAGAATTCTTCTCAAATTACATTTCTAAAGAAATAAACCATTGTTGAAATTGGGTGAGATAAGGCTCTCCACAAACACATCCGAAGAATAAATAACCCTTGAGGGAATGCCAATTTTAAATCCTGACAAGTACCAAATTCCTCAGAGTAGATTACCAATTTCTTTTGATCCAAAAGCAGCAACATCTTCCCACCGTCCTTCTTGAGGTAACATAATGGCTGCATATAATTGAATGGAATGGCTATCGAAATTTTAGTCCAAGATTCTTCCCCTCCATATTTCTTCATAACCCAAAAATTGTAAGGTTTTGATCCATATAACACAAGACAATCTCCCAAAACTCAAAGCGAATAATCGAACTTATTATTGAAAACTTCAGGAACCGCAAAGGTTTTGAACTTCTCTTCCTCCAATCGAACGCAGCAATGGAGAATATAGTTTGCAACAACCAATGTACTGCTCCATTTACACAATTCCCTGTGCATTTCGGCCTGCTTCAATGGGCTTAGTTCGAGGATGGATGTTTACAAAATGGACCAGCACAGGGGCTGAGATGTGGTTCTTTGGCCCTGTCTTGTTTGTTCTCTGGCGGGCTTTGAAGATGGACCGTCATGGGCTCTTCGTGTTGTACTGGGCTTTAAAGTTTTCTGGGTGGGCTTTAATGGTAATTTCGTTATTTCTTCTCATTCTTTTGTTGTAATAATAACAATAATAATTATTTATTATTGAATTACTTGAAATTTACTGTATATAATTTGACAAACATCAATAATTGCTTGACATTTGGATTTATAATTCAAGAATGTAATTAACTTAAAGTGAATAAAATAAAATCAATTAAATAGACTCTTTGATCTTTTTGAAAACGTATAAAAAGTTTGTCATTAGAATTATTAGCACATATTGGATCCTTGTCTTTGTTTAATTATTTGATTCTTTTTCTTTGTTTGATTCTTCTTCTTTTTCTCTTCCTTCTTCTCTCAAATTCTCTTTCTCAAATTCTTTTACCAAATCTTTCAAACTCTAAGGTAATTTTATTGATTTCTATCAGCATTTTAATACCATTTTCTCAATTAATTGAACAATCTCTTACTTCACCATACTTAAAAAGCTAAAAAACGCTTATCCATTAAATAAACTTTTTTTACCAATAGATAAGTCCAACGTTCTTATTGATCCCATTATTAAATCATATTTAAAATCCGTATTTTCTAGCTTTCCTTTAAATACGCTTCCTATGAAGTTTGTATTCCTTTGATCAGTTCACCTTAGACTTATTTTCTTTGGTAGTCATGGCTTAGCATTTCTCAATTCTATTAATATGATTGACATCTCTTCTTAAAAAAATTAATTCATTTAAAGAAAAATACATATTAATTAATTAGTACATATTATACCTTTGGGTTTAGCATGAGTTTATTAAATTTTGATGTTGTATGCTTGTGAGATTGTCTAATTGCCTTAACTGTTTTTTATATTTTACAAACTCAATTAGAATCTTAATTTCTATATAAAGAATGCACCCATACAAGGTCTAGAAGCATAAGAGGAGCTTTGAGCTTTGAGACTAGCTTTTTCCTCTTAAATGATCAAAAAATTACTCAAACGAGGCCACCAATGCATTCTATTTTTATTTTATTTAACCATGATTTCAAAGTTGAACTATTATTGTTATTATGGGGCGAATAATAAAAAGAACAAATTTTCATAATTCGGAATTTTTATGTTTTTAGTGTTAGATAAAGTAATAAATGGTTTATTGATACCATTTAATTAGGTGATTATTTTAAAAATTGTTCTTTTTAAAAATTAATTGAAAATTACCAACAGACCAAACCCATAATTCCCGAGCCAAAGATTTGAGATCTCTCATCTTCAAAAGTTTAATCTCTTTCAATTTCAATCTCTAAACTTCTTTCTCACAGAAACATTACAATCCCTATATTTCCTCTCAATTCTGATGGGATTTCGACCGTTAACAGCTTAATTCTTAAATTTTCCTTCGTTTTCTATCTGGGTTTCCAACTTTCCCACAAATTTTCTTGCACTTCGTCACCTGGGTCTCTCTCAGAATGGGCAAAGGCCAAAGCTTACAAGGCCATGCAGCGACATAATTGTTATATTGATAAAACTATTAAAAGGGTATTGACTATTGAGATTGTGTAAATAAATTTATAGACTTTTAAAAGGGAAATCATGGTACTGTTGTTTCGACATGATATTTTTAACATCTTTTTCTGAAATTAGTGAGGAAGTATACATTGTATGTAATGCTGATTCGGTTTTGTATTTTAGTAATATACAACCCGTGACGGGTAATGTTCTAGATCTATCGTAATTTGCTTGTTAAAGTTTGTTCAAATAGGGGGAAAAAAAGGAAAGAACTTTATGCTTATTTAAAGGAGAACCCATGTTTTGAGAGATTTTACACCTTTTATGTATGTTTTAATTTTTCGATTTATGTTGACAATGAATTTTGACCCATGTTTTGGAAAATTGAATGACAAAACTATCTGTTAGCGATGAGAATTTATATAGGTTGATAGGTTTTAACACATTAACAATAATTAGTTGGGATACATTGGTTTGTGCAGATGTAAATCTTAAATCATCTTCTAGAGATAAGCATGTACAAGGTTTCTTGACATGCATTTAGAAAATTTCATTCAATTCTGTAACTGTACTATGGATGATTATCTTTTCCTGGAATATTTCTGATGGGGCCCTTGCAGGTGGATGGGTCTTTTCATTCACCATGGTGGCATGCTTCTCGTTTGGCCAGCATTAAAACTTCTCATACAATTACCTGGGAAGAATTGTAAAAGAAGCAAAAGGTGAGCTGTTGCGCATAGCTATAATTGTCCTTCTCATTCAATGTAACTCAAACTTGGCAGAAACTTGCAATTTTAACCATGCACAGCTATAAATATGTGTAAAGTTTAATGTAATTATCTGTCTCTATTGAGAAGCAAGCCAGTATTAATAATAGTGAAAGTTTATTTAGAATAGAATAATAACAATGGAGCTTTCGCTTTTGCAACCCTGACTTCAGCTTAGTAGAGTACTTGCAAACTAGCATTAATTGAAAGAAATCTGTTGCGAACCTACCCAGAATTCTCAGTCCTTCACACACACACAACTCATAACAGAAACAACAGCAGTTTATTGCAACATTAAGAATTCCAGAATAACAGAATAAGCGTATTTCATTGATAACATCAGCATTACACCAGTATGGTTTTTATCTCAATACCAGATCTACTGAATTTAGTTAGTCACCAATGGAACAATGAAAATAAGAGGAACCAACAATAGAACAAAATAGAAACAGATATGCTGGACTTCGAGGGCCAGCTACCTCCCCTTTTCCTAACTTCTCTTTCGATAATTATTTCCTCCTCTGCTGCTCCCTTTATTCATTTCTTCTCCTCACAGAATTTATCCCTCCACCAGTTATCTTTCGCCACCTGTCCCTCTACCTTCAATTCACACTTTAGCTGCTTCCTTTAACGCTATTGATCCCCTGGTGCTTCTTCCCACGCCTCTTGTTAAACACCAGCACTTCGCGTGTTGTATCAAAATCTCAAAATGTTTGCTTTGTGCTTCTATGACTATGTGATAGGAAAATATAATGGATTTTTTTTATTTCTGCACTTCTGGGTTTGAAGTTATACCAAGGGAAAAAACTTGTGTTTGCATATTCCTGAATATAATAAAACTAGGCTGATAGTATGTGGCTGTTAAGAGGCAAATAAAATAAAGTTAACCATTCAATCTTAATAATATATTTCACCCAAACTTTGTCGCTTCAATGGCCCTATCTGATTCTTTTATGTTTATGTAACATTGTTTAGTTCAATATATTCATGTTTAATTACAACATTTTCTTAATGCGTTCTTTTTGAATATGTGCAAGTTACTGGTTTTGGTGCTTGCATTAATTTTTGTAAATTTACGAAATTACATGTTTGTCACATATATTTGTACTTGATGTTTTAGGAAGATGAAGTAAGAAAGGGTGAACTAGAAGCGGATACCAATAGAATGATGTGAGAGTACAGAGCTCAGTTAGATGCTGAAAGGACACACAAGCTGGCCTATGGAAGGAACAACTCTAGCCAAGGGCGGATTCAGCCCCTTTGAGGATAGGCCCAGGCCTACCCTCAAGTTTTTTTTTTTTTAAAAATTATTAATATAAAGACCTACAAAAATTGCTATAAACATATATGCCTAGGTTTATCCCAGATTTTTAAAAAATGAGAATTATTATACATATATCTAGGCCCACAAAAAACTTATTATTAATATATATATATTCCAAGCTCATATCATATTAAAAGTTTAAAACTCTTTCCACTCTTCTTTCGGTTCCACTTGTTTTTTATGATTTTATCCCTAAAATTCTTTACTCTCTCATTCTCTCATTCTCTTCATCATGCTATTCAATCTTAAAACTTTTAAAACTGAAATTGTTGAAGCTTTCACTACTCAAGATGTCATAATTAGCTCTGTTTTCTGTTTTATCAGTTTTAGGTATGTATATTGCTCATTTCAATTTAGTTTATTTTAGGATTAAATCATACTTTTTTTTTTTTTGGAGGTTTTTTATTCTAATTTGAGGGGAAAGACATGGATCTTGTGAGTTTATTTTGTGTTTTGTATCTAAGAATGAACTTGTTTTCCCAAATTAAAACTTTAACTATATTTTAAAAGTTATTCTTTACTTTTCACCTACCACTTTCCTATATTTCAAACGTCATTGTTCTGTTACTCAAAATAAATAAAGAAATTTGAGTTACTATCTATGTTTATATCAAGAAAATTCTTTTTTTTTTTTATTAATTCATATATAAAGTCAACGCAATGTTGACTTGATTTAAGTTTTGGTTGACTTTAGTTTATGTTAGGTCTGGTCAAAAGTATGAAAAATTTATTTTATAATCTTTGGAAGCCAAAAAAAAAAAAAAAAAAAAAAAAAAAAAAATTCTAAAAGAAGGTTTTGCTCAAGGTTTACTTAACACATTTACTCAAAATTTTGCTTCTCATGAATTTATTCAAATAGGAAAGTATTGCATTATTGCATTCTTTTTTCTCAGATTCTTGATATTGTATTATTTTCTTTACTTAAGGTTTCATGATTTTTTGAAGTTTTTACTAGTTGTTTAACAAACAATGATGGAGCCGCGAAGGCCCCTCCTGGACAAAAATCCTGGATCCACCACTGACTCTAGCAGTAAATCTAGTCATAAAAAGGGTATGCGTACAAGACCTTGGAAAAGGAACATCTTATCACATTCTTTTATGATTACCCACCATATTTTCCTGGCTCTCTAATGGTGATATGTGTTCTTGTAGATGGGAAAATCTATGTGGATAAAGAGACTGGGAGAAAGAAGGGTGATGCTCTTGTAACATATCTTAAAGAACCATCAGTTGCTTTGGCTATTCATTTTGGATGGAGCTCCTTTTCGTCCAGGTGGAAAGATCCCTATGCGGTCACCCAAGCTAAGTTTGAGCAGAAAGGGGATAGCTTTGTATCCAAGCAAGTAGACAACGAGAAGAAAAAGAAGATGAAGGTTGAAGAGAAGATGTTTGCTGGGGTGGCCTTGATGATGCAAAGGTGACAATTCTGGCTACTGTAGTTCTTCGTTATATGTTCTCCCTTGCAGAAATGAGGGCTGATGAAAATTTACGTTCAGAATTGGAAGCAGATGCTCAAGAGGAATGTGTAGAGCTTGGTCCAGTGGACCAGTCAAGGTTTGCGAGAATCTGATGAATACCACTTCCAAAACTACCACTCACACAACAACCAAAGATGAAGATTTTAACATCCAATAGATAGCTCCATTTAGAGAGATCCATAGGCTTGAAACTTTAGTAGGAAAATGGATAGGGGTATTCTTTTTAATGCTTTTCCAAGAATTGTTTCTCAAAGAGAAGATGTGGAGAGTTGATAACCAAATCCAAATAAATATTCACAATGGTCTTGTTCTTGAAAGTTTGAAATTGTCTTGGACTCTCTTGTGGATGGATTGCATACAATAAAGAAAGGGAAATCATCAGATTTTTGAGGAAGAATTCCAAGCAAACAAGCCAAACCATTACTAGAATCATATGTTGAAATAAGGTTTATGGGATGTTTTTACTTCAATCTTATTAGAAGCTGAAGCTCCTTTGCAATAAATTTGTTATCGTGATCATGACATGTTTCGAGGTGGACCAAGAGGAGAGAGCCTGAAGCACAAACGAGGAGTCTGTCTTTGTGGTTGAGTTGAGTGTGTATCTTGATAAAATGAGGGTCGGCGATTAAAGCTAGGCATTACTTGGATAAACAACGGAATCGGAGAAGAGAGCTGGGTAGCTTTGAGAATATTTTGATGGTGAGCTCTGGTGAAATATTTGCCATGGTTTTGATGGAAAGTCAAGAGCATACACAAAATAGTCAAATTCGTTGGAAAAACCCAGCGAATAAAACACCAGAAAAACACCAAAGAGAAGAAGAGCATATAAAAAGCAACGAGGGTCTGGAGAGAACAAACAAAAAATCACAGCAAAAGCTGTGCAAGAGGGCCAGCCACCAAAACAAGAATCATGGACATCGGAATTTGAGCCCAAAAACTGCATAGAATTGATGAATGGAGCCCAAAAACAAATACATGCCAGTTGCTTATAACCCATTATTATAAGCCATTAACCCTTCACCATCGCTATCAATATTTGGAAATCCTTAAAACATAAGACAGACCTAATCTTGAAGAAACTTACCTAAAGAAAAACTGCATAGCGCTTATTAAATTGGCAAGCTGAAAATTCAATTTATAGGAATATATATTGCTTTCATTAAAATGGCTATGAATTTTCTTTTCATAAGATATTCGTATTTACACAATTACAAATTTTTTCTTTCAGGCATTGCATCCAACATCTCTTAAAAGGCTCACCTCAACGCAAACCTCTTTCAAAGAAGAAGGCATTTTATCACACTTTCCTAATACTATGTCATACTTATGTTCCTTCCATTATTTTAAAAAGATAGTAATATACATTTGGCATAAGGAAGTCTGATATGCATCCAATCTTAAAGCTGACCTACAATTAAATATATGACCAATTAACTTCAAGTCACTAGAATCATCTCCTGCCTCAAGAAGCTTCATTCCGACATATACACCCATAAAGGATCGGTAACTGATAGGAAACCACTCCAGAATCACAAACACACAACCAAACAGCAGCTATCAACCATGAACAAACCAGCAAACATACACAACCCAAGAGATGATCAAAAAATAGATATTTGTATTGATGTTAAACGTTCAATCAACAAGAACAAACGAAAAATAAAAGATGAACCAGACATGATAAAGATAAACGTAGCCTGCTGCAATTTGCGGGCCAACAACCTCCCTTTTCCCTTTCCTTTACTTTTTCCAGAATATCTCCCCTTTTATTCTATTCCTCATAGAATTCTTCAATCATCTATCTGTCCCTTAACACCTCACACACAAATCCCCTACTTCACACCCTTTAAGTCTCTTAAAATAAACCAGCGTATTTTCATCATTAGCAACAATTCGAGGCAATAGGTCACAAACTTCAAGTTCACTTTCTGTTCGTTATTCCTTGGTTTGTCTCATGTTCTTAATTTCTGAGAAGATTGGATCTGGGCACTGTCTTTCCATCCAAACAAAAATAAATAGATTATACATCTAATTCCAGCTACTTGATAAAACTGCCTAGAGATTTATTAAAATATAGAATTAGAGATTTATACATTCTACATCAATCTGGCATAGAACATTCAAATTAGAGAAAAATAAGATAGAATTGAATCAGAAATAGAGATATGGACTAACCAATATATTTGTAAAACGGCACTGTATAAGATGTAGGTTTTAGAAGATTCTGAAGCTGAAGGATTAAAATTCTTTTAATCTTTTAGATGGTGGTTCATCTTCA
Source organism: Pistacia vera (assembly GCF_008641045.1). NCBI lineage: Eukaryota > Viridiplantae > Streptophyta > Magnoliopsida > Sapindales > Anacardiaceae > Pistacia > Pistacia vera. Next base: position 439,914 of record NW_022196009.1, read on the forward strand.
TCATCAAAATACTCTTCTATTTCTTTCTCGTTCACTCGAGACCTTTTTCACATCAAAATTTATATGAGAATGGAAAAACAATGATTCAGTATCAAATTGTAAAAAAAAAAAAAATTGATCAAAGTTCAAGAGCAATATGAGAATGATTTACCTTGAGCTCGATTCGCCATATATGAAATTTGCAGATGTTGTTATCTTTGAGATTGGTTCATCTTCTGACCCATCACAGTCAACAGCCGCCGTTGATCCGAGAAAATCTTCATCCAACTCATATGAATTCCCAAAACCAGAGCTACTGGGTTTGTTGGTCCTTGGCTTCAACTCTTTCAGTTCTTTCTCGTATACTGGATGGATCCCACACCTCTTCACCACCAATGCTGGAGTATCTGATCCAAATGAAAGCTCAACAAAATCTTGAAAGAGTCCTTGAGGAAAATAGATTAGCCAAAGATGGTCTGACACTGTCTTGCCCCGATACCCATCAAAACCAATATGAATAGTTTCACGTTTTTCACCGATCGGAAGGCAATAAAGGTGAGTTATATCCATTTCTTCATCCTCATCTCGACTATGATGCTCATGGAAATCGAAAACACAACAGGCAGCACATCCCACCATCTTGTTATCATAAGAATCTGGAGGCCTTTCTATTTTAATTGAAGAAGACTCACTCTTATGTTGGAACCACTCTGGAATTTCACTTCCAGGAAAAACCATGGTAAGTTCATCCACGAGCATCGTCTGACGATGATACGTTGCCTACACTCAAAAAAAGAAAGAAAAATCATACAATAATGTTTAACTCAAAAGATGAAGAGAGAGAAGGAGAATTACACTGACCTTAAGGTATTCTCTGGCCATTGAAGATGCTAGATTAATGTTGCACCGAATCAATTTCAAGCAGTTTATACAAAAAAATTCTGAGAGCTTGGAATCGCATAGCCTTAATGCATTTGATGTTGTTTCCAGTGCAACACAACCATTTATGTTAATAGATTTTATGTTGGATGGAAGTTCTGGTAGAGATCCAAGTCTCGTACAACCGTTCAAGTCAAGAGACTCAAGCTCAGAAAGATGATTGATGCTTCCCGGTAGTAAAACAAAATTGTTTTTGCTTAGGTTTAACGTCCGTAATGAAGAAAAGCTACCGAAAAATTCATTAGGAATCGCTTGTTCCTCCATATTGCAGTCACTCAAAATCAATCTTTCTAAAGATCTGCAAAAATCTGACAAAGTGGGCAATCTAAAAGTCTTGAAGAAGACTGAAGACCAAGATTTTGATGGCGGTCCCTTGCATCCACTAAAATCTAAATCTTGAAGATTCATCTTAAGAAAAAGGGGCACCATTGGCCGTCTTATCGCAGTTCCACGTACTCTAAGGCTTTTTAGACTTTCAACTTGCCACAAAGTCTCTGGCAAATTATCAAGTTTGGAGCATCCAGAAAGATATAATGCATGAAGAGATGTCAAACCATTTATAGTATTAGGAAGACTTACAAGATTTTTGCAGTTGTCCATAATAAAATATTCAAGTCCACTTAAAAGTTCAATGGACTTTGGTAGTACTTTGATAGCAGTTCCAAGTAAATGAAGGTCACGCAGATTGTCCATACTTCCTACAATCTCTGGAAACATCTTCAAATTGCAGCAATAACCTAATAAAAGTTCTGTTAAAGATTCCATATGAATCTGGTTTGGGAGAGTTGTAAGACTTGTACACCTCATCATATTCAAATAAGTAATCTTTTTGTGAACCAACAAAGACGGGTGAATCTCACGCAACATTTTACATCCCAAAAGATTCACATCCTTGAGATTTGGGGCCGATTCTAAATCTGGCATTTTGATTAAGTACTGACAGTCTATAAAATTGATGGATTCCAAATTGTTGAAAGGCTGTTAAAAGAAAAAAAGTTAGACAAAGATGTGCTTTTCTTAATTTTCCAATAAAAAACATAAAATATTCCATACAAATTAAAATAGGAACGTGTAATTAAATTAATCTTACTTTGATTCCCTGCGGCAATTGTTCAATGCGACTTTCTTCCAGATTCAGCTCAATAATTTTGTCCAATTGCAAATTTGGTGGTAAGGATTTTAAAGGATATCCTTTCCAATCAAGTAAACGTAAGTTGTTGGGAAGGTAATCAAGGCCTTCTGGAAGTTGAACATTGCAGATCTTGAGTAATCTTAGACTGAACATTTTCGAAAATGCTTTAGCACAACAATGGATCTCTTCTGTAGAAAAGTTAAGCATCATGCCTTCAACCTTTCCAGTTCCCTTTAAATAATATAAAAAAAAAATAAAAAAACAAGAGAGAGAGAAAACAAATTAAGAATTAATAACACATGAATTGAACTATATAGATATGATTGCTAGCTACTTCAACATATATGTGTAATTTGCAGTCCACTTGAACAGACAAGAGGCCAAAGTTTTCCTCTACTTATAGGTCTGCCATTAACATTATAACATAAAACTTAATTGGGTTGCACAAAAATTCTTATAAGTAACACACAATCTTATGAAATAGTTCTTCAATTTCAAACTCACTTAATCTTACATATACTTACACCAATTTTTATTAACGAAATTATTATTGCGTAAATTTCATAAATTTTCACGATATTTTGTAAAAATGATTTTTTATAGAAGGAAAAAAATTAGAAAAAAAAAAGGAACTTTGAATTCTATTTGACAAAAAAATTAACCTGAAACAAAACGATAAATTTAAAAATGGAAGTGTTTTGAGGAACAAGAGACTTTAATATGTTCAATTGGCTATAAATTGGTAAACAAATTAATACAGAAAATTAAATAAAAAAATAGACACGCATGTGTAATCTGGAGAGGCTAGCTGGTGTGCTAACAATGCACTAGCTCACTCCTCATATAGATATTTAACTAGTTAAAGCGAATGATGATTGAAGAAGTGCACATGATTATAAAAAAAAAATGAATTGCTTACTGTGCCTTCTGTCAACACTTGACGAATGTCTGCTTCTTTCCACAATCTACTGCGTTTTTCAGGCTGTTCAGGACACTCTTGATAGACAATTTGTCGACCCATTTGTTGTAACAAATCATGCATCCACAATTTATTATCATCTAAAATAATTATGAGCGAATTATCAATTAGAGTATCAATTCCTTCAACTGGAAAAAAATTACAACTTTTAAGAATTTTTGTCACATAATCTCTATCCATTCCTTTAAAGAAACATGCTATATCAAGAAATATCTTTTTCTTTGAATATTCTAGCCCGTCAAAGCTTATTTGAAGTATGTCCAATATTTCTTTGTCACCGTATTCTTTTAGTCTTTCCAATGCATCTTCCCATATACGATCTTCTTTTCCACACAAAGAGCAGCCCAAAACTTCAAGAGCTAATGGAAGACCCCTAGCATATTGTACAACACATTTGCATAGCCCCCTAAATTTTTCTGAAGGTTGATGTCTCTTAAAGGCTTTTGAAATGAAGAATTGGAGGGCTTCATCATCATTTAATTCTTCAGCCTTGTAAACTCCATCTACTCCATGGGATGTCAACAAATGTTTGGTTCTTGATGTTATTATGATCCTACTTCCCATACCAAACCAATCATGCTTGCCAGCTAATTTTTCTAATTGCCTTGGATGGTTCACATCATCTAAAACAATAAGAACCTTCTTACGCTCCAACCTACTTCTTATCATGCTTATTCCACCATAGACATTGTCTATGTTTATGTCATCTTTTTTCATATCTAGAATTTGGGAAAGAAGCATCTTTTGTAAATAAAGTAGACCCTTTTTTTTGGAAATCTCTCTAACATTAGCCAAAAAACTGCGACCTTCAAATTCAGCAGAAAACAACTCATGATAGGCAACTGTAGCAATTGTTGTCTTACCTATTCCTCCCATTCCAAAAATCCCAATCATACGGACATCATGTGACTCAAGACTTATAAATTTCTTTAGTTTCTCTAAACGTGAATCTATGCCTACTAGGCCCTCGACACTTGTGTATTTTGGAAAACATAATTTGCTTGATATTTCCTTAAGAATTTCTTGAATAAATTGTGTCTCATACCTGAAGAGTGGAAAAGATCAAGAAAAAATTGTGGTTACAACACTAGCTAGTCATGAATATACTAATGAATAAATAGTGCATATCATAGAAATTATCTACGTACACAGTACGCCTATAGGTTATACACATAAAACTTTAATTTTTGTCCTTTTTGATTAGGTTTAGTTTTAGCATTCAGTCACCATTGTAGTTATATTATCTATATAACATAAGAATTTGTTAATTAAATATTTCATTGTACGAATACTTTTAAATTTCTGATAAAGATAAAACTTTGTTTGAATAAAAAGTTCAATGCTTAATTTGTAGTATCAGCACTCATGACTAGCACATTTAATATCATTTTGATAACTAAGCTTTCCACTATAAAGAAGAAGAAATAAGTGTCACATACCCATCATTTAAGTGAAATCCAGAGTGATTGGCCACCTCTGTCAAAGCACTTCTCCAAGTTCGCACCTTTCCAATATCCTCTCTAAAAGTTTTTTCATGTTTGACAAAAGCTTCTTCAAATTCTCCTGTTTGTTTTCTGACCACTGAAGGATCCACGTTATAGAAAACTGGAAAAATTGTTATATTCTTGCAATGAACAATTTGAACAAGTTCATCTAAACACCATGTGGAAGAAGCATAGTTTTTTGAGAAAACAATAACTGCAAATCTTGATTCTTCAATTGCATGATCGAGCTGTGGTGATATGAGTTTTCCTTTCTTAGCTTCTTTGTCATCCTTAAAAACACGCAATCCTTTCTGATTGAAAGTAGCATACAAATGATCTACGAAGCTCTTCCGCGTGTCTTCACCTCTAAAGCTTAGAAAGACATCATATTTCCAACGATAGGAAGAAGATGTTGATGAAGAGGTTGTTTGCATGATGAGTCTACAAGTTTTGTTGATATGTATGTGCAAGCAATTTCGTCAACCTGGAAATTTAATTGGAAATGTAATCAACTTTTGGCAGACCATCTATATGTATTTTCAATTTCTAGAAAAGAAAAGAAAAAAGAAAAAAAATCAATCTTATATTTTATATGAATTTTTTTTTTTTTTATATAAAAGCCACCAATTTGTATTTTCGGTTTTTTTTTTTTTTTTTTTTAAAGTTTGTGATCAGAGAAATCATACTTAGATCACTATGTTTCTATCTTTTAGAGGCAACAATTAAAAAAAATGTTTATTGTATTATTATTTTCTAATTATAAAATAAATGATATCATATTTTAACTATTTAAAAATTAAAAGATATATGAACAAGTACTCAGAACAAAAAGAAAAAAAAAAACAAATCGATGAAACAACAGAGGCACTTACAATTAATCAGCCTTGGAAGTTTAGATCTGATACTCGAACCTCAGAAACCTTGCGAGAATATAAATATCAAGAATCTTCAACCAAATATTTTGACTACTTGTTCAGTTTGTTTAAAACATACATGCATCAGTACTTTCATAAAATAGAAGAAAAATAATACCCAATAAACAAATAGATCAAGATCTGAATGTTTTATAATGAGATGCAATTGGTCCCGAGAGTATGTGAAACTAAATATTAACTAAGAAATAAGAGAATTAGTAGATAAAAGATCAATGAAGGAAAATATTGATGAATATATTTCAAAAGAAATTAAACTTACAGCTTTGAGGGTGTTGAAGCGATGAAAAACCATTGAACTTTCTTACTTATTATGAATGATTTCTCCAATTTTTCACGCTTCTTGAATGAAATCTGCGTAGAAACTTGCAGAGGAAACGCAAGCAAACTTCCAGGAAAATCGATGGAAATTTCTTTACAATTGCGTGAAGGGGGAAAAGTTCTCTTTAATTTTGATCCTTTTCATGATTACTTTCCCATTCTAAAACAAAAAAGCAAGCCATGATTAAAGTCTTACATCTGTCAAAGCTGTGTGCAGTGGTGGTTCCCACCATATTTATTTAAGTTTTTCCTTTGATTACAGGGTGACACGTAAGAAAGAAAGTGATCTTAACATATGGTACACTGGGACCCAAATTAATGTAATAACATTGACCTTTACAGGTTTTGTCCAATCAGGAAGTATTGATGTGGTTATGGACCATATGCATGGAGTTTATCTACCATCACTATATATCAATGTACATGTACCAATTCCAATACAAACAAATATTTAATCAAAAATTAAAAATAAGTTAACTTATCTCATATCTAGAGATAATATTATATAAAAAGGCTACTAATTAATGAGTAATCATTATGCATTCACGGCCCACGATTAATAAGTCTTGCTGATCGTTGGATGTTAGAATTTAATAATTGTATTATTGCTTTGCAAGTCATAATTAAACTAAATCTGGAATGAATTCTCAATCAATTTGAGACATACATAAAAATGCGTCATCAAATATCCCTAGTCATGGTGTTTTCTCTATTTTCAAAAAAAAAAATTATTAGTTTTATAATCTTAGATATTTTATTTTCAAATAAAAATATTTGAAAGATGAAACATACTTATTATATTAAATAAACCGACAACTTCATAAAGCTTTTAATCTTTAATTATTTTCACTTTCTCTTTTTAATTTTTATACTTAATTTTGAATTATTTTCAGTTTCCAATACCATTTTCTTAATATATAAAGTTTCATTTTTGCTTTTGGTCTTGCAGTGAATTAATTTATCTAGTGATGACTTCTTGTGCATTGTTTTTCCTAGGGGTGGAAAAAAAAACCCGGAAACCGAACCAGACCGAGAAATCGGACTAAAACCAGACCGAAAATTCGATTTTTTTTTTTTTGTTTTGGTTCGGATAATAAAAAAAACCGGATATCCGGTTCGGTTTCAGTTTTTGAAAAACAGAAAACTGGTTACCCGGAACCAATTTTATGAACCGAAAATTTAAAAAAATTATTGCATTTTAATTTTTACGTTTTTATTTTGCATTTGCAATCCCAAACCCTAACACCATCTAACACTCTCACACTCACAGTCTCACGGTCTCACTCGTCACTCAGTCTCAATCTCTTAGACACTCACTTCACTCTCACAGTCTCAGTTTTTCAGACACTCACTTCACTACTTCAATCTTCAGTCTTCACTACTCAGTCTACTCCAGTCTCCACTCTCCAGCTCGGTAGACGGCAGCTCCACTGCTCCAGTACGGCAGTACTCAGATCTCAGGCACACTCGCACTTGCGGCAGTACTCAAACACTCACATCAAACCTCAGTAACTGTCCATCTCTCACACTTTATCACTCTCAGAGTCTCTGTCTCACTTGTCAGTTCTCACGTCGGAGTCACGCGGTGACGTGGTCACGCCGGAGTCTCTCACTCTCAGTTCTCAGATCTGTTGCTTAACCGTCGACAATCACCAGTCACGGTCACCATTCTTCTTCCTTCACCAAGTCTCCACGTCGTCGTCTGTTTCCGGTGGGTGACCTCATCTCTTTGGCTTTTTTTCTTTGTATTTGTTGGTGACCTGGCCCATGGCTCAGATATTTGATTGCCTATAATTTTTTTTTTTAATTATTCTTCTTGTTACAAATTTACAATGTTATGTGTATTTGTTAGTTAAAACTTAGAATGAATGATCTGTAATGGAAAAGAAATTGAAGGTGAAGGTGGGAGGGTGTGGCCGTGTGGGTTTTGCTTGTTTATAAAGGGTGGTGAGTGCAAAGAAAGTTTTATACATAGTGGGAAAATTGCATTGAAGATTATGAAAAAAAGTAGGAAGATGTTCTGGACAAGTTGTAGTAACTAGTACTTTGCCGTCAAGAAGGGTGAGGATTCAGATGATTTGAAAGCAAATTGAGATGGTTTTATGAATAATGTTCTTTTTCTTTTTTAAAGAAATTATTGTGGTTTCTATACATGATTTTGACTTTTTTTTTTTTTCCATGGGAATATGCAGAAATCAAATTTCTTGTTTTTTGGTTTTACTAAAAAGATGAGAACTACAAGTTTTTTGTGTTACTTCATCAATAAATGAATAATGATTTTGGAGTTGAGAATCAATTATTATTTAGTTAGAAATGACTCAGTTGTTTGATTTTGGATTTGGGTGTTTGATTGTTTGTGGTTGCTGTCTAAGTATTAATTATTTATGTATTTATTTTTTATGAATTCTAGTTCTCAAAATGAAACAGTGCAATCCTATTGAATGACTGAAAGAGTCATACGAGAAATTGTCCTCCCTTAAGTAATTTAATTACTTTTTTTTAATATAATTGTAGTTTATTTTGTTCATTATTTTTATTAATTTTTGTGTATAATTAATCGTTTTTCAAGTGCGAAAGTCCCAAAGTGTTGCTGATTTAAAGAAGGAAATCCTCCGATTTTTCTCTCTTCTTGAATGAAATCCTCGCAGAAAACTGCACAGAAAACGCCAACAAACTTCCAGGAAAATCGATTTTTAATTGGTTGTGAAAATGACGTTAATGCACCTTTTCATATTTGCTTTCCCATTCTAAAACTCAGTCATGAGTAAAGTCTTACACCTCTCAAAGTTATGTGGAGTGGTGGTCCCCACCTGAATTATTTAAGCTTTTCCTTTGATTACAGAGTGACCTAAACATTGGGATCCAAATCGATTTAGTAACATTGACTTCCAATTTTTTTTTTTAAATATTAAAAAATATGGTCCATTCTAAATTTTAGTACTAAAAAGTCTTGTCTCACTCACCATTTTAATAATGAAAATCTTGGTCCACCGCCCACCTTCAAATTTTTTAGTAAAACTCGTATAAAAGTAAAATCTTACAATTTGCAAACCGACAGTCTCTCACGTCTTTGCTAACCACATTCCAAATTATTTTCAAAGCTAATAATTTCTTAAGTTGATTAAACTTAAAAGTTAAAACTACAACAATTTCAAACACACTCTATCCTTTCTTCGGTGCTTCTCGCTTTCTAATTGTAATTTTGACTATTAGGTTCTCTAGATTTTAATTTCCTTTTATAGGTACTGCTTGAAATATTATTCCTAATACAATTTTTATTTTAATTCCTAATACAATTTATATTTGTCTTCATAATTGTATCTCTCTTTAATTAAATTTACTTTCCTAAAGAGATACAGATTTCCTCATTGCATTTCAAGCAATCAAAGCAGGCAGCTTGCCTCCTCCATGTTGGCTGTTGTCACCTGTCATGTTTCAATGGAAAGTTCACATCATGAAATTTAATGTTATTATTATATGTTCCATTAATCACTTGCTCCTCAGAACTTTGGTAAGTTTCACTTCTGCTGTCATCTTTTCTATCAGATTTAGTGCAATCCAAACCTTGAGATAAAAGTATCGTCTCTCTCACAAATGTTCATGCTCACATTTTATTAAGATCAAAACCTTCTTAGATGATGTTGATAGAAGGTCATCTAATACAAAACGATAAAAATTCAATCAAATTTTCTCATTTCAAACGAGAATCCTAATTTTTTCGGGATGATGCTAGGATCCAAGTCAGAAAGGTCCACTTACTGAAAGATCATTAAAACAGATAGTGTTAGGTGAGTATGATCTCTGCATCATCTCAAGGCACAATGACACGGTCATTTAATAATTTGGGATCAGATCCTTCAACACGTTAAAATCTTCAGAGCCCAGTTTGACCACAATTCTTTATCTTCAACATAAAATATATAGCTTTACAACTCAAACATGGAAGTTGAAATATTAAAATTATTCATTAATTTTGATCTTTACCATGTTGAGTTTAATGATAATTATTATTAATTAGGACCACACTTAACTTATACCAGCAAAGCATAATTCCAAGTAGGTAGAACTTGGAGAGAAATTAATAGAGAGAGTTTCAATCATTTTCATCACTATTAACAAACATCTCAAAACATATATCCCAACACAATACTAATTTGGCTTGAATTGGGTTTCACAATCTGAACAGAAAAGGTAAAAGGAAGAAGAAAAATAATTTATGGTGTAATGCTAGGTACATATACAAACTACTTCCTACAAACTAGTAGGTGCATTTTTGACATATCATCTATTCTAATTTGTTTAATTTATCTATAATTTAAAATTATCCAATCATATTAAAACACATATGTTTGTATAAATGATTTTGTATAAAAAGTTTGTACTTGCAGTATTATTCTAATTTCTGGTGAAATTTTATGCTTTTTTTTTTTTTTCAATCAAATAAATTTTATTTTGAAAGTTGTGGATTGAGGATTTATGTGTAGCACCATTGCCATTTCAAAGTCAATCAAATTGTCAAGAGACATTGTGGTCATTTCACGTACAAGGTATTTACTATTTAGGAAACAATAAATGAAAATGTGAAAGAAATGACTCACGATGAGCTATACACGTACTATGTGCAGATGTTATGGCCCAAGTAGGGGAAGTTGTCAAAATTATTCGGAAACATCGTGTGGTAATTGCTGATCAAATAGACAAGGGAAATTATGGTCATTTAACAGCCAAAATTATTTTCCTTTAATTTTTAATTTATTTTTTCTTTAGTTTTTAATTTTTTAGTTTGTTAATGTTCCTTAAAGCATGGCTCTAATCTTTCTTCAGTTTCTAATATTTTTTAAATTTAGATTTTGAGAACTAAATTAACTTCAAAAAATAAATAAATAAATACATAAGCATTAAGTCATTTTATCATTTTTTATTAAAGTTAATGGCAAATAACCATTAGATGTCTCTTAATTGAACAATTTGTAACTTTTGTCCGCTCATGGGAAAACCATTCTTCTTCTTCTTATGTCAAAAAGAAATTCATTGTTGTCACTCTATGTCTCCACCGTCACTTCTTTATTCATGGTTTTCAAATTGTTTTGTATGTGAAATGTCCCCTACTATTATTTAACATTCAAATGGTAAACGTAAACGGTGGGGTGGAGTGGAGTCCACACGGCTTCATCATAATCTTTCGTTGTTGATTTTACTTGAAACAAAATTGTAAAATAAATAAAAATAATTGAAGAAAAAAGACGTCTACGTCTAGGTCTATGTGTGAGCCAACTTTCCTTTAATTTCATCCTTCTCTTTCTTGTTTTCTCAAATTCTCTTACACTCCAACTTTCTCAAACTCTCAATTCAATCACGCTCTTACACGATCTCTCAAACTCTTCATTCTTAATTTGTCAGTGCTAAGGTAAGTTGATTTATGTTTATTAGCATCTTAATACCATTTTCTTCAATTAAATTGAACAATCTCTTACATAATTTAAGAGATGATCATCAAATAAGACTGGTCTTACTAACTTACTTTCATATTCAATTCTACAGCTATCTTCTTATTAATTAATTCTACCTCTTAAAATCAATTTGCATTATAGCAACCAAGAACAAATGGCAGAAGGAATTTTGTTTAACGTTGCAGGGAAAATCATAGAGCAGTTGGGATCATCGGCTGTCCATGAAATCGGATTGGCATTGAGTGTTGAAGATGATATTACCCAACTCAAGGACATTGTGAGCACTATCAAGGGGATACTTCTCGATGCTGAGGAGCAGCACAACAACAAGAATAATGAGGTGACAGTTTGGCTTCAGAGGCTCAAAGACGCATTTTATGATGCAGATGATTTGCTCGATGATTACTACACTCAATTTCAGCAGCAAAAGGTGATGTAGCAGACATGTTCACCAAGACAGTAACCTTAGACAAGTTAAGGCTCTTCAAGAGCCTTCTGCATATCGAAGAGAATTAAGAAGAATTTTCAGGGGCAACTAGAAAGGGAGAAGATCAAATGCCAAGGTGGAGATTTGTAGTGATGTGGCATTTTTAAATGACACGTAGGAGTCAAAACTGGAGTTGGCTGGTCAAAGTAATTTGTTAAGACAAGAGGGGCAGTTCTGTCTTTTCCCTTTGTTCCAGAAACCTAAATCGAATTAGGTTTTGTGCGCAGCTCATTTCTCCCTTTTCTCTATTGGTTAACAGAGAGAGAAACAGTTAGAGATGCTGTGCTGGAAATCCAAGATCCGTCCATGGAATCAACGGTGATGGTAGGTGTGAGCTGTCCTTTCTGTTATAGCTTTTTCTTGTGTATAAATTTGTACTGATTTTCTGCCTCTTTGGTATGTATGAGTGGTGAGAGCATCTGGGTATACGGGTGTGTAATCAGAGGGTTTGTATCGGGTTGATGCCTTGGTGTAAAAGGGGTGAGCCGATCCTTATGTAAGGTTTCTCAAACTCATAGTAAAGTTCTTTTCTGGTTGCCTTTGAAGAGTGGATGTAGGTAATCTTTCAGATTACCGAACCACTATAAATTTGGTGTCTCTCTTCTTATCTTTCTTTACTGTATTTGTTTTTCTCTTTTATGCTTGTTATAGTTGAATGCACAATCTGGACTACTGCATGATTCTTTATGTTTTTGGGTCTGATTTACAACAGTTTTTTTTTTTTTTTTTTTTCAAATTTGTTTTACGGGTATGTGTGCGTAGAATGTAGTGTAAACGGATAATTGTTTAAAGGGTCAAGACATTCAAAGTTTATTTATAAAATATGGTATTGTTAATCATACTACACATGGCGGATTCGCTGTTTTCGGGGGTTCGAATCCGCGAGTGGAAGAAGAAGAAAGCTTGATTCTGATTTGATTTTTACGGTTTGAACTTACATATATAATTGTATTTTTGGATTTGAGGCATTTTAGATTTAAGTGATGTGATATGGAATGCCGAATTTACTCTCAATCAAAGATATCATGCACATGCTTAAATGTAAACAAGGCTAATTGCTGATTTTCTGTTATTGATTATTTCCACTCATTATTGTGTAGTTACTATATTTGATTACATTCCTTTTATTTACTCATAGATTACTGTATAAATAAATGATTGCAAAGCTATAATAAAATATACAGAAAAGAATTATTCTCCTCTTCTCTCTTCTCTCTTCTTCTCTGGCATTCTCTAGCAACTTGATTGCATTCACTAGCAACTTAATTGCATCTCTTGCCTTTCTAAGTTCTTGTGATTGGGATGGTGAAAATGACGTACTTTGATATAAATTGTGTTGTTTGAAAACACAAACGGATTGTTGTAATGGCTGAAATGTGAGAAAAAAATGTAATCATAAACCGGGATTTTATGAAGGGAAACGGATAAGAGAAGAAGAAGGTGGTCCCACAGTGAGTGCAGACTTTCTGAGATTTTTTGCTGCCGGTTGGCTTTTAATTTGCAGTCTGGAAATGACTTCCCAATTTGGAGCTGTTGTGGAGATGCTGCCCCTGGAGATTTGGACAGTGGTAATGAGGGTCTTAGCTCGCTGCAGCTGGATTTATATTTGGTGGGCTACAAAGGGTGTGGGCTGCCCCATTTTTATTGCCGGTGGTAGTGGTTTCTCCCTGGCTTGGCGTCTTTTACTAGTGTAGTTGCCTTTGTCCAGTGTTTATTTTTGCCTAGGCCTGAAATGCCTGATCTTTTTGTTCGGGGTTTGTTCGTAGGGGATTATACATCCTTGTGAATCTTTTGGGTTTTTGTATGGTTTACAAATCTTGGGCCTGTCCAAGGTTTTGGTGGCAGGGGATCCCCTTTCCCTAGGTTGTATTCTTTGAATCTTCTATAAAATTATCACGTTTACCCAAAAAAAAAAAAAAAAAACTAGGTAAGTGTTAGCAGTTTGTCAATTAGGGACAAAATTGTAGAAAATTTATGGAGAGGACTTACCTGCTTTTCAATTTGTAAGTGAGCTATTTTATAATTTGACCATTTAAAATGGATCGCTAAGCAATTTTCTCTTTAAATAATATATATTATTAAACATTCTACCTCCTTTGAAATCCAAATTTTCTTTATTCTCTTGTTTTCACGGGATAAAAACAAATAAAATCCAGCACATTTTATCTCTTTGAGACTGCAAGATTAAATTTCTCTCTCAAATGTGATTTTCTCATATAATATATATCATATCTTCTTTCAATTCTTTAAAATTAATTAAATCAAGCTCCATTTCATAGGGTTGTTTTTAGGTGATAGTTTATGTTAAAAATATATTAATTTAAGACAAACATGTCTAACACTTTTACATTTTCTTATTTTCAAAATACTGTTTTTAGATAAATATGTTGGACATGGTTTTATTTTTTGAATACATATAATTTAAATCAATCATTTTTTATATTTTCCATATTTTAAATTTATGAAAGAAGACACTCTTGGAGACTAATTAGTTAATTTTCAACATATACACATGCATGACTCATACATGTAGAGAAGCTTTTTAATTGTTGTGGCATGTATGAAGGTGCAAAATTAATAAGCATACCCGTTTTTAGGTGCATGCTTTTACGTTGTGGCTTTTCATATTATGATGTCTACTGGCATGGGACTCTCACCCCAAAATTATTCAAAGGCTCTTCGGTTCCATTGACTCTTGTTAATTTGGAGATTAGCTGCTTAAAGATTACTCAATTTCTACACTCATCGCCTAAATAAAAGCTTTTCCAACCATCATTTCATAAGCACGGTAGCTATTAAAGAATAACTGTAACCATGAAACTAATTAATAACTTTGTCTTTAATTGTAATGACAAGAGAGAAGCATAGTGCATACCATCAGGCCTATAAAGATGGCAATAAAAATTAAAGAAAATGCTTCGTTGGACACAAATGTTGGACGGTGCCACCAATCTTGCACATTATGTATTGGTTTCATAAAATAAAATATTGTCGATGTATATTTAATTTAAAAATTTTGTTTTATTTATTATATAATTATCGGTACAATTGATAATTTTTAGAAAATATATGTATCACAGAAATTTCATTACACATATAAATGGCTCAGTGTATACATCAAGATCTTCCATTCCATTAGAGACTTTATTATATTGAGGAGAAAGATAACCTTGAAATAAACGAAGTTAAAACATTTTATGCATACGTTAATTAGCTTCTTCTTTACTGTTATTATTCTAATCATCGTTAGAATTATAGTTAGAAATGGACAAAATTTTGCAAAACCTTCAACTTATATAAAAGCACACAACCAAACACAATTAGAATTGAAGCTACGAAGTAAAATGTCATCAGTTAAACTCCCATTGAAGCTCCATTTGCTCTTTTCACTTGACTACTTCCTCACAAAGGCCTGTCGCCGCTCAAATGGCACCGTGAACCGCCGTCTCCATAACCTCTTCGACCTCAAAACCTCTCCCTCCAAAACCCCACGAAAAGGGGTCTCAACCTCCGACACCATCATCAACTCCTCCACCAATCTCTGGTTCCGCCTCTACACACCTCACTCCACTAATAACGAAGAAAAAAGAAACTTGCCAATAATCATTTACTTCCATGGAGGTGGCTTCGCGTTCTTTTCCGCCAGTTCCATTGTCTACGACATCTGGTGCCGACGGCTTTCCAATGAACTACAGGCTGTGATTTTCTCAGTGAACTATTGTCTCGCGCCTGAGCATAAGTTTCCAAGCCAATACGAGGACGGATTCGAAGCTTTGAAGTTCTTGGATGAAAATTTTGATAGACTTTCGATAAATGCTAATTCAGGATTGTGTTTTCTTGCTGGAGATAGCGCAGGTGGGAACTTAGCGCATCACGTTTCTGTAAAAGCTGGAGAGCTTACATTTTCTAAGTTGAAAATCATTGGACTCATAGCAATACAACCGTTTTTTGGAGGAGAAGAGAGGACAGAAGCGGATTTTCTCCATAGTAAGGCTCCGATTATGACATTGCACTTCACGGATTGGTATTGGAAGATGTTTTTTCCAGATGGGTCAGATCGAGACCACCCGGCAGCTAATGTGTTTGGATACAAATCATCTACTGATATTTCTCAGGTTGAGTTTCCGGAAACTTTGCTTTTGACAGGAGGGTTTGATATGTTGAAAAATTGGCAAAGAAGGTACTATGAGGGGTTGAAGAAAGCAGGAAAAAAAGTGAATTTGGTGGAGTATCCGAAAGCATTTCATGGATCTTATATTTTTAAGGAGTTTCCTGGATACCCTTTGTTTATAAAAGATATTAGAGAGTTTCTGGAAAAACAAACAAAAAAAAAATTATCAGAAATGTGGTTAGATTAATTGAAAGTATAAAACTATACATCGAACATTTTATATAATATTTATAATGATAAAAAATGATTAGATGGAAGTTTTTTTTAATTTAAAATTAGTTAATCATCTTTTATCATATCATGTTATATAATAAATATTATATAAAAATATTATATGTATAGTATTATTCTAATTGAAAATAAAAATGTTTTTATATAATAAATGTTATATAAAAATATTATATGTATTGAAAATAAAAATGTTATATTTGGTATTCTCTCATGTTCCCTGTTGTAAACTTGAATTATACAACATGAATTAAGTTAATGGGTAGTGCATGCATGTCATTGGTTCCAGCTGTCAGTTTCTTATTAATCTTTGTGCTTAGGATACAAAGAGAGTCTTCTCCTTCACTTCGTATCAGAAAGAACCAGAAATGTAAGAAGAAAAAAAAAAGGTGAAATTTCTTTATAGAATCAAACTCAGTAAACAAAGTTGAGATCTTTCAACAATCCTTTTTCTTTATTTCTATTCACACTCTAATTTATCTTCAATCACAAATAGAAAAGCTAAGTCCATAAAGATTTACAAATCGATCCTGCAGCTAGGGGTGTTCAACGCTTTTCTAAACCGAACCGGATTTTCGGTTTGGGAATTTTTCCGAACCGAAACCGAACCGGTTTTAGGAAAAACCAGTTTTTTGGTTAACCGAAAAATAGGTTAACCATTTTAAAAAAAGCGGTTAACTGGTTTTCCCTTTTTTTTTTTAATAAAACTTTTTTTTTTAATTTTGTCCTAAATTAAATTGTAAATATAGACAATACATTGGGAACCAAGAAAAAAAATTTGGGTTGGGATTTTAGATTGAGTGAATTAGGGATTTATTTTAGTTTAGGTTATTATTTATTTATTTAATATACAATATATATATATTTGAAAACCGGTTTAGAAAACCGGTTTTCGGTTAACCGTTTCTAATTTCTCCCGAACTGGTAACCGAACCAAAAATTCGATTTTTTGAATTTTTCGAACCGTAACCGAATCGTTTTTTTGGTTAACCGGTTTTTCGGTTCGGTTAGCGGTTCGGTTCAGTTTTTGCATTTTTTTGAACACCCCTACCTGCAGCAAAGTCTCAAGTTGTTATGCCTAAAAAATCAGGGTTGACGTAAGCTACATTAACAACACCAATCAAAGTTCAGGAAGGCTTTGTGCCATTCAAGAGCTACCACGTCGCCACAAGACAGAGAGAATACAGTTGTCACCAACCCAACAGATTCAGGTTTTATCTATAAGTGAATGGGGACCACACACCTGTCCAAGCCCTAGATAATTTAAGGATATTTACTAAGTTATCAACCAATGGGAGGCAAGAAATGACTTGCACAACGCCTACCCACTTGCAGATTCGTAATCATTACCTTAGATCCAACAGCTATAAATAGAGGACTCCCCCTCTCAAATTCGGGGTCAATCATTCTCTGATTTTCACAATATTCAATAGCAAAGACAACCTGCAAGAAAGAGACTGACTTGATATTGTCTCTGAATACTTAGATTATTGTACCTTTGCTTGCTATTTGCTATACATGACCTCTTGTAACACTCACTTATATAAAAGAAACGGTAGATGTAAGAATCGCTTTAAGCATCTGAATCACTATAAAAATTCTATGTCTCATTTATTATTCAGTCTTTGTACTCATTTGTGTTTACAACCTTATTCCAACTCCAAAATCAATTAATCACGTGTAATTTCTAAGGCCAGCTTAGCACTTTGCACGTGCAAGATCTTTGGTGTCAAAATCACGTATCAACAGTTTGGCGCTAGAAGGAGTGTAGGATTTCACATCAGCTCTTCAGCCAGTATTTCTAATCAATTAGTCCTATCTACGAACTCATGGCTCGAGGTCTTGAAACCAAGCGTGCTAGTACCAACAACAAGGATACCCCCCAAGTACAAGAAGTGACTCCTCCCAAAGTATCTCCAATTCCCCAAAATACTACAGTGGGCATCCCCTTGACCTCTTAGTAGATCTGGCTATAATGGATTACCTGGAAAGATTCAACAACACCTTCCAAACAGTTAACCAAAGGTTAGATCGTTTGGATCATGTCATGACACCCAATTCTGATAAGGCAGTGCTACCTCCAAAAATGTCTGTAAGTCACACTAAAGCATGGAAATTGGTAAAAGCTCATACCATGGGTACTACAACACGTAAGAACAAGGGAAATCAAGTGGTTGATAATGGGCCAAAAGGTTCTAAAGGGCCAGTGAACACTAGTCGTGAAACAGGGTTCTAAAGGGCCAATGAACACTGGTCGTGAAACAGGGAGAATATATGTATCTTTGCGACTTGGTAGTATGTCATATCGTAAGCCGTCTGAAGCCATATCGGAAGGGCACCCCCACAAAAGTGCTCGGAAAGGAGATTCCCACTATCGCCGGAATGATGGTTTTGGCCATCATCGCGAGGGAAATACCCACCATTTGCGGATCAATTTTGACCACCGCGGAGGTCGAGAGAACTCCCCAAGCCATTCAATGCCTTCACATGGCTCCAGCCAACATGTGTCAAAGTATGCCGAAGGCTCTGGCCAAGGCATGGAAGAGTCTGATCTACGGTCTTTCCTTGATCGCAATCGTATGAAATGTACCCACATTGCTGAAAGTGATCCCTAGATGGCTCTGCTTCCTCAGATTGAGGAGTTATAGCGAGCTCTAGATCAGCTTAAAGCTCAACAGAATGAGTGAGGGCAAGTCATTGAGGCGTCTCCTTTTTCTCTAGCAATTCTAACTACTCCTATCTCGTCAACATTTAGAATGCCCGACATGAGAGCATTTGATGGGAATTCTGATCCGCAGGATCATATCCATGAGTTTAATGATCTCATGGAGCTTCACAAAGTTTCCAACTTGGTGAAATGTCGTTGCTTAGAAGTGATTCTGACTGGCCATGCTAAACATTGGTTTAGATCGCTTCCACTAGGGTCTATCAACTTGTGGCAGTAGATGAGCTCGTTATTTTTTAAACACTTTCAAGCCAGTCGGAAGTTCTTAATGTCGTTAAGCTACCTTAGCAACCTACAGCAAGAGAGGAATGAGTCTCTCAAATCCTTCATTGACAGGTTCCATAGAGAGTTGAATAAGGTGGCTAATACACCTGAAGATTTAGTTCGAACTCTAATCATTGCTGGAGCTCGCCCACAAACCAATTTATGGAAGAAACTGCAGTCTGAGGACGATATTTCCCTTACTCACTTCTATAACCTCACAGAGAAATATCTCAAAATAGAGAATTTAGTGGCTGCTTTGAATCGCCATGACCCCGATCCTTTGACCAGTGCTCCCTATTGGAGGGAAGAAAACTAGGTTGAGGGTAGTAGAAGATATAATCGCAAATGAGCTAATGATAATCAGAGGAAGAGAAATAAACAATGGTTTGAGCCCAATTAATCATATGCCCATGTTCCTTGTCGCGATCGCGACCGAAATTTATTTACTCCATTCAATACGTCAGTTTTAGCTATTCTGGATAAATCATAAGAAACTAATCTGCTCGAAGAGCCAGAGCCCATGAAAAATTCTGCTTCTAAAAGAAACAACAAGAAGTATTGCCGTTATCATTAGGATAATGGGCATCATACCGATGAGTGTCGAGCTCCTAAACAGGCTATTGAAGACTTCATTCAAAAAAGGCACTTCAAGGAGTATGTTGATGGTCTAACTCCCACTAGAAGAAGGATCAAGAGGGCGATAGGAAAAAGAACCGTGGTCATAAGGGTCTTCTTCTAGTGGGGACTATTTTTGGGAGACCACATATTGCGGGGAATTCTCGAGGTGCTTAGGAGAAGTACGCTCGAGAAGTTCGGCATGAGCCCGTGAGTGTTTTGAATACGGTGTCGCGACATAGTAAGGTTTGCAGAGAAGAGGAGATTACATTCTTAGAAAAAAACGTGATACAATTGCATCAACTTCATGAGGATGCATCATCGCGGCTGAAATAGAAAGGTACAAAATCCATAGAATGTTGGTGGATAATGGGAGCACCGTGAACATCCTGTTTCAACAAACATTTGAGGAAATGCAGTTAGAGAAGACAGATCTGAAGCCTGTCTCCATTCACCTTTATGGCTTTACCGGGGATCACCTAATTCTCAAGAGAACAATTACATTTCTTGTCACTTCAGTGAGACCACAAAGTGACTAAGATAACAGATTTTTTGGTAGTAGACTGTCTGTCAGCTTTCAATGGCATCTTAGGATGACCTCTACTACAAAACTTTAAAGCTGCCACTTCCATTTATCATCTGAAGATGAAATTTTCCACTCCGATAGGGTGTGGGGAAGTCAAGGGGTCTCAGCGTGAATCTTGCAACTACTATGTCAGAATAGTGTAGATGACATGCAAGGGAAAAGGAAAGCTTCTGGGAATTCTCGAGCAGGCAATGGCGATCAGTAGGATCAAACCGCAACTCGGTCCACAGGAAGATAACATTGATCCTCGTGTTCAGGAAGAGTATTCCCACAGTGGGCCTATTGAGACTTTAGCTGAGGTTTCAGTTGACCAAAATGAGCCAACTCGTGTGTTGAGAATCAGAAGCAATCTTAGCCTTCAGCTCACTACTGATTTAACAAACTTCTTCAGACAGAATATAGATGTTTTTGCATGGACTCATACTAACATGGTCGGGATCAGCTTGGATGCTATATGTCATGCACTCAACATCGACAATGAAGTCAGACTAATTTGCCAAAAAAGAAGAGCTATGAACTAGAGCATTATGTTGCTCTTAAGGTTGAGATGGATAAGCTCCTCTCAATCGGGTTCATTCGAAAGACTCATTACCCTAGTTGGGTCACTAATCTTGTTTTGGTGAAAAAAACCCAATGGTAAGTGGCGAACCTGTGTAGATTTCACGAATTTCAATAAAGCCTGTCCAAATGACAGTTTTCTTTTGCCTAGAATTGATCAGCTCGTTGATGCCACTTGCGAGCACAAGCTGTTAAACTTCATGGATGCCTATTTGGGGTGTAATTATATCTCGATGTTCATGCCTGACAAGGAGCATGCCTTATTTATCATAGATTGAGGACTATATTTCTATCAAGTCATGCCCTTCGGTCTAAAGAACACTGGGGCAACCTACCAGTGTTTGGTTAACCGCATGTTTTCTAAACAGATTGAGAAATCAATGGAGGTCTATGTCGATGACATGCTAGTCAAGTTGCATGTCACTTCAGATCAAATAGCTAACCTCACAAAAATGTTCAATATACTCCGGAGGTATAGAAAGAAACTTAATCCTCTTAAATATTCATTCGGAGTATCCTTAGGAAAATTCCTAGGGTATATGGTTAACCATCGGGGAATTGAAGTCAACCTCGAGAAGATCCAAGCTCTTCTATATATGAAAAGTCTCACTAATAGAAAGCAAGTCTAGAGCTTGAATGGGAGAATAGCGGCTCTCAGTCACTTTATATCAAGAACAACAGATCGTTGTTTGCTGTTCTTCAATATACTCAGAGCCAACAAGAGGTTTGAATGGACTCCAGACTGTGAGCAAGCCTTCTTGAGCATAAAAGAGCTTCTCGGAAAACCACCTCTTTTGGCCAAACCTCTTCCTAAGGAAATTTTATTTCTCAATCTATCTGTCTCTCAATATGCGGTCAAAACAGCTCTCATTCGGGAAGAGGGCAAAATTTAGTGGCCAGTATATTATACGAGCAAATGACTATTGGACATCGAGACACGGTATCCAGAGATGGAACTATTAGATTATGTCTTGCTGATCGCTTCCAGGAAGCTGTGACCTTACTTCCATGCCCACACCATTCATGTATTAACCAATTATCCACTCAGGCAGGTTCTTTAAAAGCTAGAGGCATTGGGCAAGTTGCTCAAGTGGGCTATAGAACTAAGTTAATTTGACTTGTATTACAGATCGAAAGCAGCAATCCAAGGGCAAGTTGTCGCTGATTTTATTTTGGAGTTCTCTTATCAACTCGATTAGGAACCCGAATAGCTAGCTAGTGAAGTCATCTAAGAAACTTTTTGAAACTTGTCAATGTGGAGTCTTCATGTTTATGGGTTCTCTAATAGAAGAAGAGCCAGAGTTGGTCTTCTACTCATTAGTCCTGAGGGAACTCGCATTTATGAAGCCCTAGGTTCGGATTCAAAGCTACTATAATGAGGCTGAGTATGAAGTGTTATTTGTTGGTCTACGACTAGCAAGAGAGATGGGGCCAAATATGATCGACATCAATAGCGAATCCCAGCTGGTAATCAATCAGATTCTAAGAGAATATCAAGCCAAAGAAGAGAATATGATTAGTTACTTGAAAAAAGCCAAGGCCGCACTCGAGCCCTTCAAGCATTATACGATCACGCAAATCTCGAGAGATAGTAATTCTATCGCAGATGCTTTGGCAAAGATAGCCTTACTGTTGGACTTTGATTCATCGGATAATATCTCGGTCAGATACATCGAAGTTCCCAACATCAGCTCACCCAATCAGATAGTAGCTACGACTGAATCCATTGCTTGGATGACTTCGATCATTCAGTATCTCAAAGATGAGGTTCTTCCTAACAACAATACTAAGGCAAGACTCATGCGAACTAGAGTTGCTCTTTACACTCTCATCAGAGATCAGCTGTATAAATGAGGATTTAACATTCCCCTTTTCCGATGTGTAACAGATGAAGAAACAGACTATATCATAAGAGAGATACATGAAGGGATCTATGATAATCACACTGTTGTATGATCCCTCGCCAATAAAATTATCCACTAGGGATAATATTAGCCCCTGTTTCATGAAGATGCCTACAACTTTGTGATGAAGTGTGACAAGTGCTAGAGATTTGCGAACATCTTGCGAGCTTCTTCTCATTAGTTAACAAAGATGACCAGTCCTTGGCCATTCGCTATACGGGGAATTGACTCATTGGTCCTATGCCAACCGGTAAGGGTGACATCAAATATGTTGTGGTTGCAGTGGATTATTTCACTAAGTGGGTCGAAGAAAAATCTTTGGTCGTAATCACTACCAAGAAGCTTAAAGACTTCGTCTTTAAGAATATAGTGTCGTACTATGGGATTCCTCATACACTTATCTTTGATAACGAGAAACAGTTCGACAATGAGAAATTCAAACAGTTTTGTGAAGAGTTGGGATTCATAATAAATTTGCCTCAGTAGCAAGACCGCAAGCTAATGATCAAGTTGAAGTTGTCAACAAGACTATCAAGCACACCTTGAAGGCTAACTTGCTGTAGCCAAGGGCAATTGGGCTGATGACCTCCCAGAAGTTCCATGGGCATATAGAAAAAATTCGAGAACCTCTTCTTCAAAAACACCTTTCTCACTAGCTTATGACTGCGAGGCAATGGTTCCAATGAAAGTAAGAGCTGGTTCACTTCGAAGAGATTTCTACAATGAAACAAACAATGAAGCACCTCTATGTACAAATCTAGACCTAGTTGAAGAACACCGCAACACAGCTCGGTTAAGGATCACTTCCTACTAGCAGTTGACAAAAAGATTCTTTGACTATAAAGTCAGGAGAAGAGACATCCAGGTTGGCAACCTGTTTCTGAAAAAGGTCCTTCTCAGTACAAAAAAACCAAGTGTATGGGTATTGGGACCTAATTGGGAAGGCCCATATCATGTCGCTCAGGTGATATGACCTAAAACTTATCACCTCAAAAGGCTTAATAGTTTTGAAGTACCGCGAGCTTGGAATGTTGAGCATCTTCGCCCTTATTTTCATTAATTTCGAACTCATGTATAGCTTACTTGATCAGTTTTTACTTATAAATTTTTTCTTGTTGTAAATACTGTGAATAAGATTATCATAATCTCAAGTTTTAAATAATTTTTCCTTGTTCATTTTCTTATACTGAGAAGGACTTTCTTCTCAAAGAATTACTTGTGTTGTAATCTCAAGTTTTAAATAATCTTATTGTTTACAATGTTTTATAAGTTTTACAATAAAAAAGGCTATATTTGTTTTGTGAAGTACTTAAATTATAAAAGTGCTATTACAATTGGTCAAAAGTCTTTTTATATATGTATTGCAAAATATGTACAAAGGACAATTAAAGAGCTACAATGAAAACAAAAAGAAATTACAAAAGACTCCTTGCGAGAAGAAAAGAGGTCGATCACTGGTCTTGAACACTAGAATCCCTGACTTCAATTATTGCAACCTCTGGGTAGTTTGCTTAATCTTCAAGGACTTTTGTTTCTTATTGATCTTCCTTTGGAGAAGATTCTCGCTCTTCGATGGACATCCGTGAAGCAAGAGTAATTTGATACTCCCCGGGGAGGTTGGAAATGTCCATGTTAAGATTGTTCGGTCGCAAGCTAGGAATAGCTTGCACTGCCTAATGAGTAGCCTTCCTTTCCACCCCGAGATTTAGCTACCTCATTTGTTCAGTCAACGAAGTGATTTGTCCATGAGCTAACTCAAGATCTGTCTCTCTCACTCTTCTGCCTTTTTTTGAATTTTCCCATAACTCAACTCAAGTTTTCTCTACTGCCTTTTTGCATTCTAAGATCTCTTGCAGCTCTTTTTCTTTTTGGCCCAACTCTTTAGTGAGCTTCGCTATGTTTGCCTGAACCTAAGCGGTATTTGTAGCTTTGTTTGAAGTTGCAAGGGCTTGCTTCAACTTGGCAATCTCCTCCTTCATTTCATGAAGCTTGCTAAAGGAGTTGATCTTCATTTTGTTATGAGCCATGTTCAGGGTGAGAAAAGACTGCAAGAAAAGGAATAAAGAGTTAGTTTTCTAAAACTAAGGAGCTAACCTATAAGAAAGAGTTCTCAAAGAGAAAAGGTTGTCTTACCTAACTTTGCATTTGGAGAGCGATGACCACTAGATCAGTAGGTCGGGAGGCCACGTACCTATCAAAGGTTATGGCCAGTTAGCATTCTAAAAGGGTAAAAACCACCGGCCTTAGATGGTCTAGCAGTTGCCCTAAGAGGTCTAATACGGATAAGTCGTGCCTCGATATGGCAGGGACCTCTTCGGCTTGTTCCTCGCTAGTCCCCTCTTGAGCGGTCATGGGTGCACCCTCATTTCCTTGCGAAGTCCCGAGGGCAATCGAGGTCTTGAGAGTGTCCTTTGAGGTCGTCCTCGAAGAGAAGAGTTGATAGGGCTGTAGCATAATTGGCAGTATCCAAAAGTCTTCTGATTCCAATTCGGTCTCTTATTCGGTTGGTAATGTTTTTCTCTTCTTTTCTTTGAGGTCGTGGTTTTCTTCCTCATAGGACGAGTAGCAGTAGGCTAGGGAGCTTCTTCATGTCACTCCACAGATGTTGGCCTTTCAGCACTAGCTTGTGTCCCCGTTACAAGGACATCGCTGAAGGTCACTCCACTGTTCTGGTTGAATTTGGTTTGGGGAATGTGAACCCTGCAAACTTCTTCGATGTCTTTGTTTTCTTTGGTTGCATGGCATACGAACACATCAACAAAAAGAGTCTACTTTTGTTAAAAAGACTGGAGTTTTTCTTTTTAAAAATACTTACGAGTTGAACCGTCTAAGTATGCGTCAGCAGGAATAAATTCGTATCTCTAAAGATTTGCAGTTGTCACGAGCAGCTTTGCATCATGACTCTAGTCGGGCAGTCGACCAAATGCTTCGATGCAACTATGATCAGCTAGCACCGATAACCTGGTCATTTTGTTTTCTGCAAAGAAACAAAGAGTTCATTAGCTTAATATTTAAAAGAAAAAGTTATGGTTTAGGACGAGCGATCTAAACATTGAAAGGAAAACTTACTCGATTCCTTAAATTTACAGACTTCGTTGTACTTGAAGAAAAAAATATTTGGTTTCATAAGCCCCCACGTTGCTGGAGTAACCAAATATCCCTCCCTCAATCGTTGATCGCTTGGAGAGATAGTACGAGTCTTTATCTTTACTCCTCTTTAAGTAACAGGCATAAGCGAGCTCATGCACCCTTGGCTCTCCGAGGTTGTACTCACCAAATGTAATATACATAGCGACCGCTATCATATATCCATTTGGTGTCATCTGGAATGGTGCGACCTGGAAGTGGTCGAGAATCGACCTAATGTAAGGGTCGAGGGGTATCCTCACTCCACATTTGAAGATGACTTTCGAGATCGCGGCCATTCCCTCAGGAGGATCCTGAGCAGTGTACAACCTCTGTTGATGCACGTCCACGTCAATCGCATATTGATTTACTACTTTCTATATTTCTTCCACTGTGATGATAGATCGTATCACCTTTTCGGGACCTGCCAAGGTGCCAGGTGGTTGCGAGCTGCCCTCTCCAACTGTCCTCACCTTAGGGATATCCATTACCCTTTGAGTCTATAAAAGTGCTACATAAAGGGATGACTCAAATCTTGAATAATCTACCTCGTACGACGACTTAGAAGAATAAAAGAACCCTGGTTTCTCTTCCATAGCTGTCAAAGCTCTTAAAAACCATAAAAACTCTTAAGAATAATCTTCTAAAGATCTGCCCTAAGTTTTGACTCTTAAAAGTGTTTCTTTCAAACACTACCTAGAAGTGTTCATCACTGAAGTCTACTAGATGCCCATGACCACCATTACTATAAAAACTAAGCTTTTTAATAGGAATGAAAAAAGAGAAAAATGAAGAAATTTCTTTACTTCTCGATTGCTGGGAACGAATGCTCTATTGTAGTGTTAAGTTCACATTAACTGGGAAGAGGATGAACTGATTTTTTTTAGCTTGAAAACGTTTTTTTTTTTTTTTTTTTTTTTCTAAAAAATTTGAGCTCTCTAAAAAAACTTAGGGTGAACTTAGGGTTTTATAAGGTGGAAGACGACACTTGGCTTCTTTTATAAGCGACATTTGGGCGAGAACACACTCCTAGTTGTTGATTGGGACAATAATCTCAACGCTTCGTGAAAATCAATCAACAATTTTCTTTATTGAAATTGCCAAGTGCCACTGTGATTATCTCCTCCACATTAAATGTGCCCTCATCCGCATTTAATGCTTCAAAAGGGAATGTCGTTTCAGCATGGCTTGCATTTAATGCTCATGGCTAACATTTATTACACAGAGACACACTTGTTAGATAAAGCTTAATTATTTTATTGACCGAGTCAGCTGTCAAGCGGAATAGACAACAGCTAAAGAGGTCGTTCGAATAAGACATTTTATTCAACATGTCAAACTCGAACACTGAACAAGATGGTTCTCAGTTTTAAGCAGCAAAATATTCTAAGTGTTTTCAGGTTGTGAATGACAACTAGAGTTCAAAACACATTTTCATAGCACTAGACAAGATCAAACTCAGGTTGTTGGACCTCTGTAAATGATCATGTCAAGTCGCTTATGTAGCTCTCAAAATTCATGACACAGCCTACATTCAGTTTTATAGTCAGATCAAATAGTTAGCTTCAGGTCCTCTACAACGATATGACTATTCTCAACTTTTAGCTCGAGCAAGCACTTCTGAATATAGGTCAGGTCGTGGCATAATCATAAAGTTCTCAAGATCCAATTCTTGAATCTTAAGAACTGGGGAGCTTTTGTTATGCCTAAAAACTCAAGGCTAACGTAAGGTCACATCAACAAACACCAATCAAAGTTCAGGAAGGCTTTCCACCATCCACGAGCTGCCACGTCACCCCAAGATAGAGAGAATACAACTGTCACCAACCCAACAGATTCAGGTTTTGTCTATCAGTGAATGGGGACCACACACCTGTCCAAGCCCTAGATAATTTGAGGATATTTCCTAAGTTATCAGCCAATGAGAGACAAGGAAGGACTTGCACGACACCTACCCACTTGCAGATTCATAATAATTACCTTGGATCCAACAGCTATAAATAGAGGACTCCCCTTCTAAAATTTGGGATCGATCATTCTCTTATTTTCACAATATTCAATAGCAAAAACAACCTACGAGAAAGAGACTGACTTGATATTCTCTTTGAATTTCAGATTATTGTACATCTGCTCATTATTCGCTATATGTGACCTCTTGTAACACTCACTTATATAAAAGAAATAGTGGATGTGGGAGTCGCTTTAAGCATCCTAACCACTATAAAAATTCTTTCTCTCATTCATTATTCAATCTTTGCACTCATTTGTGCTTACAAACTTATTACAACTCTAAAATCAATTAATCGCGTGTAATTTCTAAGGTCAGTTTAGCATTTTGCACGTGCAAAGTTGTTGGTGTCAAAATCATGCATCAATGCAAGCCAATAGAAAGCTTCACAAGTCATAGAGGAGTTAAAGTGATCAAAAACCGATGAAGCAAGTTGAATTTGTGTGTGATTTTATTTTATTTTCTTTTATCTCCTTTAGGATCATATTTATGGGATTGTATATATTATATGCATAATTAATAAGGAAAATTGTGTGATAAGTAGGAGTTTGATGTAGCCTATTTTGTCAACAAACTAAGCCAATTTCTTCAGGCTTGATCCTCCTATCAATCTATGGCAACCTTGCAAAAGAGTTGACAGGTAAATTAAAGGGACCTCATGTCTTGGCTTGAATTTTCATTCAACTCCAGTTCTTTACTTGTAGGCCAACTTAGATGTTGACTAGGCTAGTTCCATTTATGAGATAAGATCCATCAACGGTTGCTGCATCTATTTAGTTGGGAAATTTGATCCACCAGAAGTAGCATGTAGTATCTAGGTCATTGGCTTACTTGATTCGATTTTTGTGAGGAGTCTCCATGTTCTTTTTGTGCCGTTTGTGGCTTTTATGGATTTTTTCATATTTTGATTGAGACTTTTTATCTTCGCTTGGGGTATGCCTTTCGTATTTTTGTATATTGATTTTGTCTCATTTATTGAATTATTACCTTATCAAAAAAAAAAAAAAAAAAAAAGGGCCATAGTATAGAGCCTCAGCTCACACTACACCAAAAGTATGTAGTACATGATTGAAAAGTCTCATTACTAAGTTGTGAATCAAAGTTCTTTCTTATTCTTATTCTACAACTTGGTGTGATAACAGAGGAGCCAATTCTGTCGAATCTAATCCTGTTATTTTACTTTAGAACAAAACATATTAAAGTTGACATTCATTTTATTCGAGATAAAGTTGGAGGCAAAGAGATTATAGTTCATTATGTACCAACAGAAGAGTCTATTTTTAAGCTGGCACTAACATAAATATAAAATCAAAACCTGATCATTTGAAATTATCTGCTAATATTTTGTGTCATTTGAGCACAATTTCCGCATCATGCTCAGCCGCTCGCAATACTATTATTTGACATTCCGCACGGGACAGGCAAATCTTTTAGAATATACACACTACCTGCTACCCTAATATAATAACATTCGTTACGCCATTCAGGGACTTGCTGAAGTATAAAAAGCTAGAGGAGTCTCATATAAATACCAGGCTTCATCCTACTAATTTATAGGATTAATTCTTAACTACTGTTGTGACAAATCACATTAACATAATTCTTAACTTCATCTTATTATACATTATTCAATTTAAAAATGTGCAAAGATGACTTGAATGCAACACATCATCAATGAGGATCGAACTTTATTTTTTATTTTTTGGGTAAATCCGGTAATTGTCTCTCCCGCGACTCAAGACAAGATTCTTTAGATATAACTAACCTTGGTGATTAAAGGATTGTCATCCAGCCACAAAGGGAGAGGTAGGATCAAACTTTATTCATCAATTGCTGGAAAGTGTTCATGGCACAGACTGGCAAACCCAAGATCAGAATAATCTGCCCCTTCTCTTTTACTCCATCATGAGTAAAACAACATACTTCTTTCGGTAGCTCTACACTTCCAAATTGTGTTGCCTCTCCCCATCCAAAATCTGCAGACTTGAATGCAAGTCTAATAAATGAGGAGATCACAAGCGTGCCCGTCAAAGAAGGCGGCGGTGTTGTAATTCTTCTAGTTTCGAAATAATCATTATATGATTGGACATAAACTTCGTCAACCTTCTGAATAGCATTTTGCACAATTTTTACTGCAAAAGAAAAAGGTTTTTCAATTAGTTCACTTGCAGTAAGAGTGCATTGACTCGTTACGATCCCGTTGCCGAAAAACCCTTTTGGCAATGGTGTATTAAGCTTGGATCTTATGTCAATCGGAAATAAAAGCCTTGTTTGCTGATGAGGTTCCATTTTAAGTGCTTAAGTTCGAGCACGCCACACTAAAACTGCAATTACTGAGAAGTTTGAGCAGTATTTTAACTCTCCATCCTCCTCCAATGCTTATTTCTTTAGGCTTGTCAACCTGTTTTTTTCAAAACCGAATGATTTGTATATCGTGTTCTCTTTCTGGTACAAGCTTTCTAAGTTTGAAACGTCAGTCATATCAATTAGATTGAGCTTCTCGGTCGGGTTTTTGTTAAGGGTAGATGGTTTTCTAGATGTAAAGACAGAGTTATCAAGAACTGGTGGGATGGTTTGTGATACGCCTCTTGCTGTTTCTGCCCATGAATTCACAAACTCCATTGCAGATTGTCCATCAACTATGCTGTGGTTAATTGCCATCCCCAAAACAAAAGCTCCACTATTGAACCTTGTTAACTGCAATTTCACAGAATTTCAACATGAAAGTTTAAAAACCACTTCACCAATAACACTAACAATTAATATTTTAATTCAGCTATAATAAAATCCCACAAAAGAAAAGAATAAAGATTAGTAATCATATTGATGTAATATGGAAAGAAGATTATTACTGCTGGAACTATGTGTCCTGGAATCAAGTAATTGACATATATCCAGGAGTGAGTTTAGGAAATCCTTTATGAAATATTTTGTAATTACACCATTTAATTAAATTCCTTATATGCTTTACTTTTTGTATAAATTCACACAATACTGTAAACACAAATATACAAGAAATACATTTCTTCTTCTCTTTCTGGCATTCTTCAGCAACTACAATTGCTCCTTTTGCCCTCCTTGCTCATCCTCTGACATGGTATCAAGCATCCGGTTTATCTTGCTTCCACCTAGCAACCCTCCTAGCCAACAATTCCAATGTAAGTGAATCAAGGCCTTTGGATTGAGCATTTTATTTTCTCAGCAAATCCTTCCTTCCCAGATTTCCGGAAGTTGTAGACAATGCACTTGGGTTAGTATTTATCTTTTACTGAAATCACAAAAATTCTTAGTATTATCATTTTTTTTTAACCAAACAACTTCCCTCATGGATCCAAACACCAACCCGCAAATCACAAATCCACCACCCTCAAACCAGTTGAAAAAAAAGAAGTAACAGAAAAAAAAATGCAGAAAAGCAGAGTATGAAGAATACGTGTTTATAATTCTTTCATAACAGAAAAACTTTTTGTACATGAATCTTGACAGTGACTACAATTTATACACAACCACTTGATCTTTCAAGCAATCTTCTCCGTTGAACTTATTCTTCAGCTGCAATCTTCCACCATTAGATCAACAACTTGCTCTGCCACTTGAGCTCCCACTTGTATTTTGTTGGAAAACACATAACGTGCTGAACTGAAAAACTGGCGCTAAAAGCCAACTTGCTCTAACTAATTTTATTGTAAAAAGACAAAAAGACCTGCATGAGTTTTCTTAAAGTTGCAGCTTGCTTTGCATGGTAACATGGTTAACATCGTCCCTCAAGCGAGACTTTAAGCAAAAACAAAATTCTGGAAAACTTGCATGTCGTTCTTCGTAAAAAAAAAAAACTGCCTGTCATTCTTCAAGAAGAAACTAGTTCATATTTTTGCTGAGTTTTGATGCTTGAACATCTTCTTCTGTCAACATCGTCCCTCAAGCTAAGAACTCAACAACAACAAAAAAACACTTCGTTGTCTTTAAATTTTGCTCTCACAGGCCCTTTAGCGAGTTGTGCTAAAGCTTGTCCCTGAGATCGTCCCTCAAGCTGAAGAACAGAGGAAGAGCTAAACACATGAAGATGCTCACGAAGTGTCTGAAACCGAGAACCAGAGAGAGGCTTGGTAAGAATGTCTGCAACCTGAAATTGAGAAGCAACATATTGCACCATTAGTCGTTTAGACTGAACCATTTCGCGTACAAAATGGATATATATTTCGATGTGCTTTGTATGAGCATGGAAGACCGGATTGGAAGCAAGAGCACCGGCACTAGTGTTGTCGCACCAGAGGACAGGCAAACCTGGAATAGAAATTTGAAGCTCCTGGAATAGATTTTGAAGCCAAACAACTTCAGTAGAGGCCTGAGCTAAAGCTCTGTATTCGACCTCAGTGGAAGATAAAGCAACAACTTGTTGCTTTTTAGAGCCCCTCTGTATTAAATTGGAACCAAGAAAAAGATAATACCCACTAGTAGACTTTCGGTCAGACAGATTGCTAGCCCAGTCGGCGTCCGTATAGCCCTCAAGATGAAGTGTGGAACTGCGGTGAAAGGTTAGACCATGAGTGAGTGTGCCTTGAATATACCGGAGAACCCTCTTGTAGGCTTGCTAATGGGTGATAGTGGGAGCTTTGAGTAATTGGCTGAGTTTATTTACAGCAAAAGAGAGATCAAGCCTGGTCATGGTAAGATATTGTAGAGCACCAATGAGACTTCTGTAGAGTGAAGGCTGTTCAAAGAGAGGACCATCCTCAAAATGGAGCTTGGATCCAAGAATCATAGGAGTGGCACACGGGTTGCAGTCTGTCATGCCAAATTTGGAGAGAATTTCTTGAGCATATTTTGCTTGATTAAGCTATAATCCATAAGAAGTATGAACAACAGAGATGCCCAAAAAATAATGAACAGAACCAAGAATCTTTAGACCAAATTCAGTATCCAAAGCTAACACGATGGAGTGAATAAAAGAGGAATTATTGCCAGTCAATAGTATATCATCAACGTAAACCAGAAGATAAATAATCATGGCATCCTGAATAAGATAGAAAAGACTCGAATCAGAAGTAGAGTTCTGAAAACCTTTGCTCAGCAACACAGTTTTAAGTTTATCAAACCAGGCCCTGGGAGCCTGTTTTAAGCCGTATAAAGCTTTGTGCAACCAGCAAACATGATGAGGTTTAGATTGATCAATAAATCCCTCAGGTTGTGTCATGAAAACATCTTCAGTAAGGTCACCATTTAGGAATGCGTTATTGACGTCTACTTGTTGAATCTCCCACCCATTGTGCACAGCTAAGCATAAGATGACTCTAATGGTGGAAGCCTTAACAACCGGAGAGAATGTTTCTGAAAAATCAATACCTGGAGTTTGATGAAAACCCTTAGCCACAAGACATGCTTTGTAACGCTGGAGACTGCCATCAACATTTAACTTGACTTTGAAAACCCATTTATGACCAACTAGAGTCATAGTATCAGTATAAGGGACTAACGTCCGGGTGTGATTTTTTTGTAGTGCAGTAAACTCAGCAGCCATGGCCTGGACCCAAAGAGGATTTTGTAATGCAGTAGTGACAGATGAGGGTTCTTTATGAATCTTAGAGGAAAAGGAGGGATCAGGAACTGGGTTTTTTTATTCAGAGATAAGGGCAGCAGCTTTCCTGCGGGTTAGCATAGGATGGACATTGAGTGGAGGAAAATGGGAGGGCTGAGAGGAAATGTTATAGGCTCGGAGATCAACTTCCAAACATGGTACAGGTGGTTTTGGAGTAGGTGAAGGTATAATGGGAGTAGGTGATTTTGATGTCCTTGAAAGTTTGTGTCGAACCGATGATAACACTAAAGAGTGATACGACCTGGCTTTCCACATAACTAGGAAATCAGTCGTGGTTTGTAAAAATTTTGTCCTCTACCTCTGCCTCTACCATAGGCTGGATTGAAAGATTGAAACTGCTAAGTGCTGTTATAGATATTCTTGTATTCCTCTTGATGTGAAGGTAGAGTTTGTGAGTCTTGTGATATTTGTTGATTTGTATTGTTGTTCATTTGCATATTTTGGGATGGAGAAGACGACTGTTTGTGAGCAAGAAATGCTGCAGCTTCATGAAAGCCTAAGTAAGCTAAATGTTGCTTTTCTAACCTCATCTCGTGTTTGTGCAATAGAAACTGTGCTTCCTGTAGGGATACTTCGCTGCTTCTTGACGTTAAGGTGGCAACCATGGCATCATATTCAGAACCAAGACCATCAAGAATGTAAAGTAGTAGCTCTTCATCACTAACAGTTACACCACTGGTGGTTAAGAAGCCAGCAATTTCTTTCATCTTTAGTACATAATCGTTTATACTTAAGTTATCCTTCCTAGTTGTTTGTAATTGATTTCTTAAATGCAGCACTCTAGCCTTAGAATCAGTAAGAAAATGCATCTCTAAAGTATGCCATATATCATACGCAGTATTACAGTTTGCTACATGCCGGAACATTGTTTCAGAAATTGATGAATTTAACCAACCAAACAAGAACTGATCAACTTTCTTCCACATTATATATTCAAAATTTACTTCTCTTTTGGATTCATCAACAAGACTAAAAGATGAGGGACAGGATTTTTCACCTGTTACAAAACCTTCTAGATCATAAGCTTTCAAGGCTGGAAGCACCTGAGATTTCCAGTATGCATAATTTCTTTCTCCTAGTTTTACAGAAATAGTTGGAAGCGTATTGCTTAAAGGTGAGGTTGACATGGAGGTTGTTATCATTTCGTCTACAACTGAAGCTGAAGAAGAAGATGCCTTAGGATCTGCCATTGACGTCTGTCGTTAGCTCTGATACCATGAAAAAAAAAGAAGTAACAGAAAAAAAAATGCAGAAAAGCAGAGTATGAAGAATACGTGTTTATGATTCTTTCATAACAGAAAAACTTTTTGTACATGAATCTTGACAGTGACTACAATTTATACACAGCCACTTGATCTTTCAAGCAATCTTCTCCGTTGAACTTATTCTTTAGCTGCAATCTTCCACCATTAGATCAACAACTTGCTCTGCCACTTGAGCTCCCACTTGCATTTTGTTGGAAAACACATAACGTGCTGAACTGAAAAACTAGCGCTAAAAGCCAACTTGCTCTAACTAATTTTATTGTAAAAAGACAAAAAGACCTGCATGAGTTTTCTTAAAGTTGCAGCTTGCTTTGCATGGTAACATGGTTAACACTAGTCAACTGAAAACCAAAACCAAAACCAAGATTCTGGACTGGGTCAAAATTCTGCTAAAACCCACAACCAATCCGAACCAAACCCATTTGGGTTCATGGGTCAAACATCTAACCCGACATTCTAAATCATCCAAAATCATCCCAATCGACCAGAACCCGACGACCCTCTCTACTCCCCAGCATCCGACGGCGCTGAGTTGGTGCTGGTCAAGCAACCACTCATCGGATCCAAAAACTATGCCACTTGGGCCCGTGACTTCCGCCGATCGTTGATCACAAAGGATAAAGAAGGGTTCATCGATGGAACTCTTCCTCTGCCAGTTGAAACACATCTCCTCAAGCACTAGAAATGCTACAATACCCTTGTCCGAGCATGGATCAGCAACTCCCTGACCCAAGAGATTGCCGCTGGGCTATCACAAACAGAAATGCCCAAGAAATGTGGGCAAACATTCATGAGATGTACGGGCAGCTTGATTTGGCTAAGATATTCACTTACGACAATCTCTCGTTGAAATCAAACAACATAACTTATCGGTGACGTCCTATTTCAACCGCTTATTGGCAGTTTGGAATGAATTGGATGCTGTAGCCGAGCCTCTTAAAGCGCCTACAATGGTGATTCAACAAGTCAAATGAGTAAAAGATCAAGATCGATTGATCCATTTTTTAATGGGTTTAAATGACAGTTTTTTACCTTTTAGAACATAGATGCTTGCCACCACGCCGGCACCGAACTTCACCGCACTTTCCAGTTGGCTATACAAGATGAGAGCCAACGCATGAGCTCCCACGATGGCTCTCACAATGGTGACATTTTTGCTTTCAACGTGAAACAGAGACCATTTAGTGAAGGAGAGAAAAGTAATGGCGGCCATGGAGAACAAATGGGTCATGAAAGGTAGGTGAATGATAAGATTGTTTTATATGGGGCAAAAATCAATGGCTCAAATTCTTTCTCCCAATCCAATGGTCCAAATAATGTCAAGCCCAATTCCTTTACTAATTCACATGGATCGAGTTACTCCACCTCAAATGGGCCATCTTTGTTTAATTCAAATGGGCCATCTCAAGCAAGTGGGTCAAATGGGTCAGGAAATAATAAGTCTGGAAGAAATGCACGTTATTGTGATTATCACAAATGGAGAAATCACACTCGTGACACTTGTTGGAAGCTGCATGGACGCTCCTTTAATAAGAAATCTGGGTCCACTGTCAACCAAACAGACACCACAGGCAATCCTGTACCCACTTTTAGTCCTGAACAATATCAACAAATCATTCAGATGATCAATCAACTTCCCCAAGCTAATACGGCATCCTATGCAGGTACATCTTGTTGTTTCAATTTAAATAAAGATTATATTTGGATAATTAATTCAGGGGCGAGTGACCACATCATTTGTCACTCCAAGTACCTATACACCAACAAAATCATACACATATGTTCGTATGCCCAATGGCACCATGGCTCCCGTTACCCTAATAGGGACTGTTCAACTTACCAAAACCTTAGTCCTCCATAATGTTTTATGTGTCCTAGCCTTTAGATTTAATCTTATCTCTGTTCCAAAAACTGTCAAGATAACCATTGCTGTTTAAAATTTCTTCCTAACATATGTGAATTTCAGGACCTTTTGACCGGGAAACTAATAGGCTCGAGTAAGGTTCATAACGGTCTTTACTATTGGATCACTGATTCCGTGGAAAAGTCTCAAAATATTTTGTCTTGTATTACTTAAAATAAATTATCTGATTGTAATACAAATTTCAAACAAAATTCCTTGATTTTGCACCAAAGATTGGGTCACAGTGCTTCTATTCCACAACCTCATTGTCCAATTTGTCCCATTGCCAAACAATCCTGAACTGTTTTTCCACACAGCACATCAAACACTACTCATCCTTTTTCCCTTATTCACATAGATATTTGGGGGCCCTATCACACACCTAACCATGATGGCTCCCAATTCTTTCTTACCATAGTTGACGACTTCTCCTGAGGGACATGGGTTTATCTCATGCACTCCAAAACCCAAACACTTTCCAAAATTCAGGCATACGTTTCCACGGTCAAAACACAATTCAATTCTTTTGTTTAGAGAATCCGAACAGATAATGCCCGTGATTTCTTTAATCACCATTGTTCATCATATTTTACATCTCTAGGCATTATACATGAAAGTTCTTATGTCTACACCCCTCAACAGAATGGTATAGTTGAATGGAAACACCGACACCTCTTAGAAGTAGCCAGAGCCCTCAAACACCAAGCCAACATACCGGTCTCCTTTTGGGGCGAATGTGTGGTCACAGCTACTCACCTAATCAATCGGATGTCTACTCGAATTCTTAATGGTAAGACTCCCTTTGAACTTCTTTTTGGGAAACTCCCAGACACTAGTCATCTCCGAGTGTTTGGTTGTTTATGCTATGCTACTAATCTTGGGGCTCGTGACAAGTTTGCTCCTCGAGCCACTCGTTGTATTTTTGTGGGCTACCCTATGCATCAAAAAGGTTACCGTTTATATGATCAGACAGAAAACAGATTCCTAATTTCCAGAGATGTGATTTTTCATGAAGATTCCTTCCCATTTATGGATACTCATAATCAACCCAACATTACTTCCAAGCATACATCTTTTTTTCCTGGAAGATCAACCCTTTCCTTCCGACACATATTTTATGATACCACATGCAGAAGATCTGGGTAATTCTCCAAATGCTCTTGACTCTGCTGTTGCTCCCACAAATCCTTCCACAAAGTCTTCCCCATCAGTCGACTCCTCACCTGCTATCTCAGAAAGTTCTCCTAATCATTCAGAACCAGCCCCTCGCCAGTCCACACGGTCCACCCGACCATCCATTTAGACAGTTGATTATGTCTACCCCACTGTTAAGAATACTTCAAGTACCCTTTACCCTACTACCAATTATGTGAGCTATGATAGACTGTCTTCTACCCACAAGACTTGTATCAGTTAGATCTCTACAAATCAAGAACCCTCTTGCTATTCCGATGCTGTTTCTCATGCACAGTGGTGACAAGCCATGGCCGATGAACTTCATGCTCTGGCACAAAATCATACTTGGGACATTGTACCTCGGCCCTCTCATCGGAAACCAATTGGTTGCAAATGGGTATATAAGATCAAACATCGAGCAGATGGATCCATTGAACGCTACAAAGCTCATCTAGTTACCAAAGGCTTCACTCAACGGGAAGGGTTTGATTACCAAGAAACTTTTTCTCTCGTTGCTAAACATGTTACTGTTCGAGCTTTTCTGTCTGTTGCTGCTATTCGTGATTGGTCTCTCCACCAAATGGATGTTCACAATGCCTTTCTCCATGGCGACCTTTATGAAGAAATTTATATGGACCTTCCTCCGAGCCTTCACCGCCAGGGAGAGAATAATGTATGTCGGCTGCAAAAGTTCCTCTATGGTCTGAAACAAGCATCTCGCCAATGCTAAAATCACAAAGACACTTACAGACTTAGGATTTGTTCAATCCAGAAATGACTATACTCTCTTCACATGGCACAAAGGTACTTCATTCATTGCTTTAATCATTTATGTGGATGATATCCTTATCACAGGGAATGATGCACCTGCCATTCAAGCTTTAAAAGAACACCTCAATAAACACTTCCGTATAAAAGATCTGGGAGAACCCAAATATTTCTTGGGAATCAAGATTGCAAGGTCCCCCGCCGGCATATCCCTCAGTCAGAGAAAATATGTTCTTGAGCTAGTGTCAGATTCTGGATTATCTGCATGCAAGCCAAGTGTGATTCCCGTAGA
This sequence comes from Pistacia vera, assembly GCF_008641045.1. Classification (NCBI taxonomy): domain Eukaryota; kingdom Viridiplantae; phylum Streptophyta; class Magnoliopsida; order Sapindales; family Anacardiaceae; genus Pistacia; species Pistacia vera. The sequence goes on from NW_022196009.1 coordinate 478,802, forward strand.
ACAAAACATCAAACTCACAACCCAGCAATAGATAAAGAAATGTCATCCTTTGAAGATGATCCTCCATTAAAAGATGCCACCATCTATCAAAGACTCCTGGGAAGGCTAATATATCTCACCATGACACGACCAGACATAAGTTATGTTGTCCACATCTTAAGCAAATTCATGCATGGCCCAAAGGAATCCTATATGGAGGCAGCAACTAAGGTACTCAAATATCTGAAAGGTTGTCCAAGTCTAGGACTTCTTCTGCCAAGAAACGGAAACTTAGACATAGCAGCCTTCTGCGACTCAGATTGGGGTACATGTCCAATGACAAGGAAATCACTCACTAGTTACTGCATAACGCTTGGGGGATCCTTGATTTCCTGGAAGACAAAAAGGCAGTCGACAGTTTCACTATCTTCAGCAGAAGCTGAATATAGAGCTATGGCGAAAACTATATGTGAAATTGTTTGGGTTCTTGGGTTACTAAAGGATTTGGAGATACAAACAAATAAACCCGTCATCTTACATTGTGACAACAAGGCTGCCAATGACATAGCCGCAAATCCCGTTTTCCATGAGAGGACAAAGCATATTGAAATTGATTGTCATTTTATTCGAGACAAAGTTCAAGAAGGGGTAATCAAGACAAAGCATATCCGAACCTCAGAGCAACCAACAGACATTTTCACAAAGCCACTATGTAGTCGACAACATTCATATTTACTTCACAAGCTTGGAGTTTTTGATAACCCAATAGGCTTGAGCGTGCCTAGTCAATGTGGGACTCCAACACTCCCCCTCACGGTCAAGCCCATATGTTGAGTCATGCCTGTTGATGGAGGTAGTTACTGGCTCTAACTCCTCACCCGCTGGTCAAGCACTCAGCTCAACTGAACCTGGGCTCTGATACCATGATAGAATTTGAGGTGGGCCTAACTCCTCACCCAATAAGGCCTTTTTGAATTGGAGGATTACCTCCTCTTATAACCCAATATGCTTAAGCATGCCTAGTCGATATGGGACTCCAATTTGAGGTGGGTCTGACTCCTTACCCAATAAGGCCTTGTTGAATGGGAGGATTACCCCCTCTTATAACCCAATAGGCTTGAGCGTGCCTAGTCGATGTGGGACTCCAACACTCTCTCTCACGGTCAAGCCCATATGTTGGGTCATGTTTATTATTGGAGGTAGTTGCTAGTTCTAATTCCTCACCTGCTAGTCAAGCGCTCAACTCAACTGAACCTGGGCTCTGATTCCATGATAGAATTTGAGGTAGGCCTGATTCCTTACCCAATAAAGCATTGTTGAATAGGAGGATTACCCCCTCTTATAACCCAATAGGCTTGAGCGTGCTTAATCGGTGTGGGACTCCAACAAATATACAAACTATTCTTACATATAAACTTGTAAACTTATACGTACAAATTAATGTGTTTTAATATGATTATATGATTTTAAATTAGAGATTATTTAAACAAATTAAAATAAAAGATACGTCAAACATGCAGGGTTGTCTCATAAGTTCGTAAGGAATAGTTTATGTGTAATATTGCTTATGAATAAAACCGTAAATATATATTATTTAAGCTGTGCATACTAACATATTTACGAACCTGAGCGGTCATCAGAGGCATTTCTAGTATGTTTTCAACTCCAGGGACTGAATAAATGAACTTCTCCAACATTGGAGTATCGGGAACGGTGATGTCGCCGACCTTGTCGATGCTGAAATCCGCGCCTGCCTCAACAAATGGCACGCCTTTGGTATTGACGCAATCAACAAAAAGTTTTCCATCAGCATTTTTTATCACATCACAAGTAGCTTCACTATTTGTCTCGCCGTCTACATTGTAAATGTAAACAGTGTTCACCATGCTCATGACAACGATATCTAGATTGGACAAGAGATGGGCCCCATTACAAGCTTTTGTTTCAGGTTGGATAAAGATGGGTTCCAACCCTTTTACAGATAAAATGCCCCCATTCTCCTGCTGTGAAGCCCCCATGAATTTATGAGTGTGAATAAAACTTCAGCAGCCTTCTTATATAACTAAAAACCAAGCGGTTTACTTATCTATATATTTATTTTTGAGACAAGACTATAATAAAAAAATTATGCGTGTGTTTCAGAAGTTTGGTATTTTTGTTTATTTAAATAGATATATAGTTGCCCTTATGCAAGCTACTCGAACCTAACATATATTTAATTAGCTTCGGTTCATCAAATTTAATTATTTATTTAATTAAGGTTTTTTTATTTTTTTGTTATTTTTTAGATTGTAAAAGTTATCTATTAGCACTATAACAAGAAATCAATCAGCAAAATAATTTTGTTAAGCGTATCCAAAGAATTGTGTGTCAACCATCATTGGGTAGTCTGATGATAAAAGACCAAAAGGAGGTTCTATGAGCTCTTGAGTTCGAGTTTCCCTAGATACTTATAGGGATGATCATTAAGACTCTTATCCAACCAATGGTTCCAATGCCTGAAAGATTAGTTAAAGTACACCCAAATTGACTCAAATACCCTGATGATAATAATAATAATATATATATATATACACGTCATGCAGGTCAGCATTATTTGCATTTTGTGTTTGTTTGGCTTCAAATGACAGCGTCCCACTTTCATCCTAGATTGGTTAGGTTAGAATTGGATTGCGGATAACTTTCCCAATGGCCTTCAATTTTGGTTTTTTTTTTTTTAACTTTTTTTTTAGGTATTTTTGTGTTAGGAACTGGCACAATCATGATGGAGTGTGGTTCGAAGGTCCATGCGTTCAAAGAGCCGTAATGCATGGGCAAATGATCATTATTAGAATATTATTAGTATTTTATTCAATAGAGAATAGTATTAGGGATTGAAGTCAATAAAGAATTAGGTCTTATTATTATGCAAGGGTCTTTTTGTTAATAGCGAAGAGTTAGGTTGTCAGGCTATATAAAGCCTAAAAACTTTACATTTGGGAATAAGAAAATTGATAATCCAACTTCTTTCAACTTTTGTTCTTTGGAGGTCCTGTTCATCGTATAAACAAAATCTTTCTTCCCTCTATCATTTTGTGAGTACTTATGAGGGGAGAAAACAAAAAGAGAAAAATTGTGAAGAATTTGTTCTTTTGAAAAGCACACATATGGAGTGTTGATAAAAGTTACTATGGTACTATTGTGGTTTTAAGAAGACTGCTCAACAAAAGTAGTAGTTACTATTGTATTCTTATTAGTTAATTAGTGTGATTAAGAGTAGGGCTACAGCTTAGCCAAGTAGCTCGCAAGCTACTCGCGCTTGGCTCATGTCAAGCTCGAATTCGACTCAATATTTCGTGAGCTGAGCTCAAGCTCAAACAGCTCAAAATCTTATACAAGCCGAGCTTGAGCTAGAGGATGTTGGGCCCGATGGCTTGTGAGCCTACTCCAGCTCAACTCAGCTCATCATATATCAAAATTAATTTTATTAACCCTAGTCTTACTTTAAAGTTCAATCTACTCTTCACTCTTTAACAGCTCAGCTCCGGTCTTTCTTCAGTCGCCATTTCTCTTTCTCCGATCAAAGCTCCTACATAATCAAAATCATAGCACTTAGCCAGCCTCTAAACAAATCCTAATTTTGTGTTGAAATTTTAGGCGAAGGAATGGAAGAGTAGCTCGGCTTGTTGCCACCGGGGCTTTCTTTTGGTATGAGAGAACATGAATGATCGGCGAATGAATGAGAAATGTTATGTGATTCATAGGTCAGCATTGATATTGAAGGCTAAAAGTAAATGAGATAATCACTTAAGAAAATAATTAAAAGGGAGATAAATGTCTAAAATAAATATAATTGATCAAATAGATTTATTGAAGATAAATAATAAAATAAATTTTATAAAATAGAGACTAGAAAAGGCTTAGGTTCATTTGAGAAAATATTATTTAAAACGAAGAACTTTATATTAGATAAATCATTGTTGAGAGAAAAGATAATCAATTACATAATAGAAATTCACTTGGAAATTTATATGTTAGAAAAGGCCTAGGTTTATTTGAAAAAAATAAATAGGGAGAATAATATGATATATCAAATGACTTTTATCATGAATAAACTATGAAAATTATCCTTGATATAAAAATTTAATTAATAAAATCAATTTAAAGGAAAAATTAAACATAAATTATGGTGAGATAATTTCCAAATTAAACATAAAAATAATTTAATTTCCGGATTTCCGATATTAATTCAAGACAAATGAAATATCAAAGATAAAGAAATGCTAGAGTTTTTATCTTCAGGTCTTTAATAAATTTATTAAACAAATAAATAAAAACTCAAATAAGTAATATAACTATAAAATAAAGGTTTAGACTTTAGAATAAATGAAATTCTTAGTAAATAAGACTTGGACAACATGTTAAGGCATCCTTCCAAGTCTGAAAAATTTGAAGAAATTAAATTCTTTGAGAAAGAACATTGAGACATTCACAAAAGGGAATAAAAGATATTAAAAAAACCAATAATAATAATAATAATAATAATAATAATAATAATAATAACGCTTTTAATAAATAGTAAAAAAAAAAAAAATACAGCAGTTTTGACTAAGACCAATGACTCTAAATAGAACCCTTATAATATTAATATATATTAATCCCCACAAAAATAAATTCTTTTGAAGGGACTTTAATAATACTAAATTAACCAATATTATTTTTTGAATGGACATTCTTGAAAAGGAGTTGAAAATAAAAAATCAAACAATAGGGATGTTGTATGCTAAAACTATTGAATTCATAGAAAGAAATAATCATAGAAAATAAAATATGAAAAAATTAAAATATGAAATTTAAAACTGTAGTTTATAAAAATTTTCAATGAATGTTAAATATAAAAAATCATGGAAAATTGAATTTTTAAAAAACCTGAAAATACCGTAGCTAACAAATAGTCACTTTTAATAAAATCTGATTTTTGGATAACCTAAGGTTAAAAAAAAAAGCTCTCTTAATATCTAAAATGATAGCAAAATAATAATAATGATAATAAAATTTGATTGAAATAACTTTAGGAGATTTTTAGGATTTATATAATTTAATATAGATTTCTTAGGCTTATGATGAAAACAGTGTTCACGCTTATTAAAATCAAAATGTTTAATTAGGGTCTCGGAGTGAGCCCAATTCAAAACAATATTCTAATTTTAATAAGTCTCATTAGACTTTCTTGTCACACTATAGCACACAAAAAATTGCCCATTAAAAAGGTTTAGGTCCACCGATCTCCAAAATGGGTTTAAGAGAAACAAACCCATTTCATAACCGGGTTTTCTAAAATGCTGAATGACTTTGGATCTCTTTGCCTTGAAGCATTGTTGGATTACTCTTTTGATTGGGCCCATTTGGACTTTACCTGATTTCTTTGACTAAAATGAGAAACATCAATTTACTATTGAATGTCCTAAATTAAATGATTTAAAACTTGTCTTCCTTAATAAAAATCTAACCTAAATTGATTGGAGTGGTTATCTTTAGGGGTGTAATATGAGCCTAGCCACTCAGAAGCTGCTCGGGCTTAGCTCAAGTTCAAGTGGAGTTGAGTTCGAGCTTCCCAATACTCAGTTGGGGCAATTCGTAAGGTATCTCGAGCTCAACATATTATAAAATATTTTAATATTATATTAATAAAATATATAAATTATGGGCAATATAGTCCTTTCTCTTTAAAAAAAGGGTAAATAAAATTAGATTTTTTTTCCTTTACTTCTCTCTCCCTCTTCCTCTTTCTTTCTCGTCTAATTTCATAACCGTAGATCTAAAAGAGCTCGTTCTCTATTCTTCCCCTCTCCTCTCTCTTTTTTATTTTCCCTTTTCCTTTTCCTTTTCCTTCTCCTTCTTCTCCTTTCCTTTCTTTTCCTTTTTCTTTTTCTTTCCCTTTCCCTTTCCATTAACAACCTCCCATCTTAGTATCTTCCAACTTGCAACTGAGCTGGAAGTGTCGTCGCTTCCGATTGCAAGCTGGGCTGGCTACGCCGCCGCCATCCCAACTCATGGGTAGCCTCTTCCGTGCAGCTGATGTTTTGTGTTTTATGAATTTGTGGGTTTGTGGATTTATGGAGTTTATGGGTTTGTGGAATTTGACTCGGTTGTAATCGAATCGAGCTTGAGTCAAGCTCGAGCCGATCATATACCTATCGAGCTCGAGCTTCGATTATTTCAACTGAGCTGAGTTCAAGTTTTTCAGTACTTGACTTAGCTTGATTGCACTTTCTATTGCCCAACACTAATAGACTAAAGAAACCCTATTTCCAAAGCACCCCATTAAAAGTTTGAAAATTAAATTTTTTTTCTTATTGCATCCTATAAATTCTAAGAATGCCTTTAATTCTATTTTTTTATTATTTAAAAGAGTAAACATTTCATTTCCATTACGAATCTAGTTAGAAAAAAAAAAAAAAAATGTGTGGACATAGACAACTATCTAATAAGAAAGAAAATACTATTCGATGTTAACTTGAAAAAAATAAATAAATATTTGATATTGACTTATTTGTCTACCATCTAGTGAAAAAGAAAATAATAGTTGATGTTAAATACTTTGGTAATATTATATATGCGTAAGATATGATAAGAAAATATATATATTATAAACACCATTATGTTAGTAGAATATGAATAAACAAATTTCAAAAACAAAAAAAATAAATAAATAAATAATGACATAAAACTATGTTTTGATAATATGAAATCTCTAATTTTTCATCAAAGATATGAGTTAAATTTAACATAAAAACATTCAGAAACTATTAAAAACTTGTGACTTGATATATCTCACTGCAAATTTTCTTCATCCATCAAATTATTTGTTTTTTTCTAAGTATGATATGAATAGCATATAAGAATTAGGGTTTATCAGGTAGAAGTGTAGTGCTAAAAATATTTGCAAAGAATAAACAATTAAAGATATTTTTAATACGGATAAATTTTCCTTGGTGTATCAATGAGATGCCAATAGAACCACCCAATTAATAATCTCCCATTTTAGTACAAAAATTGTGATTGGAAACTCATCTAGCTTTGTTTTGTGAGTACAAGTAATTTTAGTGGGTTTGTTTGCATTGAATTTCTTCTATTAGAAAATAATGAACCATCCAAAGTTCTCTCATTTCATAAAGAAATATCAAGAAAAATACTTACAAAGAAAGTTGTGTATCAAAACCTATTTTTAGATTTTAAAAATGTTATAATTTTCTAATTGTATTCTTATTATTCTTTTTTTTTTTAAATGTTTGTGTATCGCAAAATTAAATTGCATTGACAATCAAGTATTTAGAATATTTCATCAATGATTATGATAACTGTTATGCCTGGGAGAATAGGGCTGACGTGGTGCCCAGTTAAATGCAAAAGGTCAGACCTCGGGAAGAGTTTACTGACATTCTGGCGCAGCCACGTCGTGTGATCATGGTTACACCCACAGCCTGCTTCCGTCAGAATAGTGGGTACACGTCAGGCCAGCTAGGAGCTGTGATGATCTCGCGTGTCCAATCCCTGCAGCAAATCACGTGAATTACTCTAGAAGATGGATAATGTGACATAAAGAAGGATTTGCACGGATCATCCCACCAACTTACAGATTCAGTGATGATTACCTCAATGCATCCCAATATAAGTTGAGAGCTCCTCTCTCATTAAAGGGATTCGCACATTTACTCTTGACTAACCTCTCTCTCTCTCTAGAATAGACAACATTTGATACCTTGTATTCTCAGTGTAAAGTCAGTCGTCTAAAATGACCTGACCCTTATCAATAATAAAAACATCAGTGGACGTAGGACTTGCTTCCTTAGCATCCGAACCACTTTAAAACTGCTTTCTCACTGCATTTACTGTCATTTTCCTTTCCATTCATGTGTGTCTTTTGGGCCAACTCAACATTTCACACGTGCGTTTCGTTGGTGTCAAAATCACGCATCAACAGTTTGGCCTAGAAGGAGGGCTGATTTAGTGTTCATCCTTCATCAGGAGATCTCCAACCTACCGGTCCTACAACAACAAATGGCCCGCCAACCAGAACCTGAGCAAACCAACCAGGGCGCAGAGGGGCTCCCCTAAGTTCAGGGGGACACTTCTTCCAAAAAACCTTCAGCCCCGCAAAATGCTGCAGGAGATATCCTGCCAAGTTCACAGCTTGACCCCGCTATTAAAAGCTACCTGGAGAGGTTTGACAATACTCTCTAGACAGTTAACCGAAGGCTGGACCATTTAGACCACGGCGTGCCATCCAAGTCAGCTGCGGCGGTACAACCGCCAAAAATGCCTGCAGGTTGCGCGAAAGCGTGGCAAAGGGAAATAGCCCGTGCCACAAGCACTGCAGTGCATGACGAAAAGGGTAAGCAAGTGGCAAAAAACAAGCCCACGGGCTCCAAAGGACCAGCAAACTCTGACCGCGTCCCAAGCAGAATACCAATCTCGTTAAGACTCGGTGAAAGGACGCAGCCTGAGTTGTCCCATGCCACGTCACACCCATAAAAGTGCTGGACGGGGCGATTCTTATCACCGCCAGCAAAACGATCCTGATCGTCACCGTGCGAGAGAGTCCCACACTTCGCGGGGCGGTTCTTACCACCGCGAAGGTCATGAAAATACCCCGCACCTTTCATCGCCATCACATACCTCTAGCCAGCGTGTGTCGAGAGTGGCCGGAACCGTCGGTCGAGGCGAAGAGGAACCGGATCTCTGGACTTTCCTCAATCGTAATCGTGAGGGTCAAACTCGCATGGGTGAAAGCAATCCCCAAGCGGCTCCATTACCGCAAATTGAGGAGCTGCAGCAAGCTCTAGATAAACTACGAGCTCAACAAAACGAGCAAGGGCAGGTCACATCTGCGTCCCCCTTCTCTACCAAAGTGTTAGCCGCTCCATTCCCATCAGGATTCAAGATGCCCGACATGCGGGCGTTTGATGGAAACTCCGATCCGCAGGATCATTTGTATGAATTTAACAACCTGATGGAGCTTCACCATGTCTCAGATCTAGCAAAATGCCGTTGTTTGGCAGTAACTTTGACCTCTCAAGCCAAACGGTGGTTCAGGTCGCTCCCAGCGGGATCGATCAGTTCGTGGCCTCAAATGAGCGCGGCGTTCCTAAGGCATTTTTAAGCAAATCGGAAATTCTCGATGCCTTTGAGCTACCTCAGCAATATAAGGCAAGAAATAGATGAATCCCTCTAATCCTACATTGATCGTTTTCACAGAGAACTCAACAAGGTGGCTCATACTCCCGAAGAGTCTGTTCGGACTCTCATCATAGCCGGAGTTCGTCCACAGACCGACCTATGGAAAGAATTATAGGTTGAGGATGATGTTTCCCTAACTGGATTCTAAAACCTTGCAAAGAAGTACCTCCGGATAGAAAATTCATTGGCGGCACTCCGCCGTCACGACCTCGGCACTTCGGGCAGTACACCTGGTCGGCGAGATAGTAGAAGAGCTGATAGCAGGGGGGACGCAGACGATCAACAAAGAGGGAAGAAACCTCGTTACGAGCCCAAAAAGTCCTATGCTCTCGTCCCTCGTCGCGATCGCGACAGAAATCAATATACTTCACTGAACGCATCTGTATCGGTTATTCTTGATAAATCCGAGGAGGCCAGCCTGCTCGGAGAGCCCGAGCCCGTGAAAACTCCCGCAACTACCAGAAACAATAAAAAAATATTGTCGCTATCATCGTGACAATGGGCACCATACCGATGAATGTCGAGCTCTCAAGCAGGTGATCAAAAACCTCATCAAGTAGGGACATTTCAAGGAGTATATTGATGACTCTGCTCCCTCACAAGAGAAAAATCAGGGGGAGCCAAGTAAAAAGCGCCGCGATCAGAAAGGAGTGTGTACCCTCAATTTAATTTTCGGGGGACCGCACTTCGCGGGGAACTCACAAGATGCGCAAGAAAGGTATGCTCGCGAGGCATATCACTTGCCCATCAGAATGATGAGCATGGCATAGTGACCACAAAAGGTTCACCAGGAGGAGAAAATTTCCTTCTCCGAAAAAGATGCGGCCTGGTTGCATCGTCCTCACGATGATGCCCTTGTGATCACGCCCCTCATAGGGCGCCATAATATCCAGAGAATGTTAGTGGATAACGAAAGTGCTGTGAACATCATGTTCGCTTCAACTTTCGAAAGAATGAATTTGGACGAGGCCGACCTGAAACCTGCCTCGTTCCCTATATATGGCTTCACAGGGGACCACTTGCTCCCCAAGGGCACGATCTCCCTCCTAGTCACGTTGGGTGACTTCGACGAGGTGACCAGGATAATTGAGTTATTGATAGTGGATTGTCCATTCGCCTTTAATGGAATCCTGGAGCGACCTTTGCTGAGACACTTCAATATAGCATTTGAAGATAAAGTTCCCCACCCCAACGGGGATTGAGGAAGTTAGCGGGTCTCAGTGTTCAGCTCGGGACTGCTATGTGAAAGCAATGCAGATGGCGTGCAAAGGCAAAGGCACATCACGCGGCGATCACAACCAGACAATGGCAATTAGCCGGATCGAGCCATAGCCTAGCCTAGCCGAGGATAATATAGATCCTCGCATTCAGGACTGCCCTTCCAGTGAGCCAGTTGAGGACCTGACTGAAGTACTGGTCGACCAGAGCGAACCAAGCAGGGTGTTAAGGATCGGTAAAAATCTCAATCCCTAGCTCGCTATCGAACTGACCAGCTTCCTCAGGAAAAACATCGATGTGTTCGCATGGTCGCACGCAGATATGGTCGGGATCAGCCCGAATATTATTTGCCATGCATTAAACATCGACAGTGAAGCTAAGTCAGTTCGCCAAAAGAAGAGAGCGATGGACCTGGAGCGATATGCTGCCTTGAAGCTTGAGGTGGATAACCTCCTCTGAAATGGATCCATCTAAGAAGCACTCTATCCGACCTGGGTTGCTAACCCAGTTCTGGTAAAGAAGCCTAACGGCAAATGGCGGACCTTCGTCGACTTCACCGACCTGAACAAGGCATGTCCGAAAGATAGTTTTCCCCGGCCAAGGATCGACCAGCTCGTGGATGCAACCTCGAGGCACGAGCTACTAAGTTTTATGGACGCGTACTCAGGATATAATCAAATTCTGATGTACGGGCCAGACGAAGTGCATACATCTTTTATTACAGATCGGGGACTGTACTGCTACAAAATTATGCCCTTCGGCCTCAAGAACGCTGGTGCAACTTACCAGCGATTAGTTAACCGGATGTTCTCCGAACAGATAGGTAGATCGATGGAGGTCTATGTAGACGACATGCTGGTGAAGTCGCATGTTGCTTCAGATCACGTGGCACATCTCATTGAGATGTTCGGCATCCTCCGGCAGTACCGAATGAAGTTGAACCCCCTCAAATGTTCATTTGGAGTATCCTCGGGAAAGTTCCTAGGGTACATGGTTAACCAGCGGGAAATTGAGATCAACCCCGAAAAAATCCAAGCTCTTCTCGATATGAAGAACCTGACCAACAAAAAACAGGTTATGAGCCTAAACAGGCGTATAGCAGTGCTAAGTCACTTCATATCGAGGCTAACAGATCGCTGTTTGCCATTCTTCAATGTACTCAGGGCCAATAAGAAGTTCGAATGGACTCTCGAGTGCGAACAGGCCTTCCAGAGAATAAAGGAACACCTCGGGAAGCCACCACTTCTGTCCAAACCTCTCCCATAAGAGATCCTCCTTTTGTACCTGTCCGTCTCACAGTTCGCGGTTAGTGCAGCTTTAGTTCTGGAAGAGAACGGAACGCAATGGCCAGTATATTACACGAGCAAGCGTCTGTTGGATGCCGAGATGCGGTATCCGAAAATGGAGCGATTAGCCTATGCCTTGCTGATCGCTTCTTGAAAGTTGTGACCTTACTTCTATGCCTATACAGTTCATGTATTGACTAATTACCCACTCAAGCAGGTCCTCCAAAACCAAAGGCGTCGGGTAAATTGCTCAAATGGGTCATGGAACTTAGCCAGTTCGATCTCTATTACAAACCAAGAGCAACTGTTAAAGGGCAGGCTGTTGCCGACTTCATATCAGAGTTCTTGCATCATCTTGCGAACAAATCGGAACAGCCCAACGAAGTCATCCAGGAAACTGTTCAAAATCTCTCTACCTGGACCCTCTACGTCAATGGATCATCAAACAGAAAGAGGGCCAGAGTGGGTCTTCTCTTGTTGAGTCTCGAAGGGGCCCGCATTCATGGTATTCTCTGGTTCGATTTCAAAGCAACTAATAATGAGGCCAGTATGAAGCCCTGCTCGCTGGACTTAGGTTGGCCAAGGAAATGGCGCAACCACGATCAGCGTCCACAGTGACTCCATGCTGTCGTTAACCAGATTTTGGAAGAGTATCAAGCCAAGGAAGATAACATGATCAATTATCTGAAGAAAGCTAAGGTCGCACTTGAGTCGTTCAAGCACTTCACGATCACTCAAATTCCCAGAGAAAACAATTCTGTGGCGGACGCCTTGGCAAGGATAGCCTCATCATTAGACTCGGATGCACTGGAGAACATTTCTGTTCGATTCATTGAAATCCCCAGTATCAGCCCAATCGAACAGGCCGTGAATGTAACGGGTTCAGACTCATGGATGATCCCCATTACTCGGTATCTCAAGGATGGGATCTTGCCTGACGATAAGGTCGAGGCAAGGGTTCTACGAACAAGATCTGCTCGCTACACCTTCATTGGAGACCAGCTGTATAGGCGAGGGTTTAGTGCCCCTTTCCTCCGATGTGTAACCAGCGAAGAAGCGGATTACATTATGAGGGAGATATATGAAGGGATCTGCGGTAATCACACCGCCCCGCGATCTCTTACGAACAAGGTTGTTCGTCAGGGGTACTATTGGCCTCGAATCTAAGATGACACCTACAACTTTGTCAAAAGGTGTAATATATCGCGAGCTCCCTCCCACGAACTGATAACCATGACTAGCCCTTGGCCTTTTTCCATGTGGGGGATCGATCTCATCGGTCCCATGCCAGTCGGTAAAAAGGGAGTCAAATATGCCGTGGTCGCGGTAGATTACTTCACCAAATGGGTGGAAGCCGAACCATTAGCCGCGATCACGACCAGAAAGCTCAAAGACTTCGTTTTCAAGAATATTGTATGCCGCTACGGAATTCCTCATACCGTCATCTCGGATAATGAGAAACAGTTCGACAACGAGGAATTCAAGCAGTTTTGCGACGAGCTGGGCATCCATAAAAAATTCTCCTCAGTTGCAAGACCGTAAGCAAATGGCCAAGTTGAAGCTGTCAACAAAACCATCAAGCACACTCTGAAAGCCAAACTTGGCGTAGCCAAAGGGAATTAGGCCAACGACCTCCCTAAAGTCCTATGGGCGTATAGAACAACTCCAAGAACCTCCACCTTAGAAACACCTTTTTCGCTAGCATATGGATGCGAAGCGATGATCCCTGTAGAGGTGGGAACTGGTTCACTTCAGAGGGACTTATATAATGAGGCCGACAACGAAGCACTTATGAGAGCAAACCTAGATCTTGTTGAAGAACATCGCAGCAAGGCTTCGCTAAGGATAGCAGCTTATCAGCAACGTGCAAAGAGCTTCTTCGATTCAAAGGTCAGGCGAAGAGACTTCCAGGTCGGCGACCTTGTGTTAAAGGAAGTTCTTCTTGGTACCAGGGAACCAAGTGCGGGAGTGTTAGGACCAAACTGGGAAGGTCCATACCACATCGACAAAGTGATAACACCGGGGACTTATCATCTCAAAAGGCTGAACGGTTCCAAAGTGCCCCGAGCTTGGAATGTTAAGCCCCTTCGACCATACTATCAGTAATTCCGAACTCAGTTTTCCTTATAAATTAACTTGTGATTTGTGTAAATAATTTCCTTGTAAAGTATCATTTTGTGCGCTTGTAACAATCTTGTAATCTTGTTCGTGTGAATGTGTTATGTTATCACACTTGTTCCAGTAAATGTAAGCAATCAGGAAGTACTCATGTATAATAAAGCGAACAGAAATTGTAAAAGCAAAAATGTATTTCATTAATGTGGAGTACAACAAGCAAAATGGCATGACTACAAGCACTAATCCGGCTCCTAGAGGGCCGACCTCATTGTCCTAGGGCTGGTCAGCTGAGGGTTTATCCGAGGGGTATCCCGAACCTCCTGCCCGGGAGGCCGCCGCTTCATCATCCTCCCGCGCCATGGACATAAGTGTATCTCGCCAGTCTTCCGAGAGGTTGAACATGTCAAGTCGTGGATTCTTCGGTCGCAAGGCATAAATAGACTCGATCGCCCATTCGACAGTCTTCTCCTCTACCTCTGCTGCCTGATTATGCATCTCTTGTGTCAAGGAAGCAACTTTTCCTTGACTTACCTGAAGTTCAACTTCGAGACCTTGCCTTCGATTCTCGGAGGCGGCCTTCGCTTCTCGGAGGCGTCCCTCTCTTGTTCTGTTCGCAAGGCTTGCGGAGAGGTCACTTTGAGCTCCTGGTCCTTCTCCCCGGTCTCCTTGGAGAGTCTGGCTATGGTCCTTTGTAGCTCCTTTATTTCCTCTCCATGCTTCTCGAGCTACACTTTTTGAAAGTCCACCGTATGAACAGCCGCATCTCTTTCGTTCAGGTACCGATTCGCCGACTCAGAAGACAGGTTTCTCTCTGTTTCGGCGACTTCCAGGCTTCACTTGAACATTGCGTTCTCTTCCTTCAGAGCAACGTCTCCCTTTGTGGCTCCTAGTTGAACCTTCTCCAGGGACATTCGCATGGAAAGAAGAGTTTGCGAACAAAGAAAGATAGAGTTAGCTAATCAAAAGAAGCTAAAGGAAGTCCTCGCCGAGGACAATTTGTTAACCTTGCTTAAGTGTTGGACCAATGTGGACATTAGGTCCACATCATTGGAACTTGCGAACTGCTCGAATGATTCCGAGAGTTCGCATTCCAATAAGGTGTAGACCACCAGCTGCAGGTACTCCAACAGGTTCCCCAGCGAGTCCAACACTAGAGTATCCTTCTTCGTGGCTTCAGCAGTGGTCGTGTCGTCCATCAGTTCCTTACCCGACCTTCTCACGTCCGGCTGCGACCTCTTGGGTTGATCGCCCTCAAATTCGATCTCTGACTCTTCAACCTAAATCTGTCTCCTCTTCTTTCGCTGGGCCGTTGTCTTCAGCCTCGGGCAAGCAGGCGACTGCTGGGAGACCTTCATGGTTCGTATTGGTGCGTCCTCTAACGGTTGTGCCTGAGAAGTTCCAGAAGGTCACGCCGGTGGGCCTGATATTGCGCCTTCAGCTAGGGGAACGGTCAGAGTAGCATCGGTCGCCTTGGCTTTGCTTAACCGAGGGAAATTGAGTGGCTTTCGTCGCGACTACTCTGACTCCTTCGGAGGCATGGTTGCTGCATGCAAAGCATCATTAGTAAAGATATCTCATTTCACGACCAGAAAAGGATCAATTAGCAGGACTTATTCAATGGGGGCTCTAACGACGCATTTGCGTTGAAGAAACTGTATTTTCGCAAATTCGCGGTCGTCACGAGTTTCTTCGCGTCGCGCTTGTCCTCGAGTAGGGAGCCGAAATGCACGATCCTACTTCTATCGAATAGCAGCCCTAAGTTGGTAGTCTTGTTAACTGTCAGAAAGGAATCAGGTCGTTAGAAAGAGCACATTTCGAATGTAATGAATTTGTAAAAAAAAAAAAAAAAAAAAAAAGAGGCCTACTCGGTTCCTCGAAGCGGCAATGGCTGTCATAATGAAAGAAGAAAAACTTCATTTCATAGGCCCCGTGTTGCTTGGATAACTGTGTATTCTTTCGGCGATAGTAGGTCGCCTGAATAAGTAATAAGAATCCTTGTCCTTGCTCTTTTTCAAAAAATATGAGTAGCCGACCTCCGTCGGGGTTAGCTCGCCCAGCCTATTCTCGTGGCACGTGATGTACATTGCAACGGCAATGACATACACGTTCGGAGTCAACTACATCGGTACGACCCCGAAGTGGTCTGAAAGCGACCTGATGAAAGGGTGGAAGGGGATCAGTCCCCCACCCTTGATGATCTCCTCGGAGACTGCGGCCAGACCACTTAGCGGGTATTGCGATGAGTGTGCCACGTCGAGGAAAGCGTCCACCTCGATACCATACTGTTTTATTACCCTCTCGAGCTCATCCTCAGTAAGTACCGAGAAGACCTCGATAGGGATACTTGGAGCACCCTGTGGGGACGAACCGGTTCCCTGTCGGATCTGGTTGTTGAGGGGTCCATTTTGCTGGTCTACAAAAGTGACAAGCAGAAGGGTCATTTAGCCGCTGTACGCTATTTCGTACGATGACGTGGGAGGAAACAAACTCCCTAAGTCCCAAAGGAAACCCTAATGGCATGATTCGAGTCGCCATTCATGGCTCAAACCTGACCTAAGCATCTCGTCTCCGATAGGCTACCGGAAGACAGACGCCATTTAACCATGGAAAATAATGGAACAAAAACAGAGAGAAACTCTTACCTCTCAGAGTATGAGAATAGCTTCCGCTTCGAATACTAGAAAAATGCTAGTTTGGAAGGCAAAGGTTCCAGGTTTGTGAAAATCTTTTACTCTCTGTGAAAAAGACTCTAGTGACATTGCCTGAGAAAGACTCGAGCTTTTTATAGCGTATGAATCGGCGTTTGGATTTCTTGGAATCGAAACGGCGTTTGGGCGGCAAAGGTTTCTCACCGTTGATCACAGCCACGTGTCACACATCAATAGGAAAGAGTGAGCGTCACGACGGGATAAAGTCAAACCTTCATCTTTCCCGTTGAAAAGCTCAAACGACGGCCATTTCTCTTTCTCAAAGCATTAATTGCGTCTCAAATCTACATTTAATGCTCTGATAAGGGGTGTCGTTCCAACGTATAATGCATTTAATGTCCTGATAAGGCGTACTGTGTCAGCGTACAATGCATTTAATGCATCTGGTTGGCACTTATCACACACAAGGCACATCTGTCAGCACAAAGACTATTTCATTAAATGCACCCATATCAAAAGCACAACAGGTGACGTCTAACGAAATCAGGTTGCTCGTCCTCTGCAAACAATGATCATGCGAGGTCGTGTTCACAAAAAAGTGCTGTCCCGACCTACTTTCAAACAGGTCGGAATCACCAGAATTTCCAGGAATCATCCAATTGCGGCATGACTGGTAGTTTCCAATGTTCGATTCTCAAACCTTAAAAACCAGGGGACTTCTGTTATGCCTAGGAGAATATGGTTGACGTGGTGCCCAGTTAAGTGCGAAAGGTCAGACCTCGGGAAGAGTTTACTGACATTCTGGCGCAGCCGCGTCGTGTGATCATGGTTACACCCACAGCCTACTTTCGTCAGAATAGTGGGTGCACGTCAAGCCAGCCAGGAGCTGTGATGATCCCGCGTGTCCAATCCCTATAGCAAATCATGTGAATTACTCTAGAAGATGGATAATGTGACATAAAGAATGATTTGCACGGATCATCCCACCAACTTACAGATTCAGTGATGATTACCTCAATGCATCCCAATATAAGTTGAGAGTTCCTCTCTCATTAAAGGGATTCGCACATTTACTCTTGACCAACCTCTCTCTCTCTCTAGAATAAACAGCATTTGATACCTTGTATTCTCAGTGTAAAGTCAGTCGTCTAAAACAACCTGACCCTTATCAATAACAAAAACATCAGTGGACGTAGGACTTGCTTCCTTAGCATCCGAACCACTTTAAAACTGCTTTCTCACTGCATTGACTGTCATTTTCCTTTCTATTCACGTGTGTCTTTTGGGTCAACTCAACATTTTACACATGCGTTTTGTTGGTGTCAAAATCATGCATCAACAATAATCATTTCAAATTAAGTCCACTAAGTACACCACAATCAAATTAATTATTTCGTTTCTATATTTCAGTCTAATATATATATTCTTAAATTTAAAGTTTTTAAAGGTTGAAATAGTAGGCTTAGGCCTCTAGACTACATTTCAAGGTTGAATAAGCGTTGTTACAATTTTTGGCATTTCTAAACAGTAGGTGATTTGTAGACTCTGCACTTAACCTTAAGCAATGATAAACATAACAAGTATAATCATTAAAGTTAAGAACAAATCGCATAATTGCAACCTAAAATAACCTCTCTTTTTAAACTAGAGAATTTCACGTTTCTCTTTATCTTATGAGGTGGGTATGTATCTCCTTTTGTTTTATAACTAAAATTAGATCTATAAGACAACTAAAAGAATTAAAGAATATCTTATAATGGCAACAAACTAAGATGCCTTCTAGAAGCGCCAAGTCGCAATTAATGGCCAATAAAAAAAAAAATTATGTTGCACCAGCATACATAGATTGTCGTAATATATATATATATATATATATTGCTTTACTACTGTATAAGCAAAAAATTCAAATTGTAACTCTAGCAATTAAAAGAATAACAGGAAAGGAGATATAAAATTAAAAAGAGAAAATTGCACGCACAGATTGATTGACAAAATACAAAAGCGTAATGGTGTATTAATTCAATTTAATCTCAATTTCTTCTGTTTCTAAATGATTTAATGCCTATCTTTACTTGCTTGAACTTCACAAAATTAAAATTATTATTCAATGAACTTGTCTCTTGTGATATTACTTGAAGCATACACCACTTATCTTTTGCTGTTGTTGGTTAATAAAGATACTTTTATTTTTTGTAAATGATACGAAAGGTTGAGATTGTATTTTAATTAAGATCCTGAATATTTTGCATTTGGCATGTTATATAAAGGATGAATTGATGTGATATTTAATATAAATTAATTAAACATTATTTAGGATTGAGAAGTTTGAGATAATATTCCATGATAATTTTGTAGTATAGAATAGAGTAAACGACATATTCTCATCCGAAGTTCGGCGAAATCCCAAGTTGGTAACCCTGGTTCCATTTATTCCAAATTCCCACTCTTAAAATAACACTATTAACAATTTTTAGGATAAAGAAATGTGCTATTACCATAATACGCTTAACAAATAAATTAATAAATACTTATTAACTACTAAATAGTAAAATTATAAAATTAACCATCTTATTTTCAAATTATTTTAATAACACCCTCGAAAACTACAGACCCTATCAGTTTTTCCCCAATCTGGGCTGTTTCTGACGGCATTGAACCCCGTGGTCACCTCCATCACCTTCCCCATAGCCCATCGTCCAAAACCCCTCTAGTTCTTGACTCAGTGGCCCCTCCAATCATTGATGCCGTTAGGTTTAGGGTATTGCTATTCCTTGTCGGATTCCGGTTGATTCCGACGGCAACAATCCAATTGGACACCACCACTGCAACCAGCGTCTCCAACTCTACAAAACCCCTATGTCCCCAGCAACCGTTTAGTCATCGTTTGTCGGCCGAGAGTTTCGTGTTCATCACATTTTTTGGAGCTATCGTGGCTAGCAAACGATGAGCTGTTGTGGCTAGGAAGGTAAAGGGTTTTGTAGGGAGTCAAACGATGGTGTTGGTTGGGATTGTTGTCACTCAAAATGGCTGAAAATCGGCAAAAAAAGTCACACAACACCGCTACCATGGTCGGTGATCGGCGAGTGATAAGGGGTTGTAAATGATAAGGTTTTTTAAAGGGAAGGATGTGGTTCAAATAGTAGTGACAATAGTGATTTTAGGTGGAAGAATCACTGGAAAAGGGTAAAAAATGTTGAGGGCTACATCTGCTAACATGCATTGGAGTCTTGTTAGAAGCAGTAATCTGCTAACGTGCGTCATCTCTTACAAAATGACTAATTACCCCTTTATTATTATATTAAACAATTTTTCATCACTTGAATGTGAGAATTTAAAATAAATGTAACCGCATCGTCAAATCGCGGTGGGAATATGTGGTTTACTCTATAAAATATTATCTCTTACGAGGATCAAGACTAATTAATGATGAATTGATGTGATAAGAAATATAAATTAAACAAATAGGTAAAAAAATTTGATATTAGAGATGTGTATCTCCAGTTTTATTTTTATTATATAGTAATTAATCACATGGGTATTTATCTTTACACTCAACACAAATGTGAAACTAAAGATGTCTATCTCTAGTTTTATTTTTATTATATAGTAATTAATCACATGGGTATTTATCTTTACACTCAACACAAATGTGAAACTAAAGATGTCTATCTTTAGTTTTATTTTTATTATATAATAATTAATCACATGGGTATTTATCTTTACACTCAAGACACTGTGATATTAAAGATGTGTATCTCTAGTTTTATTATATAGTATTTAATCACATGGGTGTTTATCTTTATACTCAACACACATGTGATATTAAAGATGTGTATCTCTAGTTTTATTATATAGTATTTAATCACATGGGTGTTTATCTTTATACTCAACACACATGCGATATTAAAGATGTGTATCTCTAGTTTTAATTTTATCATATAGTAATTAATCACAAGGGTATTTATCTTTAATACACTCAACACACATGAAAGTCTATTCATCCTTAACTGAAATACTTAAAATTAGAAATGAAAGTCTATCATCCATTACCAAATTAAACTAATTGAAAAATGAATTTCTTAAAACTATGAAAATTGAATATAATTTGAAAAGTGGGTGTATTTAACTTATTATATAAAATGCAGGAATAATTACTTTGTTTCAAAATGTCGTATTGTTTTTTAATTTATTTCTTGGGTAAGTAGTATTAATCCGAAAATTATTAATGGGGAGACATTTAAAAACAAAAAAAACAAAACAAAACCAAAGGAAAGGAAACATTGACAAATTGTATTTTTGTCAATAAACAGACTCTTATTTATCAATTAATTAACACTTCTCAAGAATAATACATTGAAGAAAAACTGAAAGAGATAAAGATTGTCAATATTATTAAGTAGAGAAATATTTATTTTATTGAATACTCTCTATGATACAACTATTGAACTTTCTTATATAGCATATCCAAGTTATTTTCATTCACTAGCTAAAAATAAAATAAACCCTATTTAAAAGTAAAATAAAAATATTCTAAAACTTTGTATATATTCTAATTATAAATAATTTCTTCATGTAAAAACTTCCAATGCCACCTCATCTTTTTCATCAACTTCAATGAAAAAATCATAAATTAAGGCTATAGTTGAGATGGCTTATTTTTAAAAGCTTAAATAATAATTTTCAATAAATAAATGTTAATTTTCTATTGGTTCGTGGTACAACCTCAAAATGTTGAGGTGGTAACATAGAGATATTCTAGATTTTCTCTTATTAATTACTCCAATAACATTAATTATTTTTAAAACTTGATTTGTCTTAGGTTATAAATTTTTTATTAGTCCTACAAATCATTGTTTATATAAGTAGACTTCCTGAAAAGTTTTATTCTGCAACTATTTAAACCCCTAAACATTTCTCTCTTTAAAAATCAACTACATTCAGGAACCAGATGTCTCAAAACCTTAAAAGTTCCCCAAGCCTCCCATGGAAGCCCTGGTTCTTGATGAACTTCCTCGCCTATATTGTCGACGCCAGTCGCCGCCCTAACATTACCGTCAACCGCCGTCTCTTCAACCTCTTTGACTTGAAATCTCCACCATCAAAAAACCCCATTAACGCCGTTGCAACCTTAGATATCGTAGTTGACACTTCTCGTGACCTCTGGTTTCGCCTCTATACACCTGAAAAAGGAGGTGGAGATGACGTTAGCATGCCTGTCATTTTTTACTTGCATGGCGGAGGATTTTGTTACTTGCAAGCCAATTCATTTAGCTTTGATAGGTTTTGTAGAAGGCTAGCCAAGGAGCTTCATGCCGTAATAGTTTCTATCAACTATCGTCTCGCCCCAGAGCACAGGTATCCAAGTCAATGTGAAGATGGTATTGATGTGCTCAAGTTTGTTGACACCACAAACATTGAAAGATTCCCTTCTTGTGCTAATCTCAAGCATTGTTACATTGTTGGAGACAATGCGGGTGGCAACTTGGCGCATCAAGTAGCACTTAGAGCCACTCAGAACAATTTTTTGAAGCTGGAGATCATTGGACTTATAGCGATTCAACCGCTTTTTGGTGGTGAAGAAAGGACAGAATCAGAAATTAGGCTTCACAAATCTACATTATTGCCGATGGAGCGGACTGATTGGATGTGGAAGGCTTTACTGCCAAAAGGTTCAAATAAAGACCATCCGGCAGTGAACATTTTCGGGCCGAATGCGGTTGATATTTCGGACGTGAAGTTTCCCGCGACGATTGTATTTGTTGGAGGGTTAGATACATTGCAAGATTGGCAAAAGAGGTACTATGAAGGATTGAAGAAAAGTGGAAAAGAAGCTTATTTAATAGAGTACCCTAATGCTGTTCACTCTTTCTATAGTCACCCTGAGATTCCTGAGTCATTTATGCTGATTGAGGAGTGCAAGGATTTTATAAGAATTCAATCTGCTAAAAGTTAATTGAATGATTTTAGGTGATATAGAGTTACCGCATTATTATGTGTATCTGTTGAAAAAAAAAAAAAAAAAGTTATGCGTTTGTTTAGTTGTGGTATTTTTAAAATATTATTGTAAAATTGAGTTGGATTATTATTTCGAGAATAAGATTTCAAAAATATGTGTTTGGTAGAGTATTTAGTTGGGTTATTATTATGAGAATATAATTTGATGTTTGGTAAAGTATTTAGGATAATATATAGAGTTGAATAAATTGTAGTGGCTGACGATGGTGGTGGCTATTCAAGTTCGTGCGACAGTAGACCTTGAAGCCTGAAACGTCTGGGCAATGGGCAGATCTTGAACGGTGGTGTGTTTGGAAGACAACACGACGGTGATGAGTGGTGGTGGAAGCCGGTGGCCTAGGGTTGAAGGAGGATGGCCGACGATGGTGGTGGATCTTGGAGATCGTGCAACGGTGGTGGTCCAAGGCTAAAGCATGTGGGCATTGCAAGAGGTTCAATGGTTATGGAGGAGGAAGAGAGATTTCCGGTGATGAGTGGTGGCGGAAGACAGACAATGTGCGGTGGGTGGAACAGATTTAATTTTTATGGCCGTTTTTGGGACAGAGATCTTGGGAAAGGAGAGCTGCAAGATCTTGGGTTTTTTTTCTGATTCAAGTGGAAGATCGTTTGGAGATAGATTTGGGAATTGAGTAGAAGATCATTTGTGACCGTGGTGAAGGAGTGAAGACAGAACAAGAAGAAAGACAAAAAAAAAGTGAAGAAAGAAGAAGAAGAAGAAGAAGAAGAAGAAGAAGAAAGCATTGCAAAATGTCAACATATTAAAGACAGACAACGGTCACAATTGTGAGGAATCAAATTTTGAAGATCGTATTTTATGAATAATAAAACAAACACTCACTCTGAAAATAGGATAGGAAATATGGTGGAAAATAGTAAAACATGTTATTTCCCTGAATATTTGAATAAAACTGTGTGTGTTGTTCATTCAATGAAATATGTGATATGGTGCTATAATCTATACATTTTTTGCATTTATAATGCGTTAAAATTTTCATGTTTTGGCAAGAAAATTGATCATATGTAATGGATTATAAGTTTGCTGAAACCAGAAATAGTCAAATGCAAACGTTAGCATTAGTAAAGGGTGGATTATCATTTACCAACTAGATATGTAATTTTGTAAGTTCTCGTTTTTGTAGAAATACTTATATGGGACAGTTTCACCACCTCACACGGTTGACACATTGATACCATCCAACAATATAATGGTATGTACTATCCCATTTTTGTCAAATGTCTTCTCAGCATGATTCACAAATAACTATCCATTATGATTCATCAAAAACCACCATCATATATAAGAGGTAAGTTTCAAAGTTAATAACATGTGTCTTTTTCTTTATTATATGTTCTCATCATGTCAACCAAGTGAGATGGTAAAGTTAATTTGATAAAAAGAGCTCAATTATTATGCCTGGAAAGTACACATATATACCGCCCAATAAACCTAGACTACTGTTAAACAATCCTAAACTAATTCTAAGTTTACCGAAACCGGAAATAGTCAAATGCAAACATTCGCATTACTAGAGCACAGATTACCTTGCAAGTTCTTGTTTTAGAGAGAACTTATATGGGATAGTTTTACCACCTCACATGGTTGACATAGTGAGATATCCAATAATATAATGGTATGTATTATCATATTTTTGTCAAATATTCTCTTTTATTCATCCGTCACCAAGATTCACAAATAACTATCCATTATAAGAGTTAGGTTTCAAAATTAATAATATGTGTCCTTTTCTTTATTGTATGTTCTCATCATGTCAGCCAAATAAGGTGGTAAGATTGTCCGATGTAATTTTTTTTTTTTTTTTTTCCCTTTTGTTTAACTATTTGAAGAGTTGTTGATAGGAAGGAAATGATTTTGTGTTCTCTACTTGATTGATGCAAATGGGTTATTTTCATAATTTCATTGTTACTTTAAGGCAGCCAAGAAGTGTTCAATAAATAATACATATTTCAATATTTTATGCAACTCATGATATAATATTTTTGTACAGTGTAGTGATCTTTCTAATTATTAAAACGGTAACTGATTATTGCCAGTACTAGAAAAACCTCCTTTCTTAATTAATAGTTATTACCTGTTAAGAAAGGTGTTCCTTAACAGTTTTTAAACTATCATTAAAACCCCTGTCAAGAAAGGATTAACCAAAAAATAAGAAATTTGAATAATAATAATATTAATCAAATTTTATTAATAATAATAATAATCCATCCTTTATAGCTTAAAAACTGTCAAAAAGTTTTTTTGTAAATATTTCTTTTTAAATATTTTTATTTTGTAATTAGTTTATTTTCCTGATTATTACCAATTAAATAATAGAATAATTCATGAAATTTTTCATAATATTCCTCAACCAACAACAATGATCACAATTCAACAATAAACTTAAACATTCAACAATCTTTCAATTGATTTAGTAAACGAAATTGATCGATAGTAGTATTGCCATCGGTAAGGTTCAACCAGAGATTATCCCTTTTATCACACTTAGCACGTTTCCACCCAGCTGGCGGATCAATAACACCATTGTCGATCTGTTGCAAATTCATTGCATATGCAGTGGTTTGCTTCTGATTAGCTGTCCATGCTGCAACTGGTCTTTCCGCTCAGCACCCTCAGCCATTAAGATGGCATCCACTGCCAACCTTACCTGCAATGTTTCACATGGAACAATCATAATAAGATCTTTGCTTGAGACGATAGAAATAGTTTTACAGCAAAAATAATAAGAAAGCAAAACAACAATTACCTTCTCGGGTAACTCCACATAAGGAAAAGGAAGTGTTACATAATCAGGCAATATGACTATATTATGAGTTTCGTCATATTCAGCTTCATTGTTGTCAAATCCCCCTTCAACACCTGAAAGTAGACCACATATTTCTCCTCAAACAGCAATATCATAGAATGTATAACCAATAACATCAAGCATGACCTTCTTTTACAATAATAGATGCAGCATTAGACACACATAGACAGTAAAAAATATTTTGATTAGGATTTTGTTTTTTTAAGCTGTAAATAAGGCCTTCTATCATTACTAAGACAGCTCAGTCTTAAAATATAGAAAGACAAAGGCCAAATAGCCCTATGCATCCTTCCTATATGTCCTACAACACAAAGAACCTAATATCATTTAGGTTTTCCTAACAATGAACTAAGAACTGTGATGATGTTGCAAAACTACAAAGGAAATGAGAATTTATGTCAAGATAAAGCTTAAGCATCAAATGTATGCATGAAAAAGAAAGATGGTGAGCAAGGGAGTATTGATTGGAAGGAGTGGCTATGTTGAACCTCCAGCACTATATATATTTGATAACAAACAATATATCAATAAGAAAGAAAGGATTCAAAGGAAGTGAACCAGTATTCCACCACAAAGAACCTTATCTATTAATCTTGAACACATAATTTGTTATTAGAGTTCTCTCGATAGATCCAATCAGTCTGCCATTAGATTGTTCTTATCATCAATAATGACCCATCTGCAAAATTACTGAGTACTTGAAAAGCTCTCACACACACTCTCTATTATTCTCTGCCCCTAACAAATATCCCCGAGGAAAAAACAAAAAAGTAGCATAAAAAATAACATCAACCTCAAGCCATTCTGAAACTTATCCAACACCAGAAGCCCATAAAAATGTAAGAATAAAACTGTCCCACAAGAAATTGCCTCCTCTGCTCTAACATCTTCAAAAATTTCTTATTCGTTTCTTGACAAATAAACCAAAAAAAAAAAACACCTCCAAGAAACAACATCTCCATGACCAACCATGCATGAGGGAGAGGCACACACACATAATAGCAAGGTTCTTTTTCTGGAAGCAAATTGCGACAAGTTTATGGACACAGCATAGCAAACTTTGCATAATTATCATTAACTTTCATTTCTTACTCTCTAAGTCCAGAATTTGATTTTGCTTATTACATAGCTCACCTCTAAACAAAATCTTAAAGAATCACAACAAAAAAGGCATAAAACTGAAACACATAAAATATCCGTAGAGGTTGAATTGGAACTAACATGTAGAGATAGTCTTTCTAATTTCCCCCCATTTCTAATTATTCCCACCTATCTGATTGAAATAAAAAATAATATTGAATTACATATTTTATTCCCAAAATAATTAAATTCTAGAGTATAAAATTAGTACAATTGACAAGACTCTAAACCATAAGAGGGAGGGATTCAATTAAATTCATTTCTTCAAGTATTCTAAACACACTCTACAAGGAAATGATTCCTTGAAAATCACAAGTGTAAGCAACTGCAGACCTGGCAATGGCAGATTTTCCCTTTTTAGTCAACATAATTAGAAAAAAGATTGACCTGAAAACATGCCTAATGACCGATTGACTTTATAATGCACTTGAGATCTATATATATACCTTTTTCCCTTTTTAGTCAACATAATTAGAAAAAATATTGACCTGAAAACATGTCCAATGACCAATGTGACTTCGTAATGCGCTTGAGATCCAAGAAATACAGCATCGAACTCGTGAAACTCAGTACTATCCTTCCTTGTAAACATCTGTAGCATGGAACTTAAACCTTGTAAACATCTGTAGCATGGAATTCAAACCTTGTAAATTACTGATACCAAAAAACATGGCATTCAAGAAATTAGTAGAGCCTAAAATAAATCCATTAAGAAGTGAAGTAACATGAAACTAGCATTAGGTTAGGACCAAGAGCTTATTTCACACAAATCTTAACTAAAGTTGCAGACAATTGGATTAAAGTATAGAAACTAACTAATGGGTCTAAAATATGGCATATGAAAAATAATCAATCTGTCAATCCAAAATTCCTTACTCTAAGTTTTGCACAAAACTAGTTATAAAAGACTTATTATCAAAGATATGTTTTATCAATAACTCTCATTCAACCGAAACGTAATAAGCTTGATACACCAAATTCACTTGTTTTCTTGAGCTATAAACATTGTAGTATTAAAAGAAATTGAATTAATTATCTCAAAAACAACGAAAGAGAGCAAAGGGCAAGTATTTTGCCATGAGAGAGCAGTAGCAATTGAGAGAGTGATGCTAGGCTTCTCTGCAACCTGAGAAATGTTTATTACAAATAGTGAGAAAGAAACAACGGAGCAAAAGAAATCTATTCAATACATTTCTCCAAAGGATCCTGGATGTGTGCATATGTCCACGTTTGCAGTTGCTTCTGCACATCATAACATTGTTCAAAGAAATTTAATCCAGCCAAATTAGTGCTAGTCTAAATGAAAGTAAACCTCAAACGAAAGAGAAACACAATTTATGCCTGACATAAGCACAAGCTAGATCTTTCTTTTTCAAATAAGTCTCCAGCAGTTCATCAAGTGGGACTAGTGGAGTGTTAGGTCCAACAAAACTGAAAGACACACCAAATTCTATTAGAAAACTATACCTGTTTGCTGTTCTAGAGTTGCATAAGAAGTTGACCCCTGTTTGTGTATGCTTTCCAACACTTCCACCTTGCACCTTTTTATCCTGCAATTAATCATTAAATGAATTTACAAGAGAAGAATATTTATTAAAAAACAAAAAATGTGCATGTATTTTGACCACTAAAGCTTATAAACTTAAAAGACCTAGAGTATAGGTATCTACAAAAAGTCAATCAAAGGCAGCATCATCACATGCTGAGATGATTTGACACCAAATACATCCTCACTTCTTTCAATAACATTCCCAGCAACTAGATACCTCGGCCATTAAAATAATCTCTCACTTCTACATCATTAAAGTCAATCTCCATATATCCCCCAATGCCAAATGAATCGAGCATGTGATATAAACTAAACCATAAGTGGACAACTTAAAAAAGATAAAAGTTTGGACAGACGCATCACACATCACAAAAATTAGGACAACTTGTCATGAAACAAAGAATATACTAGGCGAAAATAAATCTCTACTTTCTCAGTGAATCAAACCATTGATGTTCAATGAAGATAATACTACACAATGAAATAAAGCATTAAAATTCTGCCATGAAAATTGAAAGAGTACTTCTGTAGCAAGAATTGCACAGTAATTTCTATGCACACAGATAATAATATAAAACTCTACCCACAAGTATATCATCTTAAATAATATGCGTAAACAGCTCTCATACCAGACCTATATCATGTTAACATACCTTCAAACAACCCAACAATTTCATCAATATGAAAACCAAAGAAGACACCATTGCTAGTAAATTAAAATCTGAAATGTTGAGTAGACCTACTAAAAGCATGAAAAGTTTTACTCATGAAGAGAGCAGGTCAAATGATACAAACACCTAAATCTTGTTATATCTAAATTTCAAAAGAGTGAACTTCCAAAAGATCACAACATTTCCAAACGTGCCTCATTCACAACCCAAAAAGAATTTAAAAATAAATAAATAAATATACATACAAATACCTCTTGTTATTGAGGTCATTATCATCCCCAGCCTCCTCGTCCTCAGCTTCTTCATCCCTGGCTTCCTCATCCTCAGGTTCTTCATCCCCTGCTTCCTCATCTTTAAAGTCATCATCTTCAGCTTCTTCATCCGGTGATGACTAGGCTGAATTACCTCCCAGCTCTGCATCAAGAAATGCAGCAAAGTCGTCGCTGCTGGATGAATTTACTGGAGAATCAGCCACAAAACTCATCTGATAATCATTGAAATGAAACACCTTCAATTTAAATGTCCGGATAGAAGTTGACGATGAATTGAAGTAAGAAGTACAAAACATGAAAGAGCAGCTTGATTGACCAAAAAGAGAGAGAGAGAGAGAGAGAGAGAGAGAGAGAGAGAGACCTTTGATCAAATTAATTCAAAAAATAAACAAATGATAAGCACTACGGTTGACATCAAGGAAGCTTGATAGAGAAACCATCACAATTACATAGCACATGGTAGCAATTTCAAAATGTCATTCAGTGATTTCGCAATTAAAAGCACAAGTAATAAGGTCCAAAGCAAGAAATGTGGCATCAAATACTATGAAACATAAAAGTACAAAAGCACTTTCGAGATGAAGTAAAACCTTTTGCCCTAATCGCAACGAGAAGAAGATTGAGTAGAACAAAGCAATTACACGAATCCCAACGAGAAGAAGATTGAGAAGCAAAGAGCAATTAGAAGATTGATTGAGAAGATTTGAGAAGAAGATTGATTGTCGCAAAATGGGTGGGAATTCAACGCGGGGAGGGGGTGGGGTTTGTTTTTTCGACTTAATTAACAGTTAAAAAAAATGTCACAAAATTGAAACTACAACCGTCAAATAAAAATTATTATAATTTATTTTTGAACAAATCTTTGTAGTTAATAAATATCAAAAATTATTCAAAACAGTTAAGAAACAATTTTTTTAGAAAGATAAAAAATATCTATCAATTCATTCTATTAAAGATGATGGTTTTTCTAATTGTATCGAATCCATTAGATGCAATTTTAAGAAATAAGAAGTAGTTGCAAAATTATCAAAATCTCAAACAGTACATTGCATTAACAAGAGCTACTACTGATACGGAAATGTTACAGAATCTGTTTGATGAATCGATGAGTTCTTCTAAATTTGTTCTATCTGTAATTTTTTTTGTCGTTCTCATAAATCTCCTTAAATGAATCATCGATGAAAACGACTAAAGTTCTATGTTTAATGAATGCAACCCTAAATCTAACGGTTAACCAATAAAAAGGCCAAGGTTTGAATAAAACGAGTTTGAGACTAATGAAAAGATGATACCCTTGGTTTGTGAAAAAGAAGTTCAAGGAGATTGATGAAAAGGCTACCCCCTTTGGTTTAACTTTTCAAACCCTATCCTATTCAATCTAGTGAAATACATGTTTGTTTTAATATTAACTATTCAATTCAAAATCCAATCTTATTATATTCAACTCAAAACATTTATCAATAACTTTTTTCAATAAAAATTTATAAATTAATAAAAACACTCCTATCCACCCAACTATTGTTGTCGGTAGTCGGCCACCACCACTGAACGATGCTGAAAGTCATCGGAATAACATACGATCGGTTGGATCTAGCTGTTCGTGCATTGATCTGACTGTTTCTGGCCAAATTTACCATGGATCTAGCCGTTGACAACTAGATCTAGTTATTGACGACGACCATATCTTAACCATCGTTGATGACAAAACGACAACCGGAAATCTGAAATCTTGGCCATTGTTTGGCCATCATCAACAATCAAATTTTTGGCTGTCGATCTAGTAGTTTCCGGCTAGATCCATGGTGGGTCTGGTCCAAAAAAGTCATATCAACACATGACTAGCAAGATCCAACTAGTCGTGTGCCATTCTGGCAACTTCCGGCCATCGTTCGGTGGTGGTGGCCAGCTGCCGACAATAGTTGGGTGGGTGGAGGTGCTTTTGTTAATTTATAAACTTTTATTGTAGATGATGTTTAGAGGTGGAACAAATGGGCCGAGTTAAGCGGGTCAACTCTAACCTGGCCCGCATTCAAGAGGGTTCAACCTGGACCGTCAATAAGGCAAGCCGGGTTTAACCCAACCCGCCAGCAACCCCCGAGATAGCCGGGTTGAGAAATGGCAACCCGGCGACCCGCGGGTTGCTGTTTTCTCCTTTCTAGAGAAAGAATCGCCAACTCGCCGAGTTGACCCGCGGGTTGGCTGTTGCACCAATGGCCAACCCGGTGGGTTGGCCGAAAAACAAATAAAAAAAAAATTATTTTGTTTTTTCCAATTACCCTTTTACCCTTGAAATATAGCTGTTTTATAGCCGTTGGAGGGGTCTTTTTCATCATTTTCTTTTCCCATTTTTTTCTATAAATTGGCCCTAAACTCTCATCTTTTCTCACAACTCAAATTCTCTCATTCTGTCATTTTCTCTAATCTCTAATATCTCAATTATTCATTTATTCTCTTAATCTTTTTGTTATCAATTTGCTCTTATTTTAATTTTTATTAGTTTTTGCAATTTTCAATTCATATTTCCAATTTTCATATTCCAATTCTCTTTCTTTAATTTTTTATTTTTTCTACATCAATTTTTTTTTTCAACTACAATGCATAGATATTTCTCTTCCATCAATATCAATGATGAAGAAAACTACTATCCTAGTCCTAGTCCTGCTGATTTTACTAACATAAATGCAGGAGATTCAAATAGTCCCGCAACTTTCCCAGTCTCAGAATCCGATACACCTCAAAATATGCCCCCGATTCCTCCCCATATAGCTCCCGGTGGTTCTAGAAGTCGTCCTCGTAATCGTCGTCCTTGTCCAACTTCATCTCAAGCTGAAGCGGGTTCATCAACTGCTGTCGAAAGCAACAACAAATACACATCAGACGTTTGGACGCATTTCGATAAGTTTTACGAGGTAGAAAATGGAGTTCAAGTGAAGAAAGCAAGATGCAAGTATTGTGGAAATGTTTATAAAGCTAATTCAAGTAATGGTACTAGTACTTTAAAAAGGCATGCTAATAAACATATTGCTCAACATGGAAATAGAGAAATCAATCAAACTCAAATAACTAATATGGGTATTACTTGACGTTATAATTCTGATGTATATAGGGAACAATTAACTTTATATATTGCTGCAACTGATCAACCTATTAATATGGTTGAAGATAAATATTTTGAAAGATTTATTAAAAATTCATTTTTTCTAGGATTTAAAAGTTATTCTAAAACTGCAACTAGAAATGATTTAATAAAATTATTTAAGAAAATGAAATTAGAATTAAAAAATAAAATACATACTTGTCATGTTAGTGTGGCTCTAACTGCCGATATTTGGAATGGCAAGATTATATTTGTGTGACTAGTCATTATTTTGATAATGAATGTAAATTAAATAAATCTTTATTAGGATTTAGATTAATGGGTGTTGATCATAGTGGTCAACAAATTTATAATAAAATTATTGAAGTTTTAGAAGATTATGATATTGTTAGTAAAGTGATAAGTTTAACTTTAGATAATGCAAGTTCTAATAGTAGAGCTATATATTATTTTCAAAGTAATTATTTTTTATATAACAATTTGAAGTTTTTTCACCAATGTTGTGCATGTCATGTTATTAATTTAATAATGAAAAGTGGTATGAAAACAATTAAAGAAAATATTGATAGAATTATAGATTGTTTAGCTTGGATTACTAGTGGTAATAAAAGAAATGCTGAATTTCAAGATGCTTGTATAAAATTAAATATGTCTCCTAGAACATTTGCATTAGACATGCCTGTTAGATGGAATAATACTTATTTAATGATTGATTCATGTTTACCTTATTTTAATTTAATTAGTTATTTTGTAGTAAATAATAGAGGTCCTCATTATTTGATAAAAAATGATTGACAAATAGCTAAAGTATTTCATTATTTTCTTAAAAAATTTTACCAATCCACTTTACAACTTTCTGATGTGTATTATCCTATTAGTCCATTGGTAATACATACAATTGTAAAAATTTCAGAGTTATTTACAAAAAACAAAAACAATGAAATTTTAAAAGAACCAATAAAGGCAATGAAATTTTTTTTTTAAAATATTTTAAACCCATTCCTTTTCTTTATTGTTTATGTGTCATTTTTTATCCTAGAATTAAACAAGAAGGTTTAGAAAATGGTTTAGAGACATTAACTGAAAATTTACAAAACTTAGCATTTGTCAATCAAATAGAAGAGGTAAAAAATTGTCTTCCATAGGTATATTTCTAATATGAAAACAGGTATGGGAACCCACAAAGACACGAAATACAAAGGGAAGTTTCATCAGAAGAAACAAATGAAGACTTCTACACCTGGAGTGCATTTAATAGGCCGAAGAGGAACCGAACCCGAAGCACAGACGCAGCCTCCTCTTCAGAAGCACCAACGGCAACAACGAATCTACTGTCCGCCATGCAGTCACAGAGTAACGAGCTTTAACAATATTTGGGAACTCCTGAAATATTACCAACAAATCCACAACAAAGAGCCAACTTTGATGTCTTGAAATATTGGAAAACCAGAAAATGTATTTTTCCGGTATTATCAAGACTTGCCTTGGATGTTTTTGTTGTTCCAGTCTCAACCGTCTCATCCGAACAAACATTTAGTGTAAGTGGAAGAATTTTAAATGAAAGGAGGACTAAACTTTCACAAAAAATGATTGAAGTCCTCATATGTCTTCGAGATTGGGAACGGTCGCGCCATCAAGATCAATACGAGGTTCTCGACGATACTTTAATAGAATCATTTCAATTTTGTAATATAGATGATACGGATGAGGGAGATCCTAGTCAACCCCAAAATTAGTTGTTTTGTAAATTGTAACTTGTAAATTAATTGTCAATTATTGCACTCTTTTTTCCTTACCAAGTTTTTATCCCATTGGGTTTTTCTTGGTGAGGTTTTTAACGAGGTAATAATTATTGTAATTTCTTATTTTATTTTTTGATAACTGAATAAATTTATTTTTTCTTATATTACAATTTTAATGTATTAAAATTGAATTAATATTTGAAATGTTAACAAAAAAAAAAAAAATTAATTTAATTGAATTATTGATATTTGAAAAGAAGTTAACTAAAAACAATTACATTATTCATTTATAAATTGTTAATTATTCATTTGAAAAGTTAATTAAATATTTAAACTTAAACAAAACAAAATTCAAAAATCAAAGAGGGGGTTAACCCGGCCCGACCCACAGCCTAAACCGACGGGTTAGGGTTGGCGGGCCGGGTTGGGCCAGCCAATCCCCCAAAATTGGTGGGCCTAACCCGACCTACCAATGTTGGCGGGCAGGTCAGGACCGACCCGCCAATTTGCGTAACCCACAGTGGGCCGGGTCGGGTCAGACTTGGCGGGTTACTTTTCCACCTCTAATGATGTTTAGTTAAATTAACAAATGTAAAAGGTAAAAAATAATCTAAATATTTTCCAAAAATATACCAAACACATTCTCAAAATCATATCATATTTGATTAAATCTTATTCAAAATAGAATACTATTCTAAAAACAAAAAAACAAAGGGGTAACACTAAAACACCCTTGGCTTGAGAAAACAATTTGCACTTCCGTATCACACGATGAATCTGTAAAAAAAAAAAAAACATTTTACTGATGACATTGTTAGAACAAAAGTGAAAAAATTATAAATTATATGTTTAAGGATTTAAGGCAATCTTTATTATTATTTCTTATTTTATAAAAAAAAAGGGTATAAATTTAATACTGCCGCTACACACTTTTTAGTTAGTAAATTGAGTTTTTTTTTTTTGGTTTTATGAATATTAAATGACAGTACAAGAGATTTGAGTCAATATACTGTTACCCATTTTTCAATAACAAAATGTCAAATCAAGTCTTACTCCTTAAACTCATTTTTCACGAGCAAGGGGTATTTGTCGTTTTATTGGTTAACATTGGTTGACAGTTAGATCTAACGGTGGAAAGTGACAATAGGAGAGGTATTTATGTAATCTGTTGTACTTTTGGACCAAAAGCGATTTAAAAAGGTTTAAGTAAATGGATAAAATTTGACCACTTGTAATAGTTTATAAGTTTACTCAGACTAAATATCTTGAACTGGAAAGGCTCGCATTTTACTAAAATATTTACTGTTTACTACATTAAAATTGCATGGCATTTTAAGAATTAAAAAGAATCAAAGAGTACAATGCATTAAAATGTTACAAAATCTGTTTAAGGAATTAGGAGCGATCGTCTGTAATAATTTAAAATGCAAACTTCGATAAATAAATTGAAATCAAACTTGTTATATGTTTAAGGAACTAGGAGTCTTGTTTGAAGGTATTTTGTTGTTGACTTGTTTCAATATGTCCCTTCTTCTCCCACAATCATCGGTCCTCTCCTCCTCCCTCACCAATATGTTGAGATATTGGTTGTATATTTTGTTACCATATCACCATGATTATGCAATATATTATTTTTACCATATTAGCTAGTAAATTAAGTTACCATGTATATTTGATATTGTGTGTTTTACATTACCATATTAGCTAGTATATTATGATACCATGAGTATTTTTTCTTCTTCTCCTCAAAATGTATTATTCAAGTTGGTATATACCTAGGTTACGAAAGGACTTGCCTCTTTTCTATCTCATCCTCCATCTATGCCACACCCAAAGCTTTGAAACCTCCATCCCTCATTGAATCCTCACCACCGTGGGCAAGTCAGATTCTGAAGCTGAAGCATCTGGAACCAAATTTTCTCCCATTATTGTTCAAACCAAAGGTTCCTCATTCAATGCAGGGATAGTACTCAATGAGACAAATTATGATTTGTGGTCTCAAATCATGGAGACGCATATTGCTGAGAATGAGAGTTTTTATTCGTGGGAATTCATCAATACCCACGGAGATGGATGATTGATATGAGAAATGTGGTACACAGATAATCAAAAGGTCAAGAGATGGATGATGATGTCTATATCCCCAAAAATTATGAAGCAGTACATTCGCTTAACCATTGCTCGAGATATTTGGAAATCCCTTTCTAAAGCTTTTTATGATGGATAAGATGAGTTACATGTTTTTTCCCTTAAATCAAAGGGTTTTCTCTGCCAAACAGAATGGCAGAACACTATTTGTGTATTATTGTAGATATACATTAGTTGTATTGGAGATAAACATTAATTAGCTATTGAATCTTTTATTTGATAAACATTAGTTGTATTTCCTTCTTATCTAGATTAGCTTATTTTTCTACTGATTTCTCTCTTAAATTTCATCAATGTATCGTGTATATGAAGACATATGCTGAAATAGAAAAACTTGTACTTTTCCATTATTTTATATGGTATCAGAGCAAACAAGAAATCAATATTGATTTCCCAAAAACCTTCAGTCATGGATCCAAAGCTTGGAGACATGGATGGTGTAAAGACATCAGAACATTCCCTAGAAAGTTTGGCAACCACAAAAAGTTTGTCATCAAAGTTGATACCCAGACATGACCTCTCCTCTCCTTTCTTCCTTAATTCCTCAGGCAATCCTAGGAATGTCTTGGTCTCATGCCTTTTCAGTGGTGACAATTACCCACATGGAGACGCGCTATGATGAATGCTCTCTGAGCCAAGAACAAGCTCTGCTTCGTTGATGGATCTCTACCGAAGTCAGAAGTAGAAGAACATGAGATACAAACCTAGGAAAAATGCAATTCTATGGTAATCTCTTGGATCTTTAATGCTTTAATTCCAAAATTACATAATAGTGTTGCATATGTAGATACAGCTTATGAGATGTGGATCGATTTACAAGAACGTTTCTATCAAGGAAATGTCCCACGTATTCACGAACTGAAGAGAGAAATATGTCTTGTACAACAAAAGAACCTCTCTGTAGCAATTTACTACATGAAATTAAAGGGATTTTCGGATGAGTTGGCTACTTATTTTGAGGTTCCATCTTGCACTTGTGGGGCTGGAAAGGGGATTTTAGCAGAAAAGGAAAAAGAGAATACTCATTAATTCCTTGTGGGTCTAAATGATCAATATGGACTCATTCGTTCCCAAATATTAAACATGGAGCCTTTCCTTACACTCAGCAAAGCCTATGCACTTGTGAAAAAAGAGGAGAAGCAGCAAAGTGTTGTTGTAACTCGAACACAAATAGTGGAGGCAACCGCCTTTGCCGCTAAACACACAAGTCATCCCAAGGCTGATATCTGGAAAGAGCAATCACGAGGGGCTATCAAGAATAGGTGTGTGCACTGTAGTTTCATAGGTCATACAAAGGAGACATGTTTTAAAATTGTTGGATACCCACCAGGATGGTAAAGCAAAAAGAAATTCACCAAAGGGGGAACAGATCCAGCCTCTGTCAACAACATCATTTCGGGTCCTCAACAGTCTTCGAATGCGGGCTTTACTCTTATGTAAGAACAGTATGGTCAACTTATGTCCTTATAGTCTTCTGATAGAAATCCTAACATAGCAAATTATGTTGGTAACATATCTGAACCCCTTACAAAACTTTTTGATTGGATTCTAGATTCTGGTGCTTTGGAACATTTCACTTCCAATAAATCCTTTCTTTTTTATATAACATCTTCGGACTATTCCTTACTTGTTAGATTACCCAATGGGTCAACCTTGCCTATACATTCTCATAGTAAAACGATGTTATCCAACATCAATTTAAACAATGTTCTCTATGTACCATCTTTCAAATGTAATTTATTTCCATAAGTAAACTGACAAGAGATCTTAATTGCTCCATGACTTTGTTTCCTACATTTTGCATATTGCAAGACCTCACCTCGAAGAAGCTGATTGGAATGGGTGAATTGTGTGATGGCTTATACTACTTCAGTGGGCTTCGCATACCTTTTGTTGCCGCTACTTCCTGTTCTCCCCCACCATTGACCGAGGAGCAATCTCCTCCTTCTATTCCTCTGCGGCCACAACAAGTAAGATGTCCACCTACTCGTTTTAAGGATTATGTATGTCAGCTCCCTGAAGCAGAAAAGTTACCACCACCTACGTCCAATGCAGTTTCTTCAGGTAAACCTTATCCTATTTCTTGTCATTTATCCTATTCTCATTTTGCTTTGTCGCATCAAGCCTTCTTTGCTAACATTTCTATTCATAGTGAGCCTAAATCTTATTCGCAGATTGTTAAGGATCCGAGATGGTGTGAGGCCATGGCACAAGAAATCTCTGCTTTAGAGAAAAATAATACTTGGAGCTTAGAACATCTCCCTCAAGGAACGAACCCAATTGGCTCTTGGTGGGTGTTTAAAATTAAATACAACTTTGATGGTTTTGTGGAACGGTACAAAGTCAGGTGGCAAAAGGTTATACACAAATTGAAGGTCTAGACTACACATAGACTTTTGCACCGATAGCAAAATTGACCACTTTTAGATGCTTGTTGGTTGTCGCCGCTGCTAAGAATTGGGAACTTCACCAATTAGATGTCAACAATGCATTTCTTTATGGTGATTTACATGAAGAGGTTTACATGTCTCCACCTCTCGGTTTTACAACATCAGGGGATACTTGTGTGTGTCGACTCCATAAGTCTTTATATGGTTTGAAGCAAGCTTCTCACCAATGGTTTGATAAATTTTCTTCCTCATTGCAGAAATTTGGTTTCAGACAGTCTAAGAATGATTCCTCATTGTTTACCTTGACTAAGGGAAAATCCTTCCTTACCCTCTTAGTTTACGTGGATGATATGGTTATCGCTGGGAATGATGCTTCACATATTCAAGAATTCAAGCATTATCTCAATGATTTTCTTTTATTAAGGATCTCGGTCATCTTAAATACTTTCTTGGCTTAGAGGTTGCATGTTGATTCTTCTTTGCCAAAGAAAATATACCCTTGCTATCTTGACAGAAACGGGCATGATCGGTTGTAAACCTGCATCTTTTCCTCTTCCACAAAAAAAATCATTTATCTTCCGATTGTGGGGAACTTTTGAAGGATCCAGGACAATACTGTCGCTTGGTTGGTCGTCTAATTTATCTTACGATTACTCGTCCCGACATCGCTTATGCTGTTCAGATTCTTGCTCAATTCATGCAAAAACCTTGTCAACCTCATCATGATGCAGCTACATATGTTCTTCGATATCTCAAAGCCTCCCCTAATCAAGGAATTTTCTTTAGCTCCAGTTTTGATTTTTGTCTTAAAGGCTACTGTGATGCTGACTGGGCCAGTTGCCTGATGTCTAGAAGATCAATTACTAGTTATTTTTATCTTCTTTGGCTCCTCCCCTATCACTTGGAAATAAAAAAAAAAAGCAACAAATTATTTCTAGATCCTCTGCTGAAGCTGAATATCGCTCCATGGCATCTACCACTAGTGAACTTGTCTAGTTATGACGGTTACTTACTGATCTCACTATCTCTCCTTTGCAACCTATGGATTTACATTGTGAAAATCAAGATGCCCTTCATATCGCAGCTAACCTCGTTTTTCATGAGCGGATGAAACGCATTGAAATTGATTGTCATTTTGTTCGTGAACGCTTGCAATCTCATGACATTCGCACCCGATATGTTCCTACACAACTTCAACTCGCAGACATTTTCACCAAGGCCCTCGAATGTGATCAATTTATATTCCTACTACACAAGTTGGGCATTCGTAATCTTCATGCTCCAACTTGAGGGGGGATATTGGAGATAAACATTATATTGGAGATATGCATTAGCTGTATTGGAGATAAACATTAGCTGTTGAATCTTTTATTTAATAAATATTAGTTGTATTTCCTTCTTAGCTAGATTAGCTTATTTTTTTGCTGATTTCTCTCCTAAATTTCATTAATGTATCGTGTATATGAAGACATATGGTGAAATAGAAAAACTTACACTTTGCCATTATTTTACATGTATTATGGAGAATTAACAGAATTTTTTGGTGAATTAGATCATTGTGATAAGATGATCATGGAGAATGGAAATTTTTTTGAATCTTATCAAAAATCAGTTCAGCGACAAAAGGGTGCATATTGTGTTAAAAGAGGGTGGTGATAAGTTGTTCGTTGTTGAGGTGAATGATAAAGTTGTTCTTGATTGAATATTGCGTTAGTTTTGGTTAAGAAGGAAAGTTTTATGGCCAGCGGATTTGGGAGGAAGCAAAGTTAGATTTCGATTTTTGTGCCATCGAAGAGAGTGATTTTGTGCCATTAAAGAGAGTGTAGAAGGTCTTCAGTGAATTTGAGCTTGTTGGTTTATAGTTGACGTTAGTGGCGCAGCCACGGCGAATTTTTAACAAGTAATATAATTTATCTTTCAACATAATAATAAATGATAAAACTTTAATAATTATTGTTAATTGTTTTATTACATAAAATTACAATTTTCTTTTACGCATTTTAATGTTTAGAAAACGATTATTGTCAATACAGTTTAAAAAACCTATAAAAAAATCCTAATTAAAGTTAAACTAAATTAACAATAATTTAGAATATAACTCCTAAGATAATAAGGGATTTATCCTAATCCAAACCATAATTTATTAAGTTTATAAAAAAAAAAAAATTGGCCTTATAATTTTTTTTACTTGTAATATATAATGTCAAGTAAATTTCTATAATATACCCCTTATTTATTTATAATCAAACTATTTTTTTTTTTTTCTAATTGTTGTTTGAAGGAGATATTTGTTTTGGGGAGAAAATGACCATATTCAGGACAGTATAATTGGAGCATGGCATCGGATTTCCGATGGGTGAGGACTGCTACAACGGAGAAGAGGCGAGGAAGTGTTGAGCGAAGTAAGGTTATTACGTATATGGAGAGAGGGTAGTAAGGTCATTTAACCCTTCTCTATTAAATCTAATTTAGGGACAAAACAACACAAGTTTCAATTTGTTCAATATTTTGGGACACTGAATGATGACTTTGTTCCATCTAAGAACACTTACTATTAATTGTAGTCACATTTAATCGAAACTAGGCAAATCAATAATTGTACAAGTTAAAAGAAAATAAAGCAAAATAGAGTCAACTAAAGTAATTTTATCCAATACAACACTTGCACATGTCTAAGATTTTAAAAATAAATAAAGATTAAAAACAAAAAAAGCAAAAGTCATTTACTTTCCTTCTTGCTGGTCCGCAGGGGTCAACTATTGTTGATGTTTGATTTTGATACCAATGATTCACACGTGCAAAGTACTAAGCGGACTTAAAAATCACACGTATAAGGAAACTAAAATGAAACAATGAATGAGAAGCGATATTCAAATGGTTTGGATGCTCAAAAGTGAATCTTACGTCCACTGCTATTGTATTAATAGATGAGTAAAATCAGGTCACGTGAGGCGAACTGAGTTATAATCTAAAGATAATACAAAGATAGAGAGAGAGTTGTATTAATAGATGAGTAAATCAGGTCACGTGAGGCAAACTGAGTTATAATCTAAGAGAATACAAAGATAGAGAGAGAGAGAGAGAGAGTACAAG
This sequence comes from Pistacia vera, assembly GCF_008641045.1. Classification (NCBI taxonomy): domain Eukaryota; kingdom Viridiplantae; phylum Streptophyta; class Magnoliopsida; order Sapindales; family Anacardiaceae; genus Pistacia; species Pistacia vera. Next base: position 520,209 of record NW_022196009.1, read on the forward strand.
TTGTTTTAGACTAAGATTAGCCAATCCCGTAATGAAAGAGATGTCCTCTATTTATAGTGGGGAGTTCAGGTAATGATTACAAGTCTGTAAGTGGGTAGGTTTCATGCAAATCATTCTTTGCATCCCATTAGTTATCTGCATGAAAAATATCCTCAAATTTTTTTTAACAAGTAATATAATTTATCTTTCAACATAATAATAAATGATAAACCTTTAATAATTATTGTTAATTGTTTTATTACATAAAATTACAATTTTCTTTTACGCTTTTAATGTTTAGAAAACGATTATTGTCAATACAGTTTAAAAACCTATAAAAAAATCTTAATTAAAGTTAAACAAAATTAACAATATTTAGATATAACTCCTAAGATAATAAGGGATTTATCCTAATCCAAACCATAATTTATTAATTTTATAAAAAAAAAAAAAAAATTGGCCTTATATTTTTTTTTACTTGTAATATATAATGTCAAGTAAATTTCTATAATATACCCCTTATTTATTTATAATCAAACTATTTTTTTTTTCTAATTGTTGTTTGAAGGAGATATTTGTTTTGGGGGAGAAAATGACCATATTCAGACGTATAATTGGAGCAGTGGCATCGGATTTCCGATGGGTGAGGACTGCTACAACGAGGAGAGGCGAGAAGTGTTGAGCGAAGTAAGGTTATTACGTATATGGAGGATGAGGGTAGTAAGGTCATTTAACCCTTCTCTATTAAATCTAATTTAGGGACAAAACAAACACAAGTTTCAATTTGTTCAATATTTTGGGACACTGAATGATGACTTTGTTCCATCTAAGAACACTTCTATTAATTGTAGTCACATTTAATCGGAAACTAGGCAAATCAATAATTGTACAAGTTATAAAGAAATAAAAGCAAAATAGAGTCAACTAAAGTAATTTTATCCAATACACACTTGCACATGTCTAAGAATTTTAAAAATAAATAAAGATTAAAAACAAAAAAAGCAAAGTCATTTCTTTCCTTCTTGCTAGTCCGCAGGGGTCAACTATTGTTGATGTTTGATTTTATACCAATGATTCACACGTGCAAAGTACTAAGCGGACTTAAAAATCACACGTGATAAGGAACATAAAATGAAACAATGAATGAGAAGCGATATTCAAAGTGGTTTGGATGCTCAAAAGTGAATCTTACGTCCACTGCTATTGTATTAATAGATGAGTAAAATCAGGTCACGTGAGGCGAACTGAGTTATAATCTAAAGATAATACAAAGATAGAGAGAGGTTGTATTAATAGATGAGTAAAATCAGGTCACGTGAGGCAAACTGAGTTATAATCTAAGAGAATACAAAGATAGAGAGAGAGAGAGAGAGAGTACAAGTTGTTTTAGACTAAGATTAGCCAATCCCGTAAATGAAAGAGATGTCCTCTATTTATAGTGGGAGAGTTCAAGGTAATGATTACAAGTCTGTAAGTGGGTAGGTTTCATGCAAATCATTCTTTGCATCCCATTAGTTATCTGCATGAAAATATCCTCAAATTTTTAACAAGTATATAATTTATCTTTCAACATAATAATAATGATAAAACTTTAATAATTATTGTTAATTGTTTTATTACATAAAATTACAATTTTCTTTATACGCATTTTAATGTTTAGAAAACGATATTGTCAATACGTTTAAAAAACCTATAAAAAAATCTAATTAAAGTTAAACAAATTAACAATAATTTAGAATATAACTCCTAAGATAATAAGGGATTTATCCTAATCCAAACCATAATTTATTAAGTTTTAAAAAAAAAAAAAATTGGCCTTATAATTTTTTTTACTGTAATATATAATGTCAAGTAAATTTCTATAATATACCCCTTATTTATTTATAATCAAACTATTTTTTTTTTCTAATTGTTGTTTGAAGGATATTTGTTTTGGGGAGAAAAATGACCATATTCAGGACTATAATTGGAGCAGTGGCATCGGATTTCCGAGGGTGAGGACTGCTACAACGAGGAAAGCGAGGAAGTGTTGAGCGAAGTAAGGTTTTACGTATGTAGGATGAGGGTAGTAAGGTCATTTAACCCTTCTCTATTAATCTAATTTAGGGACAAACACAACACAAGTTTCAATTTGTTCAATATTTTGGGACACTGAATGATGACTTTGTTCATCTAAGAACACTTACTATTAATTGTAGTCACATTTATCGAAACTAGGCAAATCAATAATTGTACAAGTTATAAAGAAAATAAAAGCAAAATAGAGTCAACTAAAGTATTTTATCCAATACAACACTTGCACATGTCTAAGAATTTTAAAAATAAAATAAAGATTAAAAACAAAAAAGCAAAAGTCATTTACTTTCCTTCTTGCTAGTCCGCAGGGTCAACTATTGTTGATGTTTGATTTTGATACCAATGATTCACACGTGCAAAGTACTAAGCGACTTAAAATCACACTGATAAGGAAACATAAAATGAAACAATGAATGGAAGCGATATTCAAAGTGTTTTGGATGCTCAAAAGTGAATCTTACGTCCACTGCTATTGTATTAATAGATGAGTAAAATCAGGTCACGTGAGGCGAACTGAGTTATAATCTAAAGATAATACAAAGATAGAGAGAGAGTTGTATTAAGATGAGTAAAATCGGTCACGTGAGGCAAACTGAGTTATAATCTAAAGAGAATACAAAGATAGAGAGAGAGAGAGAGAGATGTACAAGTTGTTTTAGACTAAGATTAGCCAATCCCGTAAATGAAAGAGATGTCCTCTATTTATAGTGGGAGGTTCAAGGTAATGATTACAGTCTGTAAGTGGGTAGTTTCATGCAAATCATTCTTTTGCATCCCATTAGTTATCTGCATGAAAAATATCCTCAAATTTTTACAAGTAATATAATTATCTTTCAACATAATAATAAATGATAAAACTTTAATAATTATTGTTAATTGTTTTATTACATAAAATTACAATTTTCTTTTACGCATTTTAATGTTTAGAAAACGATTATTGTCAATACAGTTTAAAAAACCTATAAAAAAATCTAATTAAGTTAAACTAAATTACAATAATTTAGAATAAATCCTAAGATATAAGGGATTTATCCTAATCCAAACCATATTTATTATTTTTATAAAAAAAAAAAAATTGGCCTTATAATTTTTTTACTTGTAATAATAATGTCAAGTAAATTTCTATAATATACCCCTTATTATTATAATCAAACTATTTTTTTTTTTTCTAATTGTTGTTTGAAGGAGATATTTGTTTTGGGGGAGAAAATGACCATATTCAGGACAGTAATATTGGAGCAGTGGCATCGGATTTCCGATGGGTGAGGACTGCTACAACGAGAAGAGGCGAGGAAGTGTTGAGCGAATTAAGGTTATTACTATATGGAGGATGAGGGTAGAAGGTCATTAACCCTTCTCTATTAAATCTAATTTAGGGACAAACAAACACAAGTTTCAATTTGTTCAATATTTTGGGACACTGAATGATGACTTTGTTCCATCTAAGAACACTTACTATTAATTGTAGTCACATTTAATCGGAAACTAGGCAAATCAATAATTGTACAAGTTATAAAGAAAATAAAAGCAAAATAGAGTCAACTAAAGTAATTTTATCCAATACAACACTTGCACATGTCTAAGAATTTTAAAAATAAATAAAGATTAAAAAAAAAAAAGCAAAAGTCATTTACTTTCCTTCTTGCTGGTCCGCAGGGGTCAACTATTGTGATGTTTGATTTTGATACCAATGATTCACAGTGCAAAGTACTAAGCGGACTTAAAAATCACACGTGATAAGGAAACATAAAATGAAACAATGAATGAGAAGCGATATTAAAGTGTTTGATGCTCAAAAGTGAATCTTACGTCCACTGCTATTGTTTAAAGATGAGTAAAATCGTCACGTGAGGCGAACTGATATAATCTAAAGATAATACAAAGATAGAGAGAGAGTTGTATTAATAGATGAGTAAAATCAGGTCACGTGAGGCAAACTGAGTTATAATCTAAAGAGAATACAAAGATAGAGAGAGAGAGAGAGAGAGTACAAGTTGTTTTAGACTAAGATTAGCCAATCCCGTAAATGAAGAGATGTCCTCTATTTATAGTGGGAGAGTTCAAGGTAATGATTACAAGTCTGTAAGTGGTAGGTTTCATGCAAACATTCTTTGCATCCCATTAGTTATCTGCATGAAAAATATCCTCAAATGCTCAAGGCTCGGGCAAGTGGATAATTCCTAACCACTCGCAAGCCTGGCACTCACATGCACTCACCTGCTGCACTGACAAGAACATGCTCTTCCATCACTGTGCGACGTGGCAGCGTCTGAATGGCACAAACACCTTCCTGAACCATGATTGGCTCTTGTTGATAAGTCTACGCCAGCCCTAACTTTTCAGGCATAACAACTATCTTAATCATAACTAATTCCTTAATCCCACATCTTTGCAACTCATACTTTTTTTATATAAGAATATTTCGAAAAAAAAAAAAAATGCTTTACAACTATTTAAAACCTTATTTCCCATCTTATGCAAGAAGTACAAGATGTCCCAAAACCCTAAAGCTTCACCAAACCTCCCATGGATTCCCCGGCTCTTGATGACCTTCCTCGCCTTCCTTGTCGACCTCAACTTCTCGCCGCCCAAACATTACCGTCAACCGCCGTCTCTTCAACCTCTTCGACTTCAAAGCTCCAGCATCAAAAAAACCCAACAATGGCGTTGCAACTTCAGATATCAAAGTTGACCCCTCTCGCAATCTCTGGTTCCGCCTCTACACGCCTGAAACTCACGGTGGCGGGGGCGGTGCTTGCATGCCGATTGTTCTCTACTTCCATGGTGGAGGTTTTTGCTACTTGGCTGCAAATTCATTTAGCTTTGATAGGTATTGCAGAAGGCTCGCCAGGGAGCTCCGTGCTGTTATAGTTTCAGTCAACTACCGCCTCGCCCCGGAGCATCGACATCCATGTCAACGAGAAGATGGCGTTGATGTGCTCAAGTTTATTGACGAAACAAATATTGAAAACCTCCCTGCTTATGCTAATCTCAAGCAATGTTTCATTGCTGGAGACAGTGCGGGAGGGAACTTGGCACATCAGGTAACACTTGGAGCCATTGAGAAAAAATTTCGGAAGCTGAAAATCGTTGGACTTATAGCGATTCAACCACTTTTAGGCGGAGAAGAAAGGACAGAGTCAGAAATTAGGCTTCAAAAATCTACATTAATGCCAATGCACCGTACTGATTGGATGTGGAAGGCGTTTCTGCCTCAAGGTTCAAATAGAGACCATCCAGCGACGAACATTTTCGGGCCAAATTCGGTTGATATTTCCGGGCTAAACTTTCCGGCGACGATGGTTGTTGTTGGAGGGTTTGATCCATTGCAAGATTGGCAAAGGAGGTACTATGAAGGGTTGAAGAAAAGTGGAAAAGAAGCTTATTTGATTGAGTACCCTAATTGTGGTCACTCTTTCTATGTTCACACTCAGATTCCCGAGTCGTCTTTGTTGATTGAAGAGATGAAGAATTTTATAGGACTTCAATCTGCTTATCAATGAATGTTCTCCATGAAATTATATCTTTCCGGAACCAGGATTAAGTATCGGGAGGGCTGTAAACTTTTTTTTTTTTTAGTAAACTTAAAATAAAAAGTTATCACATATTCTGATAAGAAGAAAGTGCCTTATTAGGAAAGTATTACTTAATATAATGAGATTTACTATATAAGAAGTATAATTTGTTTTTGAAAGGACGAAAAATGAAAACAATATTCACATAATAAATTGAATTTATAATAAATTATATTAAGAAAAGAAACAAAAGTATTTATTGGGATCAAAAGATTTAGAAAAAAACTAATCAAAACATTCAAGATAATGTATAATAACAAGAATTTAATTATAATAACAATTATAAGATTAAAATTTTATTTTTTCCCAGTATTTTCAGCCGACCATTTTCTGTTTACATTAATTTGATGAAGATGCTTTGTTATTTTGATACGAGATTCATTAAAGATTAGAAAACATTTAATGGAGAGGTAATGGAATGATTTTTTATTGTTTAAATTTTATTTGTTTACTGCACATGGGTTAGTTTGAGTGTAACTTTAATCCAGCTAAGAAAGCCAAGTGTCAATATAATTTTGTTGAAAGTGTGAATAGTGGAAATAAAAAAATTTTTTTAATTTTTATTTTTAAATTTAATTATTATTAATTTTTTTTTTTTTTTTTTATTTTTTTTTTTTTAAATTTTTTTTCTTCAAGTACGTTACTCAATTATATACTAATATTTAATGCAATTTATCATACTTAATTTTTAGAAATTAAAAAAATCTCGTGGACCGTTTCCTCACGTGAAGCCAACCAACTCTGCTCAAGTTTAGAAGCACTTGCAAGTGGCTACTGACCTTCATGCTTAAGCGGTGCAAAGCACATAACAATGATGCAGCTCATTAGCTCAATCTTGAAGATTGAAAAAGCGAAGAAGAGAGAGAAAAGGCAATATTAAAAGAGTTTCAATGATGCAGACCCCACAGGGTGAATTGACGGTGTTAGAATGCCATGATCTTTGACCGAGCACTCCAAAACGGTCTAACGAGCAAAACTCATATTTTTTGTAACGAGGGTGGACAGTTTTTAGCCTTCAGACTTCGTTCGGAAGGGTTTTTGAACGTTTCTATATTTTTTAGGGGTGTTTTTATAATTTTTTGGATGTTTTTGTAAATTTTGTGATGATTGTTGAACCTACTTTTCCTTAGTTTTTTCATTAGGTTTTAGGAGAGCACTATTGAAAGGCTGTTTCAGCTCTAAGAACACAGTTTTTGGCTTATTATATGTTAATGAAGTATTGAAAAACCGAAGAATTTTCAAATTATTTAGTATCTGAATCTTGATATAATTCGACGGTGGTTTTTCGTATCACTTGTTGTCATTGGTTTCAGTCATCGCTTGATTGTTTTGGTATCATTCAATAAGGAACTTCGAAGTAAAGGTGGACAAATGAGGTACGATTCGGTTTTCTAACTGAACCAAACCATATTGTACCACAAATTTTGTAAAAAAGTCATACTATATGGGCCCATTTGGATCGGGTTTAAATTTTTTAACAAGGGTACTATTTGTTTAATTTAGCAGATTACTGTGTTTGGCATTTTTGTAAAAAAAAATTTACGGGAAAAAAAGATGACAAACAGTGCTCAAAGGGGGGTAAATTGCCGGGAATATTTGTACCTCATGGGGGGCTGTTATTAAAACGCTACCGGGTAATCATAATTTATGTCCAATCTTGCCCCTAAACAGTATATTATGCAGACGAAAGTATCCTTGGCTTGGTTAATAATTACAAAACACCCAATTTGTAAAATGACAAAAAACACTCCCACCACCACAGTGCATCTGGTCGGAATTTGCCGTTACGACTCAAAGTGGTCAAATCTGGCCGTTTATTCACCGATCTGGCCTTTTTCGGCCAGATCTGGCCATCGACGGCCGAAAAAGGCTAGATCTGGCCGTCAGATACGGCCAAAGAGTTGGCCGTCGTTGACTGTCAACGACAGCCAAGAGTTGGCCGTCGTTAACCGTCAACGACGGCCATTTCTTTGGCTGTCGCTGACGGCCAGATCTGGCCTTTTCCGGTCGGATCTATGGTGGATCTGGCCGGAAAATGCCAGATCGGTGAATAAATGACCATTTTCGGTTGTTTTTAGGCCGTTGTGATAGACTCCGGCCACCACTGACGGTGGTTGCCGGAATCTGACAACTATGGGTGGTAGGGTTGTTTTTGTTAATTTTTAAACTTTTCTTTTCTAGGGGTGTTTAATTAGGTTAATAAACTCAAGGGGTCTAAAAGTAATTAAAAAATAGAATAGTATTTCCCAAAATAGTTAAACCAAAAAGTAATAATTAAACAAATAAGTATTTTAGGAATATGATAAAGAATAAGGTTTCAAATAATAAAACAAACAAGCCCTTAATTATTTATATCTAATAATCATCTAAAGGGCATTTTAGTATTTCAGGACATCTGTTATTACTGTCAACCAAACACATTAATTATTAATACATCCCAATTGAACCAAGCATAATAATAATTTAAACCCGGTAATCTACAAGGTAATCTTTCTTTGCGGTAATCTGATTACTAAGATAAAAAAACATTATATGATCCAAACGCCCCCTATAAGTAATATAACTAAACCATACCGAACCAAAAAAATGAGTATGATACCGTTTGGTTTTTCAGTGGGGGCTTTTGACATTTGTAGGTTTTTTTTTTTTTTTTTGATAATCTTTTAGAAGGTTTTATAATATTTCTAGAGGATTTTGGTATTTTAGGAGGTATGTTAAAAAAAACAAAATAAAAAACAAAAAGATAATGGGTACGGTTGCGCGGTATTTTTGTCCACTCCTACTCAGAAGTCAGAAGAGCATTAAGAGGTTAGGTGGAGATGAACAATTGAACATCCCTATTTATGAGTGGATACATTTAACTATTAACATTTTCAGGAAAGTTGTATTTTATCGGTAAATGTTTGAAACATGAATGTTATTGTTATTATAGAAAGTAAAAATACATTTCATAGTGGTTTTATATATTTTAAATTCCCAAAAATGTGTTATTGCTAAGCTCCCAGGTTGCTTCAAGATAAACTAAAGCATACTATGTGTGTACACTTTTGGTTGAGATACGTAGTTTGATCATGCATATAATACAGGTATATATGGAGGGTAGGTGAGCCGATGACCGTTTGAGCAGATTATTTAAATCTACTAGATCGAGACAAGGACCGGATGTGTCAAAAGCATTCTAGTTAAAATAAACACTTCTAGATCATGTAAGGGAACCTCCATTGGATTTTAGATAATATTTTTGTTAAGATAGTATTAATAAATGTTTTTAAATTTATTAGAAAGAAAGAAAAAAAATTAAGAAAGAGGAAACTTTGAAAAGAAAATAAAATAAATTAGAAGATTAAATTTGTACAACTATGTGAGAGTTAAATATTGGGACCAGGTAACACATGCAAGTCTTGCCCAAAAGAACAAATGAAGTAGACATTAAAAAGAAGTTTTTATTAAAGATGAGAAAGGAGGAAAAAAATTATAAGTGATGGTTCATTTGGGGTCAACCCATTGAGCCATATTGGGACCAGGTGGCACTAGCTTGTTATCCTTCCACTGCCAAGAGCGGGAGGTTGTCGCTGCTCTGTGAAACCAGCCTCACGCAGTGCCCTCCACTCTAAGACACATGTGGTTCTAGCCTTCGCCGGAAACACATGGATCAACTCTTGGCTTGGAACGGGCAAGCCAGTAAACAGCCACGCCGGACACAACTCAATCGAATTGAGCCAATGTTCCATCACTTATTTGCCCCCACTTGGGTCACAAGCTCATGTTGTTGAGCTCGGCAATCTGCAATCTGTTGTAAGATGCTTATAAATTGGTAAAAATAATTGTTTGTTATCGATGTGGTATTCTAGATTCTTTTGTCTTTTTCTTAGTAATAAATAGTGGAAATATATGTTAGCTGAAAGTTTCAGTTAGTAAAAACATGTATTATACGCGAATTGTATGGACAGTCGTATAATTCGCGTGTATATGCATTTTATAAAATCTATCGTATAATTCATGTATAATAAGGTTTCCTGTATAAGTTGCGTATAATTTACGAATTATTCGCGAATTTTTGAAAAAAAAAACAAAATCTCACACCCCCAAAATGACGTCGTTTTAGTGGGTTTATACAAAAAATTAAAACAGATCTGGTTTAGTCCTTCTTCTTCAGTTCTTCGGCAGTCAGCAGTGCGCCCCAAACAACCATCAAATTCACCTTGAAAATGAACAAATCCATGAAAACATTAAACTAATAGTGAGAGAGGGAAAACAAGAATGAAGAGAAAGAAGAAAAGAAATTAGAGGAGGTGGCCCTGCTAGAGTTCGTAGTGGTTTCGAAAGATGATGAAGGTGGGGCGCTAGGGTTGTTAGATTTTGGGGATGAGGGAAGGTGCGTAGCAGGTGTGAATTATGAAAGAATATTGGGGGTGGAGGATTTTGTGGCGGTGGGGTGTGGGAGAAGGATAAAAGGGGATGGGGCAATTTTTTTTTTTTTATATTTTTTTTAAAATTTGATTTTTTTCTTAATTATTAAAAATGGTTATTTATTAATTTATACATTTTATTTTATTTTATTTTTATAAAACTTAACTTTTCTTTTATTTAATAACCTGATTTTTAATAAAAATAAAAATTTTAATAGAAATTGAAGATAGGAGTTTAAGTGACTAATTTCCAAGTTAATGAAGGTAATTACCATCTATTTGTACTTTAGGGCTGTAAGTAATATTAACTTTATAATAAAATTTGTGCAGACTAGACTGACAAGAATGTCTTTTAACCATTAAAACTAACGTAAGAATTTTAATAATGGGTGGGAAAATGTAGATTCGCCAAACTTTGGGTTGAGAAAATGTCATTCAGCCTATTAAAATATGTGACTCTCTATTATTTAATTGTAAAATAAAAATTATTTCTTATATTCAAATAAATAAATATACTATATAATCCAATTCTAACCAATAAATCAATATACTTCAAAATAGTTTGATTATAGTACTAGATTAATTTTAACCCTCTTATCCCAAGGCCTGAAAAGCAGAAGAGGGTTCATCACTCATCAGTAGCGTTAAAATTATCACATCTCATAACTCAATTCTGTTATGACTTATGTGTTTAATTTGACAATATAGTTGAATCTTGGCTAAATATTATATTTAAGTCTGGAGACTATAATTTGAATATCAGTTATATATTGTGTATTTGTGTTATTGGTTAATTGAATACTTTGCATTTGAAATATTATGTTGATTTTAACCAGGTAGTCTATAAAAGTGTTAAAACTAAGATTGATATTGCCGTATTTTTCAAAACGTATTATTGACAATGCACCGTATTAAACCCGTATATACCAGTACCGTATTTTTCCTGTATTCGAATTTTATGGCTGAATTTTTATAAACATATTTTTCACCGTTTACTGTATTATACCCATATAATTCCCGTATTGTTTTTTTGCCGTACCCGTATTTACTAACTAGGGTTGAAACCAAACTGAACACAAAAAATTAATTTCGAAATTGATTCAAAAGAACCATTAAGATTGATATGTTTTAAGCATCTATCATATAAGAAGCTATTCCTTTCTATCTATTGCAAATATTTAATGAAAATCTCACTTTGATGTTACAATTCCAAGCATAGATCACAATATATGTAACTCATAAATTAAAAAATGAAAATAAAAAATTAAGAATCAATTAGAAAAATCAGTAATGTTATACCAATATAAAGTTGAGACATAAACAACGTAAGTTAATAAGAAGATAATCATTTACTATAAATCCACTAAAAATTCTGAACCAATAGATGAAATAACCTAAGTATGTGCATTATGAGATTACTAGTATAAAATACATACGTCAATATGTTAAATCAATCAATCAAACAATGATCAATCATATTATTTGTAATGATAAATAGAAAAAAAATCATGACATAAATATTGATTTGTAACATAACTGATATAGTATTTTTTTTAATATTCTAGATTTTTCACAACCTTAAGTATATCTCATTTGAACATTTTTTTAAAAGATCGTATCAATTGGATAAATATTGTTAGTACAAACAAGCCAATTTTAAGTTAAGGAAAATAGTAATTTGTTGTGTTATATTTTTTTACTTATAATTTAACAATAACTTTCATATAATACTTCTCAATTTAATTTATATAGAAAATATTTAAATCCTTTCAGCGTAACAGAGTTTCCTCATTATTTGACAATTATAACAAATTTATATAGAAAAATATTAATTGTTTATTGATTACATAATTTTTATTTATTTATTTATTTATTTTTTGATATTATAATCTCTGTGAATGCCTATAATGCAAGAGCACCACCCTTAACATACTCGTGAGGGCCAAAGCGAAAAGGCCTAGACAAGAGCACCACCCTTTACATACTCTGTGAAAGCCAAAGCAATCAGACCCAACATTGCGAACCTCCCGTTCCACAGCTCAGCATCCGACGTCATCAACCCTTCTGACACGGACTCCACGGTCACTCCTTTGAATAGAGGAACTAGAGATGCCAGTGATAGTACAACGCTTGTACCTATGAACCATGTAAGCCCACCGTCTGATATTTGTGTAGACACATCCTGACCCTTAGCTACCTCTACTGCCATTGCAGCTACAAAGCCTATCATAGCAAGCCTGCCGTTGATCCTCTCCGGAGCTGGCCCACTAAATGCGAACACGTCTGAGAACTTCGTGCTCACCTTTGCCTTCTGTTTTTCCTGCAGAGTTGAGAAGAAGGATTAAGAATTACTCTCAAACAAAACAGGATCTATAAATTAGAGTTCAAAGAAATAACAAAGCATGGTAATCAAGTCATCATCACTAACCTCAGCCATGCAACGGACTTGTACGCCGGCATTTCTTCCTAGACGAGGCACGTACTTGACCGGGAAAAACTGGCTTACTCCACATGATCTGTTCGTAACACCGGACACTGGGTTTCCCAGGATAGATTGAGTAGCAACTGAAAATGATGCAGCCATCTCACGACGCAATGCTGAACGATCAAGTGCCCGACTCAACCGTTTATATCTACCACAATGAGGAGCACTCTTAATCTTAGAAGAATTGAGCAAGAGCTGTGAATCTGTTTAGACAAATACCAGTGGATATTTATAGTAGAGGAGGTGTAAAGAGTGGTGGTTGATAGTTTGGTTCCACGTCTTCTGGATATTTTTCTGGACAGTGAAGTGGTTCACGTGGCTTCGGTTGACCAAACATGGTGGAATTGTATGTCGTGGCTACCATATTTACTAGAAAAAAATTGTCACTCGCGAATTTTGAATTTTGAGGCCATTGGTGTTCTAGGTTTCCTGTAAGCACTACGGCCTTCTGGTGAGTAGTAGTGTTCCGTCTCATATGAAGCCACGTTCTTTTTTTTCCCTTAACAATAAAATAGATACCGACACACTGGTTACTTCACGGAACCTATTTGTTTCTAGTGGGTATTTAGTAAGTAGCATACGCAGCTCTGTTTTAAGCCGTCTCATATGAAGCCACGTTCTGTATTTTCTCTTAACAATAAAATAGATACTGACGCACTGGTTACTTCATGGAGCCTGTTTGTTTCTAGTGGGTTTTTTTTTGTAAGTAGCACGTTGGAGTAGTCGACTACTTCAACACTAAAGGCCACTAGACATATTTGGAGGTCTCCCTGTTCGGTCAATGGGTGGGGATCCCACTCCCCGGTGAGCAGGCAGGATCGAGGGGGCAACGCCCCCTAGCCCTTAGGCAATTTAGACTTTTTTCATGGATAATCATCGAAAGATTTTTTTAAGTTATTAATTCTTTATTGAGTTTGGGCTTAAGAATATGAATCCTTGTAATCTTATATTTTAGTCTTTTAAAAATAGTATATAAACACACTTTTCTCTTGTAATAAGTGATATGAATTATAGGACAAATTACTTTATTGTAAACAAGAGAGGTTAGACAGTATTGAAATAATATTAACTTTGCTAGGTATAGCTTATTAATTGGGTGAATTAGGATAAATTGCACATACTTCTTCTTTCTTTTACTGTTTGTGGTTTGTGTGTTTATTTTTTTGGTTTCGCATTTTATCTCTATTTCGTTCATAGCAAACACAACTCTATTTTTTAAGCAATAAAAATATATTTATCATGCCATTGGGGTTTAAAGGATAAATATTAGAGCAAACGACTTGTTGCCACCCACAGATTAGTGAAATGACAAGTTTTCACCCTTAGCTTCATTTATTCCAGATTCCTACCCTTAAAGTGACATCGTTAGGTTTTTTTTTAAAGTTAAAAGCTAAAATGGTATTTTATTATAATTTGAAAGGGTGGCCGTTGGGTAATTTGGTTGGGGCAATTAATTGAGCAAGTGGCAGGCGTTGAAGAGGTCAAGAGAAAGGGTGGTCGATGGCACGGTAAAAGCCATAAAAAGAACCCAATTAATCAACAATCAATTCACCACAACCTAATCAAATTCCAATTCAACAACTTAAAAAAAAAAAAAAAATAGTCTCCAATCAAACCTAATTTCAATTAAATTTGCAAAACCCTAAGGTGAGTGGCGGCGGTGAACGACAAGCAATTGTGGTCGAGAAGGTTGGGGGTTTTGAGGCGAGATGTCTGTGAGTGCAGGGCTGGTGTCATTTGGGGTTGAGGCTGTCAAAATCAGCCAAAATTTGGCTAGGGACAGTCAAGCAACACGTAAAAAAACCCAACTATGGCCGATGTTTTCGAGGTGGGAATGGTTGGTTTCGGCTGAGGAAAGGTTGGGTTTCTAGTGTGGGAGGTTCAGGGAGGCAGATGATGGTGGTTTTAGGTGAAAAAAGTCATAAAAATGGCGAAAAGGTTGACGGCTAGATTTCAAAATACAACACAAAAAACTTTTTAAAGGTTCAAGGGTAGTTTAGTAATAACACCTTCTGCACCTATGTTAGAACTCCAAAGTCACTTACAGTGTCACTTTAAGAGTGAGAATCTAAAATAAATGAAACTAGAAGTGGAAACTTGCCATTTCACTAATCTTTGGGTGGAAACATGTCGTTTGCTCTTAATATTTTTTGCTTTTCACACCCCTTACTAAGTTAGATTCAAACCATGCTTTTGGGGTTTAAAGGATTAATATTATTTTGCTTTCTACACCCTTTACTAGTTTAGATTCAAATGCTAACAATCATTTTACCATAATTGAATTGGCAAAATGAGGAACCAACCAAAGATGTGGTCATGAAACGACCATAGAAATAACCAAATCTGACCATTTCTGACCATAGATCTGGAAACAACCTTACTGTCGAACGACCAACTAGATCCCACCGGTCGTGTGCCATTACGGCGACTGTCTCTACGGCCAGCAGTGGTCTTGGGTGGTTAGGGGTATTTTGTTAACTTTTAAACTTTTTTGTGGTTGTAGTGTTTTAGCTAAATTTGCAAATGTAGGGAGTCTGAGTAATAGTTATTTGGTAGACATTTGAGGGTAATTGTGTCCGAAATGATATTTAATTAAGGATAAAATAGGTATAAAAATCAAATTACCTCGATAATCTTTTAATAACACCCACTGGGGGGTAATCTAATTATCCCTTATGTTGCCAATAGTAAACACTATTTACAACAAAAAATGGCCGTAATATTTTATTACTTGCAAACCAAACAAGGGAATTTTAAAAATTAAACGAAGATTACCTCCGTAAGGTAATATGACCTCGAGCCAAATCTTCTAATTTATTTTATTTCCTTTTCAAAGTTTTCTCTTTCTTTATTTTCTTCTTTCTGTTTAATAAATTTTATTTATCTATTAAAAAAATTTCCTTTAAAAACTCTAAGCCAATATAAAACAAGAATTTTACGAAGGCTATAACTCTAACCCAACATGTAACTTTCTTCATTTTCTAGTGTTTTATATAAATTTCATCATGAAAATTCTTTTTTGTTCAAAAAGAATACACGTTGTTTTGATTTTTTTTTTTCTTTAAAAAGTCTAAAATTTAAAAAATGTTATCACTACAGCCAATATATGCTCTTTTTTTTTTTTTTGTATTTTATTTAAGTTTTTAAATTTTATTATAAAAATTCTATCACTGAAAAAAGTTACAGTTTGTTTTTATAAAAATTCTGTCACTGAAAAAAGTTACAGTTTGTTTTTAGTACTTTTTTTTTTTCTGAAATATTTTGGTTTTCTTTTTTATTTTGTCAATTCTTTAGATCAAATATCCCATTTGATGTGTTTAAGTCATTAAATATTGGTCATTTATGTGAGAGAAAGTTAAATATTAAATCTGGACCCTTGAAACTTTAAATTGACATATGACATAAGATAATTAAAACTTAAAAAATAAAGAAGAAACAATGATATTTGCCACGTTATCAACAAATGATATGGTAAGACTGTTCTATATAAAATTTTGTCCCAAAAATTTATCATAAATTAAATGATTTGGCCAGATTATTAATGCATTCCCTTCTTCAAAAGAAGCACTAGCCTCATAAATTACCAATTAATCAATCTTTTATTTAAAGAACCATTAGGATTGATATGTTTAGTTAACTTTTGGTGAGAAGAGTCTATTTTATTATCTCTTAAATAATACACATATATACTGTTGGATAAAAATGGTCATCCCATTAACTTGATGATGTGAGATACAAAAACAACCCAGTTAGTCCAAATATAATAATACAATTAACATAGCTTTTGGATGATCCCAGTTTTTATGAATAAAAAAGAGGAAAATAAATTATTATTAAAAAAGAGAAAGGTGGGGAAAAAAAATAAAAAGTTATGGTTAATTTTGGGTCAACCCATTGAGCCATATTTAGACGAGGTGGCACTAGCTTGTTATCCTTCCACTGCTAAAAGCGGGAGGTCGCTGCTTTGTGAAACCAGCAGCCAGTAAACAGCCACACCGGAAACACATGGATCAACTCTTGGCTTGAACCAACTCAATTGAATTGAGCCAATGTTCCATCACTTATTTGCCCCCACTTGGGTCAAAAGCTCACGTTGCTGAGCTCGGCGATTTGTGTTGTGTTTTGAGATGCTAACGATGTCGGATTCTAAAATTGGTAAAGATAAATGTTTGCTAACGATGTCGGATTCTAAAATTGAGATGATTTTCTTTTTTTTTATTATTATCAGGATTTATATAAATTGAATACCAGACTGGCAAACAGTGGAAAAACAGTTCCAATTATAATGGTTTTTTGCTCATTTTGCTGATTCAATTATGATGATTATCAGCGTTTCAATCTAACCTAGTGCAGAATAATATTAATCCTTTAAACCCCAACGGCATCATAAACAAATTTTTATGGCTTAAAACAGAGCTGCGTATTATTGAGTATGTTGAATATATGTTACAGGGTTGATTTTGTACGCTTTTAGAAGTATGAAGAGATTGTTTTTGTAAATATGTAAAGCAATATAAAAACGTCATCGTTTAGTGCTTATGTTTTTAGTATAACAGCTTTGTCTATTATATAAATCGATGTAACTACTTTTACACTTTAAAAAAAAAAAAAGCATTCTCTCTCTTCAGTTTAGCTATTGTTTCCCTCTCTTAACTTGCGTGTTCAACTTTGCTTCTAGACCTTTCTTGATTTTTTTTTTTTTTTTTTTGCAAAAACCTACATGTTATTAGAGCTTACGACCAATGTCCATGGCTCAATCGAATCCTGAATCTTCAAACTCTATTTCAAAATCAGAAATCGAACAAACCTATGCCGGAAATGGCACAAATCCTGGTGTTCAGTTACCTACCATTTCTATCAAGCTTGGAGAGAAGAATTACAGTCACTGACGCTCACAAATTCTCCCAGCTTTAGCATCTCATGACCTTGATGGCTTCATAATTGGTGAGAATGTTTGTCCCCCTATGCTTGTTATTGAAAAATCTAATGATTATGAAGAAATTGTAAAAAGGCCTAACCTTAAGTATTTTAGTTGGAAAAGAGTAGATCAATGTCTATTAAGTTGGTTGTTTTCTTCAATATCTGAAGGTATGTTTAGACATATAGTAAAATGTGTGAGTTCATATGAGATTTGGAATACCTTGGAGTTACATTTTCAGTCTTTTTTCGAAGGCTAGGACATTGCATTTAAGGAACCTGTTACAAACTACCAAGAAAGACTCATTGAGCATCAACGAATGTCCTAAAAATGAAGGAATTAGGAGATGAACTTGTAGCTAGTGGTGTTAGTCTAAATGATGAGGAGTTATGGTTGTATATTCTAGATGGTCTTGGATCAGAATATGATGCAGTAGTAGCAAACTTGACTTACAATATAGCTCAGCTAGTATTCAGGAAGCTCAATTCATGCTTTACAAACATGAGATAAGGCTAGAAAGACAACAAAGAAGCCTAACCAGTTTTCATGAACATATGACTTCTCCTTTGCTTGGTTCCAGACAAGATCCAAGTAACCCTCATACATCTACGTTTGCACCAAATACTCCATCTGAAGTCAAGCGTTCAATGTCAAACTATTCATCTCAAGGTTCAGGTTATGGTTTTCCTTCTAGTGCAAGTACTAATACTTCTGCAGGAGCTTATCCCACATGGTTAACCTTTGGTTTTGGTAACAATAGTTTTAAAGGAAAAAAATTTGGCAGACCCTACTATTCACCTAATACACAACATTTCTTTGCTGGAGGACCTCAATTCAACAACAGTATAGTAAAAGGAAGAGGCAGGAGTAGGGTTTACTTCAAACCGAAACTATTTTGTAATGTATGTGGAAAGATTAGACATTCTGCCATACAGTGTTATCATAGATTTGATCAAGTATATCAAGGCTTTGTTGCTCCTAATTACAATTATCCACCATAGTCAAAGTAACTACATTCCCTCAGTATCTTTATCAAACACTTTTACTGAAGGATCAGATACTCCATCTCAGGCTCTTCTTGTTACAAATCTCAATTTCTCTGCTTATAATAACCCTCACATACCTAATACCTCCTTTGTCCCTTTTCATGATCACTCAGCTTTTGGATTTCCACAGATGGTTCTTAATTCTGCTGTACCCTATCCATCTGCACTAAATAGTCAACATACCTCTGCACCTACTTATCATAGCACAACAGTTGATACCCTTGGGAACTTTGCACCAAGAGGTCTTCAAAACACTCTAGTAAATTCAGCCCCCATTGTGCAAGCTATACTCCACAAACTCTAAGTGATCAGTCTTGGTACACGGACTCTGGTGCTTCAAATCACATGATAACTAATGGATCAAACTATTGGGATTCATGCATTTTGGATATGTGATAAGTACTTGAAAATACACTTATACTTAGTGGTTTATAGGTATTATTTGTGGGAAATTAGGATTAATTCGCATGAATTAACTTAATTGTTTCATAAATGCACTTTTCGGGATCACGGGTATTTTTGTTGCGCTTTTAGGGAATATAAGGCTCAAAAATAATATTCGGATAAGAGATGATGTTGGCGAGAGAAGTTTTGATGATTGGAAACAAACGGATCGAGAATCGGAGTTGAATTGAAGAAGTTATGGAAGTTGAAGTAAAGAGAAGATTCTAGATTACGTTTCAGCTTGAGCATGCCTTGGTATTTTGAGAATATATTGAGCTTTAGAACTCAGATTAAGACAATTCTTGGACTGTTGGAAAGCTGATTCAAAGGGCTACATTTCATATGTTTACCACTTTTTCAAATTTCATCGTTATTGAGTTCAAAAATCACCATCTCTAAAGAACAGTGGAATAATGCGGGAAGAAGACCAGTAGCTACTGTGTCGCAGCACAGTCATGACAGCTGGGAACTTTTCTTCCGTTTTTGACTAGAAAAATAGGGTTTAAGAGTCCTAAACTAACTAGAATTAAGAAAAACAAAACCCTGACCCTTGTGGGATATAAATAGAAGTCTTTTAGCATTATTTTAAGGGAATTCTTTTAGGAAAAAAAAAAAAAAAGATTATTCAAGAACTAAAGAAAAAGGGAGATTAAAGAAGGCTTGGAGAAGAAGAATTGGAGGAGATCATCATCAACTTCATTAATCCAACCAAGTTTCACTAAGTTTTTCTTCTTCTTTGTTATTATTATTTGTTATGAATAATACAATGATGTTCTCATATTTATTCATGAAGAACTAATTCTTTTGTAATTAAGGGTGATTTCAAAACCCTAGACATGTCTTGTGATTAATAATTAAAATCTGCATTTTTTTATCTTTTGATCCCTCTTGGTTATGTGATTATTTCTCTGAAAATAGGGTCTAACTAGATTTTTCTAATTGTTTAAGTGGCCAATTAAATCGTTAGG
Source organism: Pistacia vera (assembly GCF_008641045.1). Classification (NCBI taxonomy): domain Eukaryota; kingdom Viridiplantae; phylum Streptophyta; class Magnoliopsida; order Sapindales; family Anacardiaceae; genus Pistacia; species Pistacia vera. The sequence continues at coordinate 540,109 of NW_022196009.1, forward strand.
ATTAATCTATTAATGCCAATTTAGGTTGTTTAGTACGGAATTGTTTTATTAACCTAAATAACTAGTGGTAAAGTGTATGCCTGCATACATGGGGGGTAATCACTCAAGATAACTAAACCGACCATATGAGTTTAGCCTTGATTCAGTAGGTATCTCGCAACTTAATGCTTTTATTACTTTGAATCTAGAGATCGTATCCTAGGTTATTTAATGAATAGGGAATTGAGTTATGACCGTGTCTAGTCCAACGACTCAGTAAGGAGAGATGTGACTTATCAACTTTTTGTATTTTCTGAGTTGATGTGATCAAGTGGGTAGAAAGTTAAAGAGTGCTTTTATTATATGCAATCTGTGTCTAGTGGTGGCGAATAAACCTTCAATCTCGTTTATCTCATTGATTTCTCTATCATCATTAATTGCTTGATTTACATTGTTTGCTTTGAGTTCTTTTTAGTTTTTGTTAAGATTTTATAATTCACGACAAACCCCATTAGAAGTAAATAATTAATTAAGTTCACAAATCCTCTGCGGGAAAGATTTTAGGTGTTGCATTTGCATGCATCAACATGGAAATGGTGTAAAATGGATGAACAAGATGATGGATGCAAGGTAGAACACAAACATAACACATAAGCCCAAAAAATTTCAAGGTGAGGATGGAATATTACCTACTCCTTTGCTATTTAACACTTGAATCTTCTTTCTTGGAATCTTAATTCTTCAAGTGAACTTGAAGAACCTCGAAATGTGATCCACACAAATCAAGGAAGAGAGAGTCGAGAGAGAAAATGAGAGAGTGATCTTGTTTCAATTGATTCAATTCTTTGAAAATGGTATAACACTTGGTTTATATACCATGGGCATAAAGTGTAATTTTAAATTGTCTTAGGAAGTCCTCAAACAATTTAAAATTAATCTTGGAAAAGAGCATTTATGTCAAGTCCTTGGCTTTATGGTTAATTCATAATTAGCCCAAATTTTAATCCAATTTAATATTCTAACTCTTTAGAATAAAACCAATGCACTTTTGTCCCCATTATTAAATCCGATTCAATAATAGTATTTAATAAATCCTTATTACCCTTGGTTAGTGCTAGCTATCCATGGATAATCATTTTTCACCAATACGTAAATTCGAATACAACTGTTTACGTCCGAACATCATTAATCTGATTAATTATATGTATTATTCTTTCTTTCTCCTTGAGCTTGGTTTTATGTGTGACCATTTTGGTTCATTGTGATCTAGCCATGGGCCCAATATATGTTTCGTTATAACTCTTTATAATTGAAACTCCCACTAATTATGGTAGACATCTAGCAATGTTCCATAACCCTTAAACCGCAATGAAGTGTAAACTCCATTGAACCTTTTCTGATCATACGTATCGTGTAGTAAAATCCTTCCATCATCTAATCCCAATTAAGAATGGTTCATGGTATGCCAAAACCCTTAACTTAATCTTTAATCGAATTTTTAATCGATACAATGGAACTCGTCAACATGAAACTACTTTTCATCTGACATTTATTATACTTTGGCCAGAGATTTCTCTTTTCCAATGTTTATTGACATTCATTTGGGAACTTGAGATTGGACTATTTTGAGTTAACGGATCCTATCTTGACCATTACTTGTCCTCGCACATGAATAACTTATGACCAAACTAAACTTATTACATAAGACATGACTAGTCTCGTGTTTATACACCATATGAACCATAAACATCTTATATTGAATTTGACCGTGATGTCTCAAGTCTAAGGATCAGTGATACACTAGCATAATCCTATGATGCATCATTGACCACGTCCATGTGATTCATCGTAATCGATTATTTTCGATAAATAGTTCACTAACCGTTTATCCATGCTAATGTCTTAGTGACACACCTCTTATAATCACCCATACTAATACCATCACATGATATTCAATGGAGACATTCATCATGCCTACTATGCAATGTTATTGGCCAATTAACATTACTTGCATAGGGAATTCTTCGATGATCTGATCTTCTAAAGATCTGTATCATCCGAATATTTCACATGCAATATTAATTATAATATAAATGAAGCAGTAAATCAACAAGTGAAATAAGAACACTTTCTTTTATTCATAATACATTTATAAGATATAATGTCTTTAAACCGACAATACGATTAGTTCCTAGAGCATACACTAACACAAACTTAGTGGTTAAGACTTCTTATCCTGGAAATTCTAAGGTGCAAGTTGGTAATGGAGAATCTCTTCCAATCATTCACACATGTATGTTGTTAATTCCATCCTTTGATGCTCATAAACTTATTCATCCTAGAGATATTCTCTATGTTCCTCAAATTGCAAAAAAATTTGTTAAGCATCTCTCAAATTATTAGAGACAATAATGTTTTTTGTGGAATTTCATACTAATTATTGCTTGGTGAAGGACGAAAATAGTAAAGTTGTTCTACTTCAAGGCACTGTTAAGGATGGATTGTATGAGCTTGATCTTTCTCATTTTGCAAATCCAATTTTAGACTCTCTTAGCTCTTCTACTGTAGCTTTCCTGTCCTTCTCAACAGAACCTATTGGTTCAACTTCACATAATGTTAGGAATAAACATGTCACTCATTTTAGTAATGCTAGTCATAGTCCTCATACTATCTACAATTCTGATGACGAGCTGAATAAGACTGCAAGCTTGGACTTACCTTTATTATGACATGCAAGACTAAGACATAATAATGTTAGAAATCTTCATGCTGTTTTAGAAAAGTTGAATGTACAAAAGTCCTTGACAAGCAATAAAACTTTCTTTTGTGAGGCATGTCATTTTGGGAAATTGCAACAATGTCATTTTCCTATTTCTTCTTCTAAAGCTACTGTACCTCTAGAGCTGGTTCACTCAGATCTGTGGGGTCCAGCTCCCATAATTTTTAGAGAAGAATATAAGTATTATATTATCTTTGTTGATGACTTCGGTCGTTTTACCTGGATCTACCCTTTGAAACTCAAATCTAAGGCTTATACAGCCTTTGTCTAGTTTCACTGCTTTATAGAAAAGCAGCTAAATCACAAGATTAAAACATTACAGACTGACTAGGGAGGAGAATTTAGAGCTTTCACTAGTTATTTATAGCATCATGGCATACAATTTAGACATTCCTGCCTTTATATTCATCAGCAAAATGGCAGGGTGGAAAGAAAACACAGATCCATCACAGAGTTTGGACTGTCTCTCTTAGCTCATGCTGGAATACCTTTAGCCTACTGGTGGGCAACATTTAGTACAACCACTTATCTTCTTAACAGGTTGCCTACATTAGCTCTTTAGTTTGTGTCATCCTCTGCTATTCTGTTTAATAAAGAACCTAACTATGACCATCTCAAAGTATTTGGGTGCAGTTGTTGCCCTTATCTCAAGCCCTAAAATAAGCACAAATTGGCCTGTCACACTGAGAAATGTGCATTCCTTGGCTACAAGTTATCTCACAAAGGATATCTTTGTCTTAGTTCATCTGGTCGAGTGTACATTGTCAAGCAAGTGAAGTTTAATGAAGTGGATTTTCCATTCAAAACTGGGTTTTCACCTTCAGAACTGCCTTTATCTCATGATACCCTCACTAGCTCATCTGTCACCTCTTAGACTCTTCCAAAGGATTCAATAGCTATTGTTTCTAATGTCAGATACTCTCATTTGCCTACTTCCCTTAAGAGATCAAACAGTACTCCTGTATCTACTTCAGCTGATCCTACTCAAATAGATCCACTATAGTCACCAAATTCCCTAGCACCAGCATTTGTTCTTCCTCATGAAATTGATCTTCCTTTAGCTGATTTCCATAATATATCAAGAACATCACCCAATTCCATCCCTGTTAATGAATCCTCAATATCTCCTCTCCACATAGCCTATCTCCTACAACTCACTCATTCTCTCCAGCAGGACCTGTTACTTCTTTAGATTTATCTCATACATCACTTGATCATCATGTGAACATTTTTCCTGCTTCTCATCAATCTACAGTAGGTGGTAGCTCCACTAGCCCAGCTTTAAACACTCATCCCATGTTAACAAGATCAAAGACTGGTACTAAACCTATCAAGAGATATACTGCCTATCCAGCTATGGTCTCCTCAGCTACTATCTTGTCAGAACCAAAGTCTATTACTGAAGCTCTACTTATTCCTGAATGGAAACAAGCCATGACAACTGAATACAAGGCCTTATTACATAACAATACATGGGGAAGAAGGGATGAATGTAGTGGGTAGCAAATGGATTTTTAAAACAAAATTGAACTCTGATGGTACCCTTCAGAAGTATAAAGCTAGGCTGGTAGTCAAAGGCTTCTAGCAAACTCCTGGTCTGGACTACTTTGATACTTTCTCACCAGTGGTCAAAGTAGCCACAATCAAAGTAATGTTGTCTTTAGTAGTTCATCAAGGATGGGATATTCAGCAGCTGGATGTGAACAATGCCTTTCTAAATGGTGAATTGACAGAAACAGTCTTTATGTTACCACCTAAAGGCTATACTAAATTTGAGCCACAACAGCACCATCCACAGCAGGTTTGTAAATTACAAAAGGCCTTAAACAAGCTCTTAGAGCTTGGTTTGATAAGCTCAAGTCTGTCTTACTTGCATGGGGTTTTGTTAACTTTGTCTCTGATGTGAGTGTTTTGCTATAAACAAGATTCTGTTATAAGGTATCTACTTCTATATGTAGATGACATTTTGGGTCTCAACAAGTCGTTTGCTCTAATATTTATCCTTTAAACCCCAATGGCATGATCAATATATTTTTATTGCTTAAAAAATAGAGTTGTGTTTGCTATGAACGAAATAGAGATAAAATGCGAAACCAAAATAATAAACACACAAACCACAAACAGTAAAAGAAAGAAGAAGTACGTGTAATTTACCCTGGTTCACCCAATTAATAAGCTATGCCTAGCAAAGTTAATATTATTTCAATACTGTCTAACCTCTCTTGTTTACAATAAAGTAATTTGTTCTATGATTTATATCACTTATTACAAGAGAAAAGTGTGTTTATATACTATGTTTAATAGACTAAAACATAATATTATAAGGATTCATATTTCTAAGTCAAAACTCAATAAAAAATTAATAATTTAAAAAAAATCTTTCAACGGTTATCCATGAAAAAAGTCTAAATTGCCTACGGGCTAGGGGGCGTTGCCCCCACGATCCTGCCTGCTCACCGGGGAGTGGGATCCCCACCCATTGACCGAACAGGGAGACCTCCAAATATGTCTAGTGGCCTTTAGTGCTGAAGTAGTCGACTACTCCAACGTGCTACTTACAAAAAACCCACTAGAAACAAACAGGCTCCATGAAGTAATCAGTGCGTCAGTATCTATTTTATTGTTAAGAGAAAATACAGAACGTGGCTTCATATGAGACGGCTTAAAACAGAGCTGCGTATGCTACTTGCTAAAGACCCACTAGAAACAAATAGGTTCCGTGAAGTAGCCAGTGTGTCGGTATCTATTTTATTGTTAAGGGAAAAAAAAGAACGTGGCTTCATATGAGACGGAACACTACTACTCACCGGAAGGCCGTAGTGCTTACAGGAAACCTAGAACACCAATGGCCTCAAAATTCAAAATTCGCGAGTGACAATTTTTTCTAGTAAATATGGTAGCCACGACATACAATTCCACCATGTTTGGTCAACAGAAGCCACGTGAACCACTTCACTGTCCAGAAAAATATCCAGAAGACGTGGAACCAAAATATCAACCACCACTCTTTACACCTCCTCTACTATAAATATCCACTGGTATTTGTCTAAACAGATTCACAGCTCTTGCTCAATTCTTCTAAGATTAAGAGTACTCCTCATTGTGGTGGATATAAACAGTTGAGTCGGGAACTTGATCGTTCAGCATTGCGTCGTGAGATGGCTGCATCATTTTCAGTTGCTACTCAATCTATCCTGGGAAACCCAGTGTCCGGTGTTACGAACAGATCATGTGGAGTAAGCCAGTTTTTCCCGGTCAAGTACGTGCCTCGTCTAGGAAGAAATGCCGGCGTACAAGTCCGTTGCATGGCTGAGGTTAGTGATGATGACTTGATTACCATGCTCTGTTATTTCTTTGAACTCTAATTTATGGATCCTGTTTTGTTGGAGTAATTCTTATCCTTCTCTTCTCAACTCTGCAGGAAAAACAAGCAAAGGTGAGCTAGAAGTTCTCAGACGTGTTCGCATTAGGGACCAGCTCCGGAGGGGTCAACGGCAGGCTTGCTATGATAGGCTTGTAGCTGCAATGTGTAACACCCGATTAGCTTTCCTTCGGTACGTCTTTCGCCTAGGTGCTAGCTCCCGACGATTGCCCTAAGTCAGCCTTGCTTGCTCACGCTTCTAGCCCTGCAAGTACGAAAACACTCACACAACACTCACAAGAGATGCTAGAAGAGAACTCTTTTACTAATGAGAGAACTTACAATTCTTGGATGGTTTGGCCAAATGAAGGCCTCCCCCTTTTATAGTAGTTTGAGTATACATGAACGGTCCAAGATCTCTGAGATCAACGGTGGAGATTAGCAACTCAAAAACTACCACCTACCAACTACTCTAACAATACCACATTAATTACATATTCTAGCATATACAAATAGTATGGGAAGCTTCTAGATGTTGGTCCGAGTGACGCACCACAATGTCGATGAAATGCTTGAGAGCGTCACATTCTCCCCACCTAACTCGAGACGTCCTCGTCGACTCTTCTGGAATTCTTGGACTGTGCTTTGAATTGCCACAAAGCACTCTCGGGTTACCAGCTAGCTTCACTCTTCGGTAGACCTTTCCATTTGAGAAGTATTCCCGACTTGGGATAGCCTTTTTGTCGAACGACGCGATCGGCTAACACACATTCACTCCTTGTCATAGAACTTGTGTTTCCAAACGGTATCCCGCTTGGTTCCCCTCTTCTCGATCTTCGTATCTTCGTGGTACGGCTTCAAACACCACATGGAAGACCGGATGAAGTCTCAACCAGAAGGGAGCTCGAGCTTGTAAGACACATACCGACCACTCTGATTATGGAAATGGCCCCTCGTATCGTCGGACAAGGGCCTTGTAAATGTCTGTGGACTTGTGTGTGAAGGGAGGATTTACAATTACTAAATCTCCCACATTGACTCTACATGCCTCTCGTTTCTTGTCCGCCCATTTTCTCCATCTTCTTAGTTGCTTTATGAGGTACAACCCGTGTGATGTCGGCTTGCTCATGCCACGACTTAGCAACTTTGAAGCCCGGGGTGCTGCTCCCTATAACTTTACCCAAAGTGTGCGGCGTGAGTGGCTGTTGACCCATTACTACTCGCGACGGGCTTTTTGTGTGGCTTCACTTCTCTGCAAGTTGATGAAATGGGCTACGTCGAGCAACTTTGCCCAATCAAGTGGTTGGCGCTCACAAAGTGCCGTAGATAAATCTCTAACAAGCATTCACTCTCTCGGTTTGCCATCGGTTTGAGGTGAAAGTTGTAGAAAAGTGCAACGCGACCCATGAGTTGAACATTCGGTCCAAAACCTCCTGAAACCGATCTCCGGATCACTGATGATAGACTTCGGAAGCGACCCCAATACTTCACACATGCTGAAAAAGAGCTTGGCCGTGTCTTCCGCTGTACATTCCTTCGGTGCGGGGATGAAAGTACTACTTCGATAACCTGTACCACCACAACAATAATGGTAAACCCCTAGATTTTGCAAGCACACTATGAAATCCATGAGATGCCTCCCATGGTCTACTCGTGGTGGGCAAGCGGTTCCAGAATCCAGTGGGGCTTTGGTGCTCACTTTGTCTTGGTTGCACACAAGACAGTTCGTAACAAACTGCTCCACATCATCCCGCATTTGTGGCCAATAATAAGCTGCTTGCCAACAGGGCTCGGTGCGCCTTTGTCCGGGATGTCCGGCCCATTTGGTGTCGTGACACTCCTTGATCAAGTTCCTCCGCAAATTTCCCCACTTCGGAACAACAACACCCTTCTCCTTGGTGTACAGGAGGCCGTTTCTACCCAAAAGCGCTTGGTCTTGCCATCTCGAGCTAGGGAAATGAGTTGCTTGGCCAATGCGTCATGCTCGAGACCCTCCCTTATAGCTTGAGAAGATCCCTTGTATCTTGCTGATGGCTGCTAACTCGGCCTTCCGACTCAATCATCTGTACCAAGTTGGCTTTCCCGGGCTTGTACTTAACACATAGTCCGAACTCGGCAGGAAGTCTTGCCATCTAGCTTGCTTGGGACGAGCTTTCTCTGACTCTGAAAGTAGCTCGTTGCCACAGTGTCGTCTTCACTAAGAATTTGGACCAAGTAATTAGTGCGCCAAGTGCGTAGACAATGCACCACGGCTGTCATTCTCTTCTCTTGCACCGTGTATCGCCGCTCCGTATCATTGAGCTTCCGGCTCTCAAAGGCTATCGGATGTTCTTCCTGCATCAAAACACCTCCAATAGCAAAATCGATGCATCAGTATGTACCTCAAATGGTCGAGCATGGTCAGGCAATGCTAACACCGGCTCTCCATATGGCCCTTTTTAAAGTGTAAAGGCTTTGGCGATCAACGTCCACTCCCATTTTATGGCCTTGTTCAGCAAATCCGTGAGTGTGCGGCAATGGTGGAAAGCCTTTGATGAATCTCATAATAGTTCACGAGCCCCCAGGAAAGAGGGTAAACTCGTAACCTTTGTTGGAGCTTCCCACCCACAATAGCCTTCACCTTGGCTTTGTCCATAGAGTCTCCCATCCGTGATCTTGTGGCCGAGAAAACTCTACCTACCGGCTTGGCAATGAAACACTCTCCCGCTTGACATACAACTTGTTTTCTTGCAACACTCGGAAAAACTGTCCGCAGGTGCTCGGCATGCTCCTCAAAGTGTTGTTGTCACCCACAATGTCGTCGAGATAGACCACCACGAACCGATCAAGATATGGATGGAAGATGTGGTCATGAGCGTGCAAAATGTGGCAGGGCATTGGTGAGCCGAATGGCATGACTTTGAACTCGAAGGCTCCGTAACGTGTCACACATGCAGTCTTCGGCTCATCCCCTCCGCAATCCGCACTTGTAATACACCGATCTCAAGTCAAGCTTAGAAAGTACTTGGCCTGTCAAGTGTCAAACAAATCGGCAATTAGTGGAATGGGTATTTGTTTTGATGGTTACCTTATTGAGTGCCCGATAGTCGATGCAAAGGCGAAGCGACCATCGTGCTTCTTTGAAAGAGGACCGGAGCTCCGTATGGTGCTTTTGAAGGCTTGATAAATCCGCCTCTAAGAGTTTTGAGTTGTCTCCGTAACTCATCTAACTCTGGTGGCGACATCCGTATGGAGCTTTGGCGGGTGGATTGGCTCCCGCTCTGCTCGATCTTATGGTCCACCTCCTTCCTAGGGGTAGGCATTTTGGCAACTCGGATGGCATGACGTCCTTGTATTCTCAAGACTTCTGGATACTTCCCCCGGTACCGGCTTTAGTGTCCACCCACTTCCTCGTCTTCCAACTCATGCACCATAGCGAGAAAGGTCTCTTCCTTTCGCTTAAGTCCCTTCTCAATTTGCATTGCGGAGAGTTGGTGCTTGTGCGGCTTTGCTCATGGTGGAACCATGCACGGGACTCCCCTCAGGATGCACATAGAATTGTACGCGGTAGGGGCACCCGCATTATTGCCTAGAAACTCCTGCCAAGAACAAGGTTAAAATCACTAAAGTTGCAACAGAAAATGATACCTTGCCGCTCCATTGCCAAGATGTAGCTCAACGTTCCGAGCCACGCCCCCAAGTTGTTAGCTTCAGCATTCACCGTTTTGAGCCATCCTCTGATTTCTCCACCTTGAGGCCTAACCGTCTTGCCTCACTATCTTGATGAAGTTGTGGAAGCACACCGTGTCCAAAAGGCTTGAACTTTCTTCCCGTTGATGGTGGCTTCAACGTGCATGAGGGACTTGTCTTGAGCTTTCGGTTATGCGGGCTTTACCTTCAAGGCATTGAGAAGTTGGAGGCATCCCATGTTGGCTGTCTCGGATGCGATGTCTCAGTTGTTTCTCTCGAACATGGCATTGATGGCCTTGCGTTTGGGGCAGTACGGATCCAGTGGTCCCCATCACAAAGGTAGCAATTCTCACGACGCTTGTACTCCTTCTTGCCATCTTTCCCCGCATTCTTTCTTGTGCGGCGGCTTATCTCCCTTTCTCGGTGGGTGGTTTGTCTCCCTTTCCTCCCCCACCTTTGCCATGATCGGACTTGCCATCCTTCTTCGACTTGAGTTCTCCCTTGCGGAATCCAAAAGGGTGTCGGCTTCGGTAAGGCTGAGGGATGTTGGCTACTTACGCCTTGGAGCTCCCGTATGCCAGGGTTGAGCCCCTCCATAAATTAAATAGCAAATCTTCAGATTCATCTTATCAACTTGAAGCATAAGTTTAGAGAACTCATCCACATACCTGGAAATCGGCCCGTGTGTTTAAGCTCTCGCATCTTCTTTGTGCTTCATATGCCACGTTGCTCGGATAGAATTGCTTCTTGATTTCACACTTGAGCAACTCCCAGTGTTGATGATGCATGTGCCTTGCATAATCTCGGCATGCTTTCGTTGCCACCATGCGATTCCATGGTCCTCAAGATACCCGTTGTCAATGTTCACCCTCTCTTGCCCACTTGGACATTGGTAGCTTCGAAGTACTCTCCATGACCATAGAAAGTTCTCCAGCTCTGGGCATCTGCTTTCCCCCATACTTCCGCGGTCTTGGAACTCGACCCTTGCGAGGTGCGGCATGGTGACGACCCGTTTGCCACCGCCCTCTTGCAAAACGCCTAATCGCCCTTGCTTTCTTCTAGACCCCGATCGGAGCTCTTCCCTTGAGCGTGTAATGTCCTAGAGAGTCCAACACCACCGCTGGAACTCCTCAAAGCTTGTGCTTGTCGGCACATGTTGCAAAACTCTCCCATGGTTTCGACCATGCCTTCAACATCGTCCATCTTTTGATCGAGGACGTCGAGGTGTTCCTTCACTTCGGCAACATTCACCTCGTTGCGCATCACCCCGCGCTTCCATGGAGGCGATCATGTCCACGGACTTGTCCTTCCCTCCTCGAGAGTTCTCTTGAAGGGTTGGGGTTAGGAATGGCTTCCCCCCCTTTGCTCTTCATGGCAAACTTCGACGACATCTTGAACCAAGAATCTTCCCGCTCTGATACAACTGTAACGACCCGATTGCTTCCCTTCGGACTCGTTCGGCCTTAGGTGCTAATCTCCCGACGATTGCCCTAAGTCAGCCTTGCTTGCTCACGCTCCTAGCCCTGCAAGTAAGAAAACACTCACACAAACTCACAAGAGATGCTAGAGAACTCTTTTACAATTGAGAGAACTTTACAATTCTTGGATGGTTTGGCCAAATAAGGCCTCCCCCTTTTATAGTAGTTTGAGTATACAATGAACGGTCAAGATCTCTTGAGATCAACGGTGGATTAGCTAACTCTAACTACCACCTACAACACTACTATCTACACAACTACCAATTAATTACATATTCTAGCATATACAAGAGTATTCCGGAAGCTTCTAGATTGTCCGAGTGACGCACACCAGTTTCGTAAATGCTTGAGAGGCGTCACAAATGGCAGTAGAGGTAGCTAAGGGTCAGGCTTTGTCTCTCAAATATCAGACCGTGGGCTTACATGGTTCATAGTACAAGCGTTGTACTATCACTGGCATCTTGTTCCTCTATTCAAAGGAGTGAGCGTGGAGTCCGTGTCAGAAGGGTTGATGACGTCGGATGCTGAGCTGTGGAATGGGAGGTTCGCAATGTTGGGTCTGATTGCTTTGGCTTTCACGGAGTATGTAAGGGTGGTGCTCTTGTATAGGCCTTTTCGCTTTGGCCTTCACGAGTATGTTAAGGGTGGTGCTCTGTATTATAGGCCTTCACAGAGATTATATATCAAAAAAAATATAATAATAATAATAAAATTATGTAATCAATAAACAATAATATTTTTCTATATAAATTTGTTATATTGTCAAATAATGAGGAAACTTGTTTAAAGGTGGAAAGTAACCCGCCCGGCCCGGCCGCGGCGGTTTACATGCTTTGGCGGGCTGGGCTTAACCCGCCCGCCAACAAAGGCGGGCTGGGTTAGCCGCCAATTTAGGAGAATGGCTGGCCCAACCCGGCCCGCCAGCCCTAACCCGTCGGGTTAGGAACGGTCCGGGCCGGGTTAGCCCGAATTTCTTTTTTTTTTGTGTTTTTTTATTTTTTTGTTTTTTTAATTTAACTTTTCAAATAAATAATTATAATATAATTGTTTTTAGTTAACTTTCAAATATCAATAATTCATTTAATTCAATTTTTTTTTTTTGTTAACATTTCAAATTCAATTCAATTTATAATAAAATTGTAATATAAAATTAGACTTATTCATTTATCAAAAAATAAAATAAGAAATTACAACAATTTATGCCTCGTTAAAAATCTCACAAGAAAACCCAATGGGAGAAAAACTTGGAAGAAAAAAGAGTGCAATAATGACAATTAATGTTCAAATACATTTTACAAAACAACTAAATTGGGGTGGTTCACTAGGACCTCCCTCATCTGTATCATCTATATTACAAAATTGAAATGATTCTACTAAAGCATTGTCGATAACCTCGTATTGATCTTGATGGCGCGATCGTTCCCAATCTCGAAGACATGTGAGGACTTAATCATTTTTGGAGCAATTAGATCCCTTTCATTAAAATCCTTCCACTTGCACTAAATGTTTGTTCGGATGAGACGGTTGAGACAGGAACAACACGAAAACACCAGGCAAGTCTGATAATACCGGAAAATACATTTTCTGTCTCCAATCTCTAAGAGATCAAATGGACCTGTTGAAAACATTCGGGGGTTGCCAAATATTGTTGAAGTTCTTACTCTGCGACTCCATGGAGGACAGCATATTAGTTGTTGTTGTTGTGGTGGTGGTGCTTCTGAAGAGGAGGCTGTGCTTCGGACTCGGGTCCTCTTCGCCTATTCAGTCATTCCAAGAGATAGTATCTTATTGTTTCTTCTGCTACAGCTTCTCGGGATATTTCACCCTCTGCGACTGTGGGTTCCCATACTGTTTCATATTGGAAATACTTCGAAAAGACTATTTTTTACCTCTCCTTTTGATTGACTATGATTCGTTTTGTAAATTTTTCACTAAAATTGTCAAGACCATTTCTAAACGTGCTAATTAATTCTAGGATCAAATATAGCACCTAAACAAAAAGAAAATGAACGGGTTTCCATATTTAAAAAAAAAACTTCATTGCCTTTATTGTGCATTAAAATTTATTGTCTTTGTTTTTGTAAATAACTCAGAAATTTTATAATTGCATGTATTACCAATAGACTAGTAGGATAATACACACCAGAAAGTTATAAAGTGGCTTGGTAAAAACATTTGAGAAAAGAATGAATACTTTAGCTATCTTCCAATCATTTCTACCAATGTGAGGCCCTCTATTAGTTGCTACAAATACTAATTATATTACATGAGGTAAACAGATCAAGCATTAAATAAGTACTATTCCATCTAACAGGCATATCTAATGCAAAAGTTCTAGGAGACATATTTGATTTTATACAAGCTTCTTGAAATTCAGCATTCTTTATTACTACCAGTACCAAGCTAATTCCCTAATTCTTCAATTTTGTTTAATTGTTTTCATACCACTTTTCACAATTAAATTAAACATGACATGCACAACGTTGGTGAAAAAACTTCAAATTATTATATAAAGATAATTATTTGAAAAATTCTATAGCTTTACTATTAGAACTTGCATATCTAAGTAAACTTATCACTTTATCAATAATATCATATCTTCAAAACTTCAATAATTTATTATAGATTTCTAAACCACTATAATCCACATCCTTAATCTAAATCTAATAAAGATTTATTTAATTTAAATTCATTATCAAAATAATGACTAGTCACACAAATATAATCTTTTTAGCTCTACCACTCCCAAATATACACAATAAAGCCACACTAATATGACAAGTATGAAATTTATTTTAATTCTATTTCATTTGTTTAAACAATTTAATTAATCATTTCTAGTTGCAGTTTTATGAATAACTTTTAAATCCTGGAAAAAGAATTTTGAACAAATCTTTCAAAAATATTTACTTCTGCCATATTAATGTTGATCAGATGCAGCAATATATAAAGCTAACTGTTCCCTATATACATCAGAATTATAAAGCCAAGTAGTACCCATATTAGTTATTGAGTTTGATGCTTTCTCTATTTCCATGTTGATTAATATGTTTATTAGCATGCCATTTTAAAGTACTATACCATTACCGAATCAGCTTATAAACATTTGCACAATTTTGCATCTTACTTTCTTGACTTGAACGCCATTTTCTGTCTTGTAAACTTGTCGAAATGCGCCCAAACGTCTGATGTGTGTCTGTTTTCGCTTTCGACGGCAGTTGATGATCCCGCCTCAGCTTGAGATGAATTGGACGAGGACGACTTCTAGAACCACCGGCGCTGTTGGAATCGACGGCATATTTGAGGTGTATCGGATTCTGGACTGGGTTGGGACGCGGGACTATTTGAATCTCCTGCATTCATATAAATCAGGCGGGACTAGGACTAGGATAATAGTTTTCTCCTCATTGAAATTGATGGGAGAGAAATATCTATCCATTGTAGACTTGTAGTTGAAAAAAAAGATGTAGAAGAAATAAAAATTAAGAAAGAGATTTGGAATATGAAATTGAATATAATTGAAAATTGCAAAACCTATAAAAATTAAATAAGAGCAAATTGATAACAAAATATTAGAGAATAAATGAATTTGAGAGTTGAGAGTTGAGAGAATAGAGATTAGAATAGAGAATATGAGAAAATGAGAGAATTTGAGTTGTGAGAAAATGGAGAGTTTAGGGCCAATTAATAGAAAAAAATAGGGAAGAAAATGACGAAAAAGCCCCCTCCAACGCTATATTTCAGGATAAAGTGTAATTGAAAAAAATAAAAAGATTTACAATTTTTTTTTTTTTTTTTTTGGCCAACCCGCGGGTTGGCGTTGCCAACCGCCAGCAACCTGCCGGGTTGCGGGCCTCTTGCAAAGAGGACAAATTAGCAACCCGCGGCCGCCGGGTTACCATTGTGCAACCTGACCCGCCCAGGGTTGTGCTGGGTTGGCTCAACTTGGCCGCCATTAAGGCGGCCGGTTTGAGCCCTCTTTTTACGGGCCGGTTAGGTTGGCCCGCCAAACCCGGCCCATTTTTTCCACCTCTAACTCTGTTACGCTGAGAGGATTAAAATATTTTCTATAAATTAAATTGAGAAGTATTATATGAAAGTTAATGTTAAATTATAAGTAAAAAATATAACACAAACAATTCTATTTTCCTTAGCTTAAATTGGCTTGTTTGTACGAACAATATTTATCCAATTGATACGATCTTTTAAAACTGTTCAAATAAATATATAGTTAAGGTTGTGAAAAATCTAGAATATTAAAAAATACTATATCAGTTTATGTACACTCAATATTTATGTCTGATTTTTTTTCTATTTATCATTACAATAATATGATTGATCATCGTTTGATTGATTGATTTAACATTTGACGTATATATTTTATACTAGTAATCTCATAATGAACATACTAGTCTTATTTCATCTATCGTTCATAATTTTTAGTGGATTTAGTAAATGATTATCTTCTTTTAACTTATGTTATTTGTGTCTCAACTTTATATTGGTATATCGTTACTGATTTTTCTAATTGATTCTTAATTTTTATTTCCATTTTAAATTTATGAGTTACATTATTGCGATCTATGCTTGGAATTGTAACTCAAAGTGAGATTTCATTAAATATTGCAATACATAGAAAGGAATAGCTTCTTATATGTTGATGCTTAAAACATATCAATCTTAATGGTTCTTTTGAATCATTTTCGAAATTAATTCTTTGTGTTCGGTTTGGTTTCAGCTAACATATATTCCCACTATTTTTACTAAGAAAAGAAAAAATCTAGAATACCACATCGATACAAACATTTATTTTTACCAATTTATAAGCATCTTACAACACATTACAGATCGCCGCGAGCTCAACAACGGAGCTTGTGACCCAAGTGGGGGCAAATAAGTGTGGAACATTGGCTCATTCGATTGAGTTGTGTCCGGCGTGGCTGTTTACTGGCGTGCCCGTTCCAAGCCAAGAGTTGATCCATGTGTTTCCGGCGAAGGCTAGAACCACATGTGTCTTAGAGTGGGGCACTGCGTGAGGCTGGTTTCACAGAGCAGCGACAACCTCCCGCTCTTGGCAGTGGAAGGATAACAAGCTAGTGCCACTTTTCCCAATAGGGCTCAGGGGGTTGACCCCAAATGAACCATCACTTATAATTTTTTTCCTCCTTTCTCATCTTAATAAAAACTTCTTTTTAATGTCACTTCATTTGTTCTTTTGGCAAGACTTGCATGTGTTACCTGGTCCAATATTTAACTCTCACATAGTTGTACAAATTTAATCTTCTAATTTATTTTATTTTCTTTCAAAGTTTCCTCTTTCTTAATTTTTTTCTTTCTTCTAATAAATTTAAAACATTTATTAATACTATCTTAACAAAAATATTATCTAAAATCCAATGGAGGTTCCCTTACATGATCTAGAAGTGTTTATTTTAACTAGAATCTTTTGGCACATCCAGTCCTTGTCTCGATCTAGTAGCTTTAAATAATCTGCTCAAACGGTCATCGGCTCACCTACCCTCCATATTACCTGTATTATAGCATGATCAAACTACGTATCTCAACCAAAGTGTACACACATGTATGCTTTAGTTTATCTTGAAGCAACCGGGGAGCTTAGCAATAACACATTTTTGGGAATTTAAAATATATAAAACCACTATGAAATGTATTTTCACTTTCTATTAACAATAACATTCATGTTTCAAACATTTACCGATAATACAACTTTCCTGAAAATGTTATAGTAATGTATCCACTCATAATAAGGATTTTCAATTGTTCATCTCCACCGCCTCTAAATGCTCTTCGAGTAGGAGTGGGCAAAAATACCGCGCAACCGTACCCATTATCTTTTTGTTTTTTTTATTTTTTTTTTTTTTTAACATACCTCCTAAAATACCAAATCCTCTAGAAATATTATAAACCTTCTAAAAGATTATCAAAAAGAAAAAAAAAAAAAAAACCTATAAATGTGAAAAGCCCCCACTGAAAACTGAAAAACCAAACGGTATCATACTCATTTTTTGGTTCAGTATGGTTCTTTATTTACTTATAGGGGGCGTTTGGATCATAATTATTTTTTTTATCTAGTAATAAATTACCAGAAAGAAAATTACCTTATAGTTACCGGGTTTAAATTATTATTATGCTTGGTTCATTGGGATGTATCAATATTAATGTGTTTGGTTATAGTAATAAACGATGTCCTGAAATACCTTTTACTAAAATGCCCTTAGATGATATTAGATATAAATAATTAAGGGCTTGTTGTTTTATTATTTGAAACCTTATTCTTTATCCTATTCCCAAAATACTATTTGTTTAATTATTTTTTTGTTTAATTATTTTGGAAAATACATTCTATTTTTTAATTACTTTTAGACACCTTAAGTTTATTAACCTAATTAAACCCCCCTAGAAAAGAAAAGTTTAAAAATTAACAAAAACAACCCCACCACCCATAGTTGTTAGATCTGACAACCACCATCAGTGGTGGCCAAATCTGTCACAACGGCCTAAAACGACCGAAAATGGTCGTTCATTCACAGATCTGGCCTTTTCTGGCCAGATCTATGGTGGATCTGGCCGGAAAAGGCCAGATCAAAAAATGGTCATCGTTGACGATTAACGACGGCCAACTCTTGGCAGTCATTGACAGTCAACGATGGCCAACTATTTGGTGTATCTACGGCTAGATTTAGACTTTTTCGGCTGTCGACGGCCAGATCTGGCCAGATCGGTGAATAACGGCTAGATTTGACCATTCTGAGTCGTAACGGCAGATTCCGACCAGATTCCGGTGGTGGTGCCTGAATCTGGCCTGTGGTGGTGGGGGTGTTTTTGTTATTTTACAAATGAGTGTTTTGTAATTATTAACCAAGCCAAGGATATTTTCGTCGCATAATATACTGTTTAGGGCAAGATTGGACAAAATTATGATTACCCGGTAATGCTTTATAACACCCCCCCATGAGGTACAATATTCCGGCAATTTAACCCCCTTTGAACACGTTGTTGTCATCTTTTTTTCCCGTAAATTTTTTACAAAAATGCCAACACGGTAGTCTGCTAAATTAACAAATATTACCCTTGTTAAAAAATTTAAACCGATCCAAACGGGCCCATATAGTATGACTTTTTTACAAAATTTGTGGTACAATATGGTTTGGTTCAGTTAGAAAACCGAATCGTACCTCATTTTCCACCTTTACTTCGAAGTTCCTTATTGAATGATACTGAAACTATCAAGCGATGACTGAAACCATGACAACAAGTGATACAAAAAACCACCGCCGATTATATCAAGATTTAGATACTAAATAATTTGAAAATTCTCTAGTTTTTCAATACTTCATTAACTATAATACCAAAAACTGGTTCTTAGAGCTGAAACTGCCTTTAAATAGTTCTCTCATAAAACCTAATGAAAAAACGGAAAAGTAAGTTCAACAATCACCACAAAATTTACCACACTCCAAAAAATTACAAAACACCCCTAAAAACATAGAAACGTTCAAAATCCTTCCGAACGACTGTGAAAGGCTAAAACTGTCCACCCTCATTACAAATATGAGTTTTGCTCGTTAGACCGTTTTGGAGTGCCCGGTCAAAGATCATGGCATTCTACCACCGTCAAAACTATTCACCCTGTCGGGTCTGCATCATTGAAACTCTCTTAATATTGCCTTTTCTCTCTCTTCTTCGCTTTTTTAATCTTCAAGATTGAACTAATGAGCTGCATCATTGTTATGTGCTTTGCACCGCTTAAGCATGAAGGTCAGATAACGCCTGCATTGCTTCTAAACTTGAGCAAAGTTGGTTGGCTCACGTGAGGAAACGGTCCACGAGATTTTTTTAATTTCTAAAATTAAATATTAGTATATAATTGAGTAACGTACTTGAAGGAAATCTATTTTATCTGAAGAAGATTCTAACCAAAAAAAAATATTTATTATCTTTAGTTTGATCTTACTATTTAATGAGTTTTTTTATTTCCACTATTCACCTTTCACAAAATTATATTGACACTTGCTTTCTTAGCTGGATTAGTTACACTCAAACTAACCCATGTGCAGTAAACAAATAAAATTTAAACAAAAAAAATCATTCCATTACCTCTCCATTAAATGATTTCTAATCTTTAATGAATCTCGTATCGAAAGAACAAAGCATCTTCATCAAATTAATGTACACAGAAAAGGTCGGCTAAAATGCTGAAAAAATTAAATTTTAATCTTATAATTGTTATTAAATTAAATTCTTGTATATCATTATCTTGAATGTTTTGATTAGTTTTTTTCTAATCTTTTGATCCCAATAAATACTTTGTTTCTTTTCTTAATATAATTTATTATAATTCAATTTATTATGTGATATGTTTTTCATTTTTCGTCCTTTCAAAACAAATTATACTTCTTATATAGTAAATCTCTATATTAAGTAATACTTTCCTAATAAGGCACTTTCTTCTTATCAGAATATGTGATAACTTTTTATTTTAAGTTTACTAAAAAAAAAAAAGTTTACAGCCCTCCCGATACTTAATCCTGGTTCCGGAAAGATATAATTCATGGAGAACATTCATTGATAGCAATTGAAGTCCTATAAAATCTTCATCTCTTCAACAAAGACGACTCGGGAATCTGAGTGTGAACATAGAAAGAGTGACCACAATTAGGGTACTCAATCAAATAAGCTTCTTTTCCACTTTTCTTCAACCGTCATAGTACCTCCTTTGCCAATCTTGCAATATCAACCCTCCAACCAACACCATCGTCGCCGGAAAGTTTAGCCCGGAAATATCAACCGAATTTGGCCCGAAAATATTCGTCGCCGATGGTCTCTATTTGAACCTTGAGGCAGAAACGCCTTCCACATCCAATCAGTACGGTGCATTGGCATTAATGTAATTTTTGAAGCCTAATTTCTGACTCTGTCCTTTCTTCTCCGCCTAAAAGTGGTTGAATCGCTATAAGTCCAACGATTTTCAGCTTCCGAAATTTTTTCTCAATGGCTCCAAGGTTACCTGATGTGCCAAGTTCCCTCCCGCACTGTCTCCAGCAATGAAACATTGCTTGAGATTAGCATAAGCAGGGGAGTTTTCAATATTTGTTTCGTCAATAAACTTGAGCACATCAACCGCATCTTCTCGTTGACATGGATGTCGATGCTCCGGGGCGAGGCGGTAGTTGACTGAAACTATACAGCACGGAGCTCCCTGGCGAGCCTTCTGCAATACCTATCAAAGCTAAATGAATTTGCAGCCAAGTAGCAAAAACCTCCACATGGAAGTAAGAAAACCGGCATGCAAGCACCGCCCCCGCCACCGTGATTTCAGGCGTGTAGAGCGGAACCAGAGATTGCGAGAGGGGTCAACTTTGATATCTGAAGTTGCAACGCATTGTTGGTTTTTTTGATGCTGGAGCTTTGAGTCGAAAAGGTTGAAGAGACGGCGGTTGACGGTAATGTTTGGGCGGCGAGTGAGGTCGACGGAAGGCGAGGAGGGTCATCAAGAGCCGGGGAATCCATGGGAGGTTTGGTGAAGCTTAGGTTTTGGGACATCTTGTACTTCTTGCATAAGAGATGGGAAATAAGGTTTTAATAGTTGTAAGCTTTTTTTTTTTTGTTTTTTTCGAAATATTCTTATATAAAAAAAGTATGAGTTGGAAAGATGTGGTTAGGATTTAGTTAGATTAAGATAGTTGTTATACCTGAAAAGTTAGGGCTGACGTGGACCCGTCAGCAAGAGCCAACTAGGGTTCAGAAACTTTTGTGTCATCAGACGTTGTCACGTCGCGCAGTGATGGAATAGGTCTAGTTCTTGTTAGTGCAGCAGGTGATGCATGTGAGTGCTAGCTTGCGAGTGGTTAGAATTATCCACCTACCTGAGCCTTAGGCAATTTAGGATATTTCTCGTGCAGATAACCAATGGGATGTAAAGAAGTGATTTGCACGAAACCTACCAACTTGCAGACTTGTAATCATTACCTTGAACTCTCCCACTATAAATAGAGGACATCCCTCTCATTTACGGGATGGCTAATCTTAGTCTAAAACAACTTATACTCTCTCTCTCTCTCTCTCTTTGTATCTCTTTAGATTATAACTCAGTTCGCCTCACGCGACCTGATTTTACTCATCTATTAATACAATCAGTGGACGTAGGATTCACTTTTGAGCATCCGAACCCACTTAAATATCGCTTCTCATTCATTGTTTCATTTTATTTTTCCTTATCACGGGTGATTTCTAAGTCCGCTTAGCACTTTGCACGTATGATCGTTGGTGTCAAAATCAAACATCATAATAGTCTACCCCTGTAGACTAGCAAGAGGGAAAGTCAATGAATTTGCTTCTTTTTTTTTTTAATCTTTTTTTTTTTAAAATTCTTAGACATGTGCAGTGTTGTATTGGATAAAAAACTTTAGTTGACTCTATTTTGCTTTTATTTTCTTTATAACTTGTACAATTATTGATTTGCCTAGTTTCCGATTAAATGTGACTACATTAATAGTAAGTGTTCCTACAATTAATATAGTGTTCTTGATGGACAAAGTCATCATTTGTGTCCCAAAATATTGAACAAATTGAACTTGTGTTTGTTTTGTCCCTAAATTAGATTTAATAGAGAAGGGTTAATGACCTTACTACCCTCATCCTCCATATACGTATTAACCTTACTTCGCTCAACACTTCCTCGCCTCTTCCTCGTTTGTAGCAGTCCTCACCCATCGGAAATCCGATGCCACTGCTCCAATTATACTGTCCTGAATACGGTCACTTTCTCCCCCCAAACAAATATCTCCTTCAAACAACAATTACGAAAAAAAAAAAAAAAATAGTTTGATTATAAATAAATAAGGGGTATATTATAGAAATTTACTTGAGATTATATATTACAAGTAAAAAATTTATAAGGCCAATATTTTTTTTTATAAACACAATAAATTATGGTTTGGATTAGGATAAATCCCTTATTATCTTAGGAGTTATATTCTAAATTATTGTTAATTTAGTTTAACTTTAATTAGATTTTTTTATAGGTTTTTTAAACTGTATTGACAATAATCGTTTTCTAAACATTAAAATGCGTAAGAAAATTGTAATTTTTGTAATAAATAATTAACAATAATTATTAAAGTTTTATCATTTATTATTATGTTGAAAGATAAATTATATTACTTGTTAAAAATTCGCCGTAGCTGCGCCAGTAACGTCAACTATAAACCAACCTCAAATTCACTGAAGACCTTCTACACTCTCTGAATGGCACAAAATCACTCTCTTCGATGGCAACAAAATCGAAATCTAACTTTGCTTCCTCCCAAATCTGCTGGCCATAAAACTTCCTTCTTAACCAAACTAACACAATTTCAATCAAGAACAACTTTATCATTCACCTCAACAACGAACAACTTACCACCACCCTCTTTTAACACAATATGCACCCTTTGTCGCTGAACTGATTTTTGATAAGATTCAACATTTTTTCCATTCTCCATGATCATCTTATCACAATGATCTATTCACCAAAAATTTCTGTTAATTCTCCATAATACATGTAAAATAATGGCAAAATGTAAGTTTTTTCTATTTCACCATATGTCTTCATATACACGATACATGTGAAATTTAGGGAGAAATCAGCAAAAAAATAAGCCCTGAATCAGCTAAGAAGGAAATACAACTAATATTTATTAAATAAAAGATTCAACAGCTAATGTTTATCTTCAATACAGCTAATGTATATCTCCAATATAATGTTTATCTCCAATATCCCCCCTCAAGTTGGAGCATGAGGATTACGATGCCCAACTTGTGTAGTAGGAATATAAATTGATCAAATTTGAGGGCCTTGGTGAAAATGCCTGCGAGTTGAAGTTGTGTAGGAACATATCGGGTGCGAATGTCATGAGATTGCAAGCGTTCACGAACAAAATGACAATCAATTTTAATGCGTTTCATCCGCTCATGAAAAATGGGGTTAGCTGCGATATGAAGGGCATCTTGATTTTCACAATGTAAGTCCATAGGTTGCAGAGGAGAGATAGTGAGATCAGCAAGTAACCGTCATAACTAGACAAGTTCACTAGTGGTAGATGCCATGGAGCGATATCCAACTTTAGCAGAGGATCTAGAAACAATTTGCTTTTTTTATTTCCAAGTGATAAGGGAGGAGCCAAAGAAGATAAAAATAACTGGTAATTGATCTTCTAGACATCGGGCAACTGGCCCAATCAGCATCACAGTAGCCTTTAAGACAAAAACCAAAACTGGAGCTAAAGAAAATTCCTTGATTAGGGGAGGCTTTGAGATATTGAAGAACATATGTAGCTACATCATGATGAGGTTAACAAGGTTTTTGCATGAATTGAGGAAGAATATGAATAGCATAAGGGTTGTCGGGATGAGTAATCGTAAGATAAACTAGACGACCAACCAAGCGACGGTATTGTCCTGGATCCTTCAAAAGCTCCCCACAATCGGAAGATAAATGATGTTATTGTGGAAGAGGAAAAGATGCAGGTTTACAACCGATCATGCCCGTTTCTGTCAAGATATCAAGGGTATATTTTTGTTGGCAAAGAAGAATCCCTTCAGGAGAACATGCAACCTCTAAGCCAAGAAAGTATTTAAGATGACTGAGATCTTAATAAAAGAAAATCACTAAGATAATGCTTGAATTCTTGAATATGTGAAGCATCATTCCCAGCGATAACCATATCATCCACGTAAACTAAGAGGGCAAGGAAGGATTTTCCCTTAGTCAAGGTAAACAATGAGGAATCAGTTAATATTTTTTGTTATAAAATTAAATTTGTTATAATTGTTGAATAGAGGATAAATAGTCCACTCACAAACACTTTAATGACCATAAATAATGAGGAAACTCCATTATGCTGATAGGATTTAAATCTTTTCTATACAAATTAAATTGAGAAATATGATATAAAGGTTAGATGTTAAATTATGAGTAAAAAAAACTAATACAACAAATTACTATTTTCCTTAACTTAAAAATGGGTTTGTTTATATACCAACAATATTTTTCCGATTAGTAAGATCTTTAAAAAATACGTTCAAATAAGATGTCTTTAAGGTTATGAAAAATCTAGAATTTAACCCAAAAAAAAATACTATATCAATCATGTTACAAATCAATATTTATGTCATGATTTTTTTTTTATATATCTTTACAAATAATATGATTGATCGTCATTTAATTGATTGATTTACCGTATTGACATGTATATTCTAAATTGTGATTTAAATGTTGATTGTCATTTAAATGTTAAATCTCATAATTGTTTAGAATTTATCTATTTGTTTTAGAACTTTTAATGGATTTTGTAAATGATTATCTTCTTATAACCTTATATTTCCACTATTTATCTTAAGAAAAAGAAAAAATCTAGAATACCACGTGGATAACAAACATCTATTTTCAACAATTTATAAGCATCTCACAGCACAACACAAATCGCCGAGCTCGACAACGTGACCCTGTGATCCAAGTGGGGGCAAATAATTGATGGAACATTGGCTCAGTGTCATTGAGTTGGGTCCGGTTTGGCTTTCTATTGGCTTGCCAATTCCAAGCCAAGAGTTGAGCCATGTGTCTCCTGTGAAGAATAGAGCCACATGGGTTCTAGAGTTGGAGGGCACTGCGTGAGGCTGGTTTCACAGAGCAGCAACAACTTCCCGCTCTTGGCAGTGGAAGGCTAACAAGCCGATGCCAACCGGGTCTCAGTATGTGGCTCAATGGGTTGATCCCAAATAGACCATCACTTTTGTTTTTCATATTGAAACTTATGTTTTTGTTATTTTAAAACTTTATGCTTGTCTCTTGTTTATTTTTTATATTATTTATCTCTATAAATAAGAACCAAGAATTCTAAACTATTACGGGTGCGCCAAAAAATCAAACCCAAAAACCCATACCGAATTGTTAGGGGCAAAAAATGTCCTCGGCCCAAATAGGCCCAAATACGAAGACACCTTCATCCAATCCGGAAGCTCGAGCCTAACTCCAATAGGGCCCAAATTAGAGTTCTGCAGATGAGGCCCATTCAATATGATTTCTCAGCTCCTCACCATTTGGACCCAGGCCTCCTGATCCTTGAACACCTATTGGGGTTACGATCAACTCAGAGCCCACAGTCGCCTACGAAGTACTTTCCTACTTGAACTTTGCTAAAGAAGTCAATTACTATCCCAACTCCTCTAATGTCCGTATCCGAGGCACATTCGAACTCCCTTTCCTGCTGAGATAAAGGATCCAAAGGCTACACCCTTTGGGAAGACTACCACTACGAGGACTCTCATTCCCACCAGGACTCGGAAACCATACAGTCACTATTTAAACAAAGGTCAACCCTCTCACAAAGGACAGATTCCATTACACCCTCAAACCCTGAAGTTCCTATTCTTGAGAACTTCTTATTGCAGCCGTACTCACAGTTCTCGACTAGACTTCCGGTAACCTTTCTTCTCCCTAGCCCTCACTAAATTAGCCTCATTCAACCTTACTGACTTGGGCGTCGGAGTGTTAACGGCAAACACCACCCTGGTCTTTTCCGTCGCTTCACGTTTGTTTCCTTGCTTATGCAGGTGCAGCCGATCGCTAATGGCCTCAACCTCACAAGATCAGAGCCCCTTTTCGTACAGGTAGATTTTTACGTCTATAGTTTGGCGCCCACCATGGGGCCTCTAACAATCATTCGTCTCAACAAACCCTGCTACGTGAAGAAACACTCCATGGCTAACAATTCTGATAACACTAATCCTGGCCTCGAGGCCAAACTGGAGGCTCTGACCGCCCTCATGCAACAGCACTCAAACAAGGTGGCAGCATTGGAAGCTAAGAACACTGTCATCCGAACAGAAAACGCCTTCATCCGAGCCCAGAACCAATCTCTAAAAGAGAAGGTAAGTCAGTTTTATGATCTTGAGCTTCTGCCTTGTCAGGTATCACCCAATTGGTTCTGCACCATAGTTCCATCTATGCAACCTCTCCAAACTCCAGAGCACGAACCTTCGACTTCAGATAAGCAGTCGCGTCAACTATGTTCATCGTTGGTTGACGATTCAGCCCTGATTCACTGTGAACGGGGTCTGCCAATAGAACTCCTCTCGGTCGATCCGCCTCAAGCGCAAGATCAAGGCGTCCAGGTGACAGAAAGCCCGCTACAACAAGAGTCACCCATCCTTGCCATCCCACCTCACCTTCAGTCAACCGTCCCTACACAAACTCCCCTCGGTTTGGTTCATCCTCACAGGTCAAGCGGCCACCCACTTCAAACCATCCTGCTCGAGTCTATCCATCCCAACGGACCGAGCAAGTACCAAATAACCCCCCTAACCATTCATGTAGGGCGAAACACCTATCAGTTACAATGGGAGTCACCCAACCGGAAGGAATGAACGGGAATCCAGGCTACCAAACGATACACGAAGGAATGATCCACCAGGCCACACCGCGTGGATTGACCCAACAAAATACATCGAGTGTGAATCCTATGGCCAACCAAGTCAATCAGGATGATCTAGTGGTATTCGCCTCTCCCATGGAACAGATATTAGCCAAGAGACTGGCCGACATAGAGGCAGTGATGAGGCTTATACTAGGAATGCCAATCCCTACCAAAAAGAGCAAGCTTTACTGTTATGCCGATTCACCCTTCGTGGATGCAGCCGATATGCCCCATAAATTCACTATCCCTAGCATGAAGCCGTACGATGGAACAACCAACCCAGATGATCACATAGCCTCATACAAGTAGCCGATGTTCACCGTCTCGTACCCCGAACACTAAGGGAAGCCTGCATGTGCAAGAGTTTTGGTTCAAGCCTTTTTGGTCCGGCTCTTTAGTGATACACTAACCTCCCGAACAGTTCAATCAACTCATTCGCACAACTCACTGACACCTTCGTTGAGCAATTCGCCGGCAAGAAACTTGAGAAACTATCGGCCGACCTGTACAGAGTATACCAAAAAATGGGGGAGCCGCTGAGAGAGTACGTCAGCAGATTCAACAAAGGAAAAATTTCCATCCCCTCTTGCAACCCCGAGATAGCCATAGACGCCTTCAGGAAGGGTCTCCTCCTAAATGGTGAACTATACAAAGAACTGATGAAGCTCGGTTGCACCACGATAGAAGACGCCTTGGCCAGAGCAGTGATTCAAATAAGGTGGGAGGAAGATGAGATGAATCGGGTGAGTCATGCAAGATATGACCCAAGGCGGAATGATAGAAGGCCAAAGCTCAAATCGATTGAACCCCGTTCGCCAACCCCTTCCACGCAATCTAAACAAAGTTAGAAAACCATATGACCGCCAGCCACTTAGAACTGACAACAGACCAACCGAATTGAGCCGATACAGAGTCCCAGAGTATAACCTCAACGTCGAACCAGGCCAGGTCGTGGCAATCATGAAAAGAATGGGATCTAGCGTTAAGTAGTCGAGCAAGCTCAATGCCGAAGCAAGGAGGGACACGACCAAGTGGTACGAGGTTAATGGCGACCATGGACACAATATCGCTGACTGCATTGCCCTGAAGTTAGAAGTTGTCGCACTACTGAAGAGGGGACATCTCCGTGATCTATTGACGGATAAAGGGAATAATATCATTAGCCAGAAAAGCACGAAAGAAACATCTCCGCCTCCACGAGAACCTACGCCAAAAGGATTCTGCTCAATCATCTCAAGAGGGTCGAAGATCAGTGGGGTCAGTTATTCCTCAGCTAAACGCTACGCCAAAGCCAACAACCACCATGAAATCCAATCCATCCATCTGTCCTCTCGATCAGACTCCCACCAGGTAATTCAATTCGAAGATGACAAGCCAGTCACCCTGGCCGCACCTCATCACGACGCTCTAGTCATCTCCCTCCAGATCGCCAACATCCTGGTCAAGAGAGTATTCATAGATGGCGGGTCCTCGGCAAACATTCTCTTCCTTGAAGTAGTGAAAGCCATGGGTCTGGAAGAAATAAACATCAACAAACAACCAACCATACTGGTTGGGTTCAGTTCCAAGCAGAAATACACCATCGGAGAAATCGTTCTTCTTGTTTATGCCAGCAGAGTGAACAAGCAAGCTGTTTTTCTAATGATCGACTGTCCTTCACCATACAATGTCATTTTGGGCTAACCGTGGATCCACGACATGCAAGCTGTTCCATCCACCTTCCACCAAACCATCAGGTTTCCAAAAAGGTAGGGAGTAAGGAAAATCAAGGGCGATCCCAAGGCTTCCAAAGATTGTTACAAGAACGCCATCAAAAGCAAAGGTCAAGCTTCATAGTAACTACAGTCTCATCCAACCCCTCCGACCAAGCCAGATCAACCATCTATGGAAGAGTTCGATTAAGTGCAAATACACTCGAAAGACCCAGAAAAAAAGACCCATATAGGCTCTTGCCTCGGGCCCGAGACAAGAGATAAACTAATAGAATTTCTCAAACGAAACCAAGACTGTTTCTCCTGGTCCCACGCTGACATGACAGGAGTCAACCTAGAAGCAATCGTCCACCACCTCAAAGTAGATCCGGATCACCCCCAAGTGAAGTAGAGGCATAGGAAATTCGCACCAGAGCGCAACCGGATCGTCAATAAGTAGATTGATAATTTACTGAATAACGGTCTGATCAGAGAGGTCCACTACCCCGACTGACTGGCAAACGTTGTGGTCGTAAAGAAAAAGAATGGAAAGTGGAAAGTCTGCATTGATTTCACGGATTTAAACAAAGCATGCCTTAAGGACTCCTTCCCGCTCCCACATATCGACATAATGGTCAATGCGACCGCAGGCCACAAGCTCCTAAGTTTCATAAATGTCTTCTCAAGGTACAACTAGATTTTGATGCACCCTGACGACCAGGAGAAAACAGCCTTCATCACAGAAGGGGAACATACTGCTACAAGGTGATGTCGTTCGATTTCAAGAACGTCGGGGCTACCTATCAGCTGCTAGTCAACAGAATATTTGCCAAACACCTCGGGGACACCATGAAGGTTTACATCAATGACATGCTCGTCAAGTCCCTAATGGCCGAGCAGTACCTCGACCACCTCAACTAGGCATTCGCCGTCCTAAAGAAGTATAACATGAAGCTGAATGCAGTCAAATTCTCATTCGGTGTCTCGTCAGGTAAATTCTTGGGATACATGATAACTCAGCGAGGGATAGAAGCCAACCTCGACCAAATCAGAGCAATCCTAAATATACCATCACCAACTTGCATCAAAGACGTTCAGCACCTCGTAGGACGAGTAGACGCCTTGAGCTGTTTCATCTCCAGATCCATTGACAAGTGCCACCACTTCTTCCACACACTCAAGAAATCTAAGAAAATTGAATGGACCCCTCCCTACGAGGAAGCCTTGCAACAATTGAAGAGATACCTGACCTCCCCTCCGCTCCTTTCCAAGCCTGTGGATTGGGAGAAGCTTTACACCTATCTGGCGGTTTCAAAGGCAACAATCTCAGCAGTGTTAGTTCGGGAAGATAATACGAAGCAACTACCAGTGTACTATGTAAGTAAGTCACTCCTCGACGCGGAAACATGATATAGTCAGCTGGAGAAACTGGCGCTCACCCTCGTTTATGCATCCAAGAAGCTCAAGCCATACTTTCAGTGCCACTCCATAGTCGTACTCACCTCTTTCCCACTCAAGAAGATACTATACAAGCCAGAGTTATCAGGCCGACTCACGCAATGGATGGTAGAGCTTAGTGAGTTTGACATATCTGTCCAGCCATGTACTGCCGTCAAGTCTCAAGCACTGGCAGACTTTATTACTGATTTCATCCCGAACACCATCGTCCAAACAAAAAGAGAATTATTATGTATTAATAGCAGATCGCCATCAAAGTGGACTCGCTCAATGGATGACTCAAGTAATGTGAATGAAAGCGGGCTCGAGTTAGTACTAACTACACCAGAGGGAGACGTCATTCAGCGGGCCAAACGATGTGGATTCAAGTGCACCAACAACGAAGCTGAATAAGAGGCTCTCATCGTTGAACTCTCCCTAGCCAAAGAAATCGAAGTAAGGAGGCTAGAGGTAAAGTCCGACTCCCAACTCGTGGTCAACTAGCTGCAAGGCACTTACCAAGCCCGCGACTCGAAGATAACATCCTACTTGAACCTGGTCAAAGAATTGCAGACCGAATTCGAAGAATTCTCCATCGCCCAAGTCCCAAGAGCGGAGAATACTCATGCTGACGCCCTTGCTAACCTCGGCTCAACCCTTCAATGTTCTTCCCAGTCATCCATCTCTCTTTTATTCCTACAATGGCTAGCCAACTGGAAGGAACAACCAACAAACAAGTCACCCAAAGAAGCAATGGACATCGAACTAGCCAACTCCTAGATGACCCCGATAATAAAGTACTTGGAACACAATGAGCTCCCAGCCGACAAGAACAAAGCACACTGCCTAAGAGCAAGAGTTGCCAAGTTCACCATGTATCAGGGTTAACTCCTTAGAAAGTCATTCTCCGGTCCCTACCTCAAGGGCATAAGCCCAAAAAAGGTCAAACAGGTTATCGCCAAACTCCATGAAGGTGAATGTGGAAACCATGCAGGAGGACGCAACCTCGCACACTGGGCAAACCCACTCAATCACCCACAATTTTTCCAGAAACCCAATATTCAAGCCTGTTCTAAAAACCAAAGCAC
Source organism: Pistacia vera (assembly GCF_008641045.1). Classification (NCBI taxonomy): domain Eukaryota; kingdom Viridiplantae; phylum Streptophyta; class Magnoliopsida; order Sapindales; family Anacardiaceae; genus Pistacia; species Pistacia vera. The sequence continues at coordinate 571,067 of NW_022196009.1, forward strand.
GGCACCTCCAAACTCGGGCAAAATTTTTCAAAAAGAAAACAAACCAAAAACTTCCCAAACTCTCGCTCAATCCCCCCAAAAAAAACCACAAACATGAAGAAAACGAGGAACCAAACAGAAAAGGCAAAGAGGAAGTAGTTTTTACCGTAGAAATGGCCAAATCCCAGAATCCTTCGAAGCTATGAAGAGAACCTAAGTTTTAGAGAAAAATACAAAGAAAAAAGAAGAAGAAATGGGAGATGAAACAAACAATCGCGCCTCCAAGTATTTATCAGCGAAAAGGTGTCAGGCAACACGGGCACCATGCGAATGGTCATTGAGAACTGTGATCTTTTGATTTTCCCGCCCGAATTCAGAGGGCATCCCTATCGTACACGTGTCGAGAGAGGTTCTGTCCAGTTGTACTCCATCCCTGAAAGGTAACCCTTCGCTCGGCTCATCCGATCAAGCGGGGTCGTCATCATCATGGTTGATTATCCAGCCTTGGCTCTCCAGACTCACCCCAAATAATGTATAGCAAAACCTCGATCTCATTACTAGGTCGCCCCGATTGATCGAGCAATTTTACCCATTGAACATGTACGTGCCTTCGCCCGGATTCGACAAATCTTCCTGAGGTACCATAGGCACTTCAGGTCTAATATAATCCACTCAGATAGAGGCACCGACTGAGGACACCTTCAGGGAATAGCACGCTCGTCCACCTACCCGGTCTGGCACACAGATCGGATCCACCTCCAAGAGCTCACCTCCTAGACAGTTACTCGGCCTAACACACCGAGTGAATACACTTCAGTAGACAACTCTTTCATTCACGCAATCGGTCGGTCACACTGAGCGAATACGCGCTCGCGAGACTGCTTACTCATACAACCATTTGCTCGTCCTCATACACCGATTGATAGCATCTCCTTGGTTTGATTACACGCCCCAACTCAGTTAAAGGCACTGATTATGTTCATGACCACGTCGCCCCATCCATCCGGTCAGGCATATCGATGAACATACGGACTACGAGCTGGATCATGCTATTAGTCGGTCGACCACGAAGGCCGACCAGTTATGCCTCCAAGCGATGCCTACTCTCTAAGTTAAGTACTCTTTAACTCAAAGAGTGGGCGACAAAGTGTTAGGGCCAAAAAATGTCCTCGGCCCAAATAGGCCAAAAGACGAAGACACCTTCATCCAAGCCGGAAGCTCGGGCCCAACTCCAATAGAGCCCAAATCAGAGTTCTGCAGATGAGGCCCATTCAGTATGCTTTCTCAGCTCCTCACCATTTGGACCCAGGCCTCCTGATCCTTGAACACCTATTGGGCTTACGATCAACTCGGAGCCCACAGTCGCCTACGAAGTACTTTCCTACTTGAACTCTACTAAAGAAGTCGATTACTATCCTAACTCTTCCAATGTTCATATCCGAGGCACATTCGAACTTTCTTTCCTACTGAAATAAGGGATCCAAAGGCTACACCCTTTGGGAAGACTACCAGTACGAGGACTCCCATTCCCACCTAGACTCGGAAACCATACAGTCACTATTTAAACAAAGGTCAGCCCTCTCACAAAGGACAGATTCCATTACACCCCCAAACCCTGAAGTTCCTATTCTTGAGAACTTCTCATTGCAGCCGTAGTCACAGTCCTCGACTAGACTTCCGGTAACCTTTCTTCTCCCTAGCCCTCACTAAATTAGCCTCATTCAGCCTTGCTGACTTGGGCGTCTGAGTGCCTACGGCAAACACCACCCTGGTGTTTTCCGTCGCTTCACGTTTGTTTCCTTACGTGTGCAGGTGCAGCAGATCGCTAGTAGCCTCAACCTCACGGGATCAGACCCTCTTTCCGTATAGGTAGATTTTTACGTCTACATGAATCAAGCAGTATAGTTTGGATACTAAAATATCAAACTAAATCAAATTAAATAAAAATTTAAATAGATCGGTTTGAGTTAATGATCTTTGACTTGAGAAACCGAACCAAACCATATTATATATTTATCATATAATAGGATAATAGGATTCTAAATATATTTATTGTGAATAAACTTATTATATGTGTTTATTATGTTCATTATGTAAAAACATTTAAAAAAAAAAAGTCATACTCCTTGCTAAAACAAACAATCAAGAGTTATTATTGAAAAAATGGACAAAACAAAAAAGAGAAATCATATCTTTAAGAATTTAAGAAATTGTAAAATGAAACTCAAAGATTGTTAAAATAAATCACCATGGCCAATAAAGAAAATAATATGTTTGTGATAGGATGCTTCCTTTGCCATCATCCCACATACTTTTTCTTTCAACCACCCAAACCAACAATTTTTTTTTTTTTTTTAATGACCGAGGTATCTGAATCATCTTACGCGCACCACAACCAATCCTCGAGGTTTATTGAACACCCACAAACCCAATGTTTCAAGGTAGTTTGAATTCAAAAAGTCAATGAAGGGAACAAACTTTTTTTATCACCAACACAATCCCTTGGGGTTACAATTTTCTCTTTCACTTTCACTTTCCGCTATTGAACTACATTCTCATTGAATTTATGGCTCTTGGCTGCAGTGACTAGTTGGCTTTCTCCCTCTTAACTCCATTGGAAAATCACAATTCAACCTTTATCAATATGTTTTCATATATTGTAGTTAAATTTACAATTTTATTCATATTTTAAAAATTTATCCTCATGTAAATAGGGGATGGGGCTACTGATAAATTAACGGCGTTCAAAAATCACTTCCATTAACCCAACCCGAATCAACCCAATTGATATTGGTTTGGTTTGGTTTGGGTTTCAAATGAATGTGAGTTGGTTTGGGTTTATTTTTTGTACTTGAAAATATTTGGTTTGGTTTGGGTTTGGTAAAACCAGGGCCATTTCAAGGAAAGTAGAGGCCTAGGGCAAAAAATTCTAATTTAGGTCTTCTAATGCTTAATAAAAAAATCCATTCAAATTTTATATACAAATTTATGATATATAGAAGCATTTTAGAAAATAACGAATTTAGCAGCTTCAATTATAACCCTTGTCAACCTTATGACCGTTTGAACCTTAAAACATAAATTTAAACATACCCAGCTTCAGTTCTTCAATATCCTCCTATAAACTAATTCTTCTTTGTCCTTAATATTCCCCCATTAACTGATCCTTCTGATTTCATCTCATTATCCTTCCATAAACTACTCTTCCTAATTCTTCTCGATATCCTCCTACAAAATAGATAATGTAGTGCATTGTAGTTTGCGTCAAAAGTTTGAACCGAGTAGTAACCAAGGGTTTGGTGAGGAGAAAAACTATTTGATATTTCTATGGCTATATATTGAACAACTAATTGTTTAGAGTAACCAATTCTTAAACCAAACGTATATTTATCTCAATACGCTTTTGGTAAGCATAAAAGATAACATTTGAAGTTAGAGATCTTACACTTTGATTATCACACCATAAAACAAGATTAGAACTTGTAGATATGTGAAGTTCTTGAAATAGATTTTGAATTCATATCAATTCAATAGTAACTTATGCCAAAGCTTGATAATTCAACTTTTGTGGAATTGACAGCTACCATTTTTTGTTTGCGAGAAGCCCAATTAATAAGATTACAACCCAAAAAAATATAGTATCCACTTGTACACTTTTTGTTCATTGAATCACAAGCTCAATTTGCATCAGCAAAACTTCTAGAGAGAATCTACAATTATTATGAAATTTCAAACCATAATTAAGTATGCCTTGATTGTATCTCAGTACTCTCTTGCATGTTGTCTAATGTGCTTCAATAGGAGTTTGGAGAAATTGACTAAGTCTGTTAACCACAAAAGACAAGTTTAGCTTGTCATGGTTAAGTATTGAAGCTTCTTTTAATTTATCAAACCAAGCTATAGGAGCTTGTCTAAGACCGCAAAATGCTTTGTTGAGCTTACAAACACTTATGAGAAAATTTGAAGAAATAAAATATGCAAGTTCTGTCATGTAAATTGTTTTAGTTAAATCTCAATTAAGAAAAACATTATTGATATCAATTTGTTAAACTTTATTATCATAGAACACTGTTAGAGTAAGAATAAATTCTTATAGTATAAGGCTTCACCACCGCTGAGAAAATTTCAAAATAGTTTCAATTTGGAGTCTGCTGAAATCCTTTGCAACTAACCTAATTTTGTATTATTTCACATATCCATCAACATTGTGTTTGATCCTAAAAATTCATCTGCTATCAACTAAATTCATATGATCATGATAAGGTACTAGGGTCATGGTATTATTATAAAGGATCGAAATAGTCTAAGAGTGAGGTGAATTAACCATTATAACCACCTATGGTCTCTTTTCAACAATATGAAAAACTTTAAGCAATTTATGACTTAAGGTCTTTTCTAATGCAATTTGAGAATACAAACAATTAATGACTAGCATTTATACACTAAACTGGACAAAATAGAGAGATAAAGGAAGAGAGATGCAAAAACAAGTGACATATAGTGGTTCGGCCTCACCTGGTCTATGTCCACTCCTCCAAGCTTTCCCTTTAGGAATATTCCACTATCTCTTTTTGTTGAGGTGTTATTAAACCTTTACACACAATTGTTTCACAAAGTGCAATTGAAAACTCACACACACAAGACTTACTTTATCTCACTAAAAATGCCCAAAATTCCAAGAGTGTGACACACTCTTTTACAATCCAAGAATAGAATGGTTTTTACAATAAAACTCTCTCAATATAATGGATAACAAGTGTATAGCCCAAAGGAACACAATCTACAAAGATACAAGTGTTGTTGCACCAATGGGTGTGAGCTAGAATATGAGATTTACTATTGAAAGCTCTCTAAAATGATTTAAGCACTTTTGGTTTGTGTATATGCAAGTTTAGGATTAGCCGAAGTTGATTAGGAATGGGTTTTATTGAATTCATATAGAAAAGTGCAAACATATAGTCGTTGTGCCAAAAAATCAAACTTGAAAATCCCAGACTTTGGTCGACCGCTTTGCATCCAGTCAATTGGGTTTGACAAGGCACTTACCTAGCGGTCACGTGACACTAGTCGTTAAAAGACTAAACTGACAAATGGACCATCACTTTTGTAAATTTTTTTATAAGTATTAATATAGCAATAATATGTTGGAGTTATCGACTACTTCAGCATTAATGGATAACGTAGACGCATTCGGGGGTCTCGTTGCCTAGTTAACGGGCAGGTGCCCCACTCCCCGGTGAGCAGGTGGAGGTCGTGGGGGCACGCCCCTGAGCCCATAGGCGGTTTTGGGCTTTTCCATGTATAACCGTTGTAGGATTTCTTTTAAGTTACTAATTCTTTATTGGGTTGGGCTTAAGAATAGGAATCCTTGTAAAACTAGGTTTAGTCTCTTAAACTTAGTATATAAACATATTTTTCTCTTGTTATGGGAGTGATAGCAAATCATAGGGTAATTCGTTCATTGTAAACGAGAAAGGTGAGGCATATTGCAATTGACTCAGCTGGACGTAGCCCACATTGGGTGAATCAGGGTAAATCACGCGTGTTATTTTCTTTGTTTACTGTTTGATTTGTTTTACTGTTATATTTTGTTCATGTTATTGCCTCTATTTCGTTCATAATACTATATTTACAAAGAAATCTTACAAAGATTTTCATACAAAGTGATGTGGCAAAAAATAAATGAAAGAGTGAAACTTGTAAAATTTCTTTGCAAGTGTAGTATTACTCTTAATATAGAGGTAAATACTCAGTGGTCGCTTGGTTATATCCGTTGATAACAATTCAGGACACAATGATTTTTTCAGTAGCAAAAAGTCCCTAGAACTAAGAGACGTTAGGATATTCTATTAACCAACATGACATCTTTTGCATAAAGGCTAAAATGCCCCTTGAATGAACAAAAAATTAATGTGGAATAAAATTAAAACACCCAACAACACTTTTCTTTATAAGCAGTACAAATTTGCTAATACTTGTAGTTACCCAATCACAACTCCAAATACTTAACACTAAAAATCTACTGCACCAAAACTACAGAAGAAAAAACAAGATTTGAGAAAATAATAAATAAATAATTCCTCCATAAGAAACACAAAAATCTTATGCAGTAATCGAAAAACAAATTCCTTTGAATATAGCATTTATTCAATTCAAATCACCACCCCACCCCACATGTTGGAGTTGTCGATTACTTCAGCATTAATGGGTAACGGGATGCACTCGAGTGTCCTAATTCCTTGGTTGGGCTTAGGAATAAGAATCCTTGTAAAACTAGGTTTAATCTCTTAAACCTAGTATATAAACATATTTTTCTCTTGTTATGGGTGGGAAGCATTCATTCATTGTAAACGAGAGAGGTGAGACATATTGCAATATATTGACTCAGCTGGACGTAGCCCACATTTGGTGAACCAGGGTAAATCGCGCGTATATTTTCTTTTTTACTGTTTTTTTGTTTTACTAAATTTTGTTCCTGTTGTTGTCTTATTTCGTTCAATTGGTATCAGAGCCAGGTTCTGTTAGATCATGATTTAGAGATGGCGGGATCAAAGGTTGAGATTGAGAAGTTCGATGGCAAATGCTTCGAGCTTTGGAAACTGCAGATGGAGGATCTACTCGTTGATAGGGACCTGTGGGGTGCATTTTGTGATGATAGGTCGAGCCGAGACTGCCGTTGTTACGACGAGTGAAACGTCTGGAACTGGATTGTCAAGTACGCTGGGTCTAAACCTACTGAAGGAGAATATCAACGACTGATCGTGCCGCACTTGCTGAATGGACAGAGGATCGAAAAGCCAGAGGTTTGATTTGCATCTGTCTGAGGACTCTGTTCTAACGATGTGATGGATCAGGATACGGCTAAGGGTTTATGGCAGAAGCTGGAAAATATGTATCTGGTAAGTCTTTGGTGACGTGTTGTTCCGTCGCAAGAAACTCTACAATCTCCGTATGCATGATGGGGATTATCTTGCTGCCACATCTGGATGAGTTTAATACTCTGGTGAATCATCTGCTGGCTGTGGATGTACAACTCACCGAATCTGAGAAAGTGGTAACATTGTTATGCTCGTGCCGTATAGTTGGGACAACCTGTTGTTGCGATTGGTGGTGGAGGATTGACACAGATGTCGTGGGAATCTGTATGTTCTCATTGTTGGCAGAGGATATGCGGCGAAGAGGTTCAGAGGGTTCGTCTAGGGATGCTTTAACTACTAGGGACGAAACCTGTAGAATTCTAATAAGTCGGCGACAGGGGAAAGTCGCTAGGTAGATCTAAGAGCAGGAAAAAGTAAGATTAAATGCTGGAGATGTCAGGAATTTGGGCATTTAGAAAGACGTGCAGAAACAAACCGGTGAAGGGAAGAAGCTAAACTTCGTACAAACGGAATCAATGGTGATATGTATGTGGCTGTTGCATGTATGGCTGGATCAGACCAATCAGTCTGGTATGTTGATACTGGTGCGTCGTTCCATATGACAACTCACAGGAATGGTTTTGTGAGTATAAGACATACAATTGAGGAAACGTTCTGTTAGGAGATGAATTGCTGTAAGATTATTGGCCGGCGGGAAAATTAGGCTGAGGTTGCATGATGGTTCAGTGAGGACGCTCCCTGAAGTGATGCACATCTCTGGTATGAGTAGAAATCTGCTCTCTATTGGAACAATGGCTGACGCAGGTAATAGTATTCAATTGTGACAGAACATCCTGTAAGATGACTCGAGGATCTATGGTTATTGCACGAGGAGTTCGACATGGTACCTATACAGGCTGCAAGCATCAGTTGTAAGAAATTCCTCTTTGGGTGGTTATGTTTTGGAAAAGAAGGCTGAAAAGAAATTGATTCTGCAACAGTGGCTTACGAATGGGGCACATTGGAGTGCGCTTTGTCTACTTTGGTGACTCAGAATATGATTGAAGGTATTCCTAACTGTTCCATGAGTTTTGGTTTTTGTGAAATGTTACAGCAAGCAGAATCGGGTAAGTTTCAATCGACAGCACGAGAGCAACAAAAAACTGGAGTATTCATAGTGACATTTTTGGCGCCACTTTAGTGGATATGTATACGTACAGTATTATGTTCTTTCATTGATATTTTTCTAGATACTATTGGGTTTATTTCATCGCCAGCATCTGAGGCTTTTGAGAATTTCGGGAATTAAAAGCCTTAGTTAGAATCAGTTTGACAGGAAGATTAAAGCTTTGCGAACTAATATGGCAGTGAGTTTTGCTCTAGTAAGTTTGGCAATTTTGTGCGACAACGAATTGCAAGGCAGAAAACTACACTTTACACACGTCAACACAAATGGCAAAATGTATGGCTGAACGTCTCAATCGGTCACTTTTAGAGAAGGCTAGATGTATGCTGAATACGACAGATTTGGGTCTGAATTTTGGGCTGAAGCTACAGCGATGCGTGTTATTTTTGAAGATCGGTCTCCCCACTTCTTCTGTTAAAGACACACCATATGAAGCTTTGTATGGTAGAAACCAATCTGTCTTTTATTAGAGTTTTTGGTTGTGATGTGTATGTGCATGTGCCAAAGGAGAAAAGAGCAAGCTGCTAGTAAATCTGAGAAGTGCAAGTTTGTGGGGTTCAAGATGCATCAAGGATACAAGTTGTGGAATCCTGTGAGTGAAGCATTACCTACAGCAGACGTAATCTTTAGAGAGGTAAAACAACGTGTGGGAACTCCTGAAGATCTTGAGCAGTCAAAGAAAATTCAGTTTGAAGTGACTACTGTAGACAAGAGGAGGAGATGATTCCTAATGTTGCTGGCAGAGACTAAAAATTTAGAGTCTACAGAATCTGAGCCATGAAGATAAACTTGATAGTATGGCTGATGAGGGTTCTATGGATGATTTAGGATGATTCTGGATGAAGTTGTGGTGCCATCAACTTTGAAGAGATCTACAAGAGTTGAAAGGCACCAGTTCGTTTCTCTCTAATTGCCTTGAGTGGATTACATGCTTAATGTGATGTGATGAGATCTAGGAATGTAAATGAAGCAAGAGCCATGGAAGATGCAAATCTGTGGGAGGTTGGCGATGAATGATGAGATGCAGTCACTGGACAAGAATGTACATGGATCCTATGTAAATTGCCTAAGTAGAAAGGCAATTGGTTGCAAGTGGGTGTTCAAAGAAAGTTGCAGCAGATGGAACAATGGCAAAGTATAAGGCGAGACTCATTGCAAAAGGTTCTCGCAGATTCAGGGTGTTGATTATGTGAGATTTTCTCTCCCTATGGCCAAGTTAACATCAATCAGTGTATGTTCTATCTATTGCTGCTGCGTTTGATCTTGAAATTAGAAATTTGATGTAAAGACGGCATTCTTACATGGAGATTTAGAGGAGGAAATTTACATGAGGCAACCTGAGGGTTTTGTATGTAAAGGGAAGGAAGACTTGGTGTGTAGGTTGAGAAGTCTCTGTATGGTCTTAAACAATCACCAAGGATGTGGTACCAAAAGTTTGACTCCTATGTCTCCACATGGTTTTTAGCCGCAGCAACGGGATCACTGTGTGTATGTAAAAAGATTAGAAAATGTCTTTGTTATTTTAACCTTATATGCAAATGATATGTTGTCTGATAGGGAATAGCAAGGAGTTGATAAATTCTGTGAAGGGTCTATTGGCTGCACAATTTGACATGAAGAATCTTGGGGCTGCAAATTTTATTTTGGGTATGCAAATAACTAGAGATTGTCAGAGTTGTAAATTGTGGTTAGGGCAGAGAAAGTACATCGAGGAGGTGTTGAAGAATTTAACATGGTAGACTGCAAACCTGTGAAACTCTATAGACTTGGGAGTGAAATTTCTACTGATCAGTGTCTTAAGTCTGAGGAAGATGCCGAAGAAATGACACATGTGCCGTATGCAAGTGCTGTAGGTATTTTGATGTATGTCATGGTGTGCACGCGACCCCATATTGCACAAGCAATGGGAGTTTGAGTCGCTTTAATGTCAATCCTGGTAGGAGCATTGGAGTGCTGTAAAGAGGTTTCTTAGATATCTTCGCGGACCTCGGATTTATCATTATGTTATGGAGCTGCGACTGGGGATAGCGCTAGATGTGATAGGTTTTGTGGATGCTGATGTGGGAGGTGATCTCGATAGTAGGCGTTCCACAAGTGGGTATGTATCTCTTTATTGGTGTTGCTGTTTGTTGGATGAGTAAGGCAAAGTACTGTGGCTTTGTCATCAACTGAGGCAAAGTACATGGCATTGACACATGCTGCAAGGAAGTTATGTGGCTTCGAAGATTGAGTTTAGAGCTTGGTTTCAAGCTTGATGCTGTGAAGATTGGATGTGACAATCAAGGGCTATTTACTTAGCCAAGAATCCTGCCTTTCATTCGCGATCAAAACACATTGACATACAATACCATTTCATCAGGCAAAAGTGGAGAAAAAAAATTGGTGTTGCTAGAGAAGGTTGATACACTTGTTAATGCTGCAGATTTTCTTACCAAGGTGTGATGCTTAGCAAAGTTTACATGGTGTGTTGATGAGGTAGGCCTTCGTTGGGTGAAGTTTTCGCCAAGTGGGAGAATGTTGGAGTTGTCGACTACTTCAGCATTAATGGGTAACGGAGACACCGCTCGGGGGTCCTAATTCCTTTTTGGGTTGGGCTTAGGAATAGAATCCTTGTAAACTAGGTTATATCTCTTAAACCTAGTATATAAACATACTTTTCTCTTGTTATGGGGCGGAGCCGCATTCATTCATTTTAAACGGAGAGGTGAGACATATTGCAATAATATTGACTCAGCTGGACGTAGTCCACATTAGGTGACAACAGGGTAAATCGCGCGTATTATTTTCTTTGTTTACTGTTTGTTTTGTTTTACTATTATATTTTGTTCCTGTTGTTGTCTCTATTTCGTTCACACCATTTGTAACAATCCACCATGTATCACGACTCAGATACTTTCCCATTTGAAACGAAAATTATTAAATTTAAAAAAAAAAAAAAAATACCACCACCAGATTCACAAGCACAACGCCATCCACTAGATCACGGCACTGCTAGGCACACAAGTTCCTTGACTCCAACCACTCAACCACCCACAATTAGAGCCCCCACTCGTAGCCAGTGATTGTCATCATATGTGGCATTGAATTTAAATGAAGTGATGATGATTAGATGAGATGTCAATGCCCATATGTTGACACATAAATGATAAGTCTTTGGGATGAATACTCTTAATTTAAATGTTTGACTTAAATTTTTAACACAAATTTTTAACGGTTTATGATAAACCGTTAGATTCACGAATCAATGGCTACCTTCAACTCCTATCTCATATCCATTAGATTGCAATAATCAATGGCCATGAATTTAAGTTCCAATTTAAGTTAAAGATTGCATCCCTTAATATAAATGGTGAATATATATTCATAAAGATAAATCATTTTTTTATTGTAATATGAAGATGTGAAATTTTATTGATAACTGAAGAAAAATTAAATCTTAAAAAAGATTATGTTAAATTAAATGATTCTCTAATAATTATTCTTTAAAACCATTATAAATCTTTTTATACTTTAGTAGTAAATGTTAACTCTTAAGTAAAAATTCCTATAACAATAATGCATTTATGTCCCAACTTTGAAATAAGTAACATTTTTATTCTTTTAATTAACTTTTAGTTGTTTTTCCCTTATCAATAGCTGGAGATATTCTGCATATGAAATGAAACCTCGGTAAAGCTTGGTAGATGCTCAAACATATCAATTCATCAAGTGAGAGTTAAATAAAAAAAAAACTACAAGTAATATAGAACAAAGAATAGCATCTCATGGTAGATGCTTAAAACTATTCAATTCATAGGTTCTTTGTCAATTTCGACATTATTCTTTGTGTTAGATTTGGGTTCAGCTGGCATATATTCCACTGCTTATTCCTGAAAATAATAAATAAATTATAAAAGTTCTGAACGAACTGAGATTCCACACTCAAATTCTGATATTATTTGATGATAATATACATTTTTGCCGACCTTCAAAATATAACCTTTTTCTATTCAACTTTCATGCAAACTATGCACTTGCACTATCTCTTTAAAACTTCAACATGAGGCAGAGATATGGGGGGAACACAAAAATTAGGTTGAAAATATAATCTTAAACAAGCTATTTTCTAAGTTCCTGCACGAGATTAATTAATTGAATTACTTCATTAGATTAGATTTAATCACCTTTTTTTAAACACAAATAATGATACAATTTTATGTACCTGAATTAAAATAGTTTTGAATGGTTGAGATTCATTGCTACCTATATTGTAAGTATTTTTGTTAACTTATGAGTTATGTGTGCACATGCATTTCTGTGATTTTTGCACATTTATTTGGTTAAGCACAATCGTGTCTGTATTTACACATGTCATAACATTCTGCATAGATGTTATACATTTCCTTAGTATGACTTATCACAAAATATATGGGCACATTAGAGTCAAACTGTATAAACTTTTTCTAGTTAGACCTTTATACAGATGTTGAGTTTTTATTGGTTGTTAGGTATTTTCCCGTTTGAAATATGCGTGAGTGGTCCAAATACAAGTGTCAAATATTTCAGATGTGTCCTGGAATTCGTTTTGCCTTTCAGTGGTTCAAACAAGTTGTTAAAACTTTCCTAAATAGTCAAACATGTGTAAGGCTTTGTGGCTGGCTGTCTAAGGGTTTGTTGAAGGATTCTATATTATCTTCTTCATCCTTGCATATATTTGGTTGTTCTCTAAAATTCCTTAGAGAATTTATTCATTTTAGGTCAAGTTCCTTTTTGGTTTTATACTCAAAATACTTTTCTTTCTTTGTTGTTTGAGTTATTGTTGGAACATGATTCCATTACGAAAGCTTGAAGAGGGTTCAAAGCTGTGGAGCTGAAGGTTGTCTTCACATTAAGCTTGATGGAACTTGAACTATCCAGGAGGTTTTGTTGAATCAAGCAACCGGTGGAAAAATATTGGTTCAACCAGAGGGTGGAGTTAGAGTGTTTGAATGGGATGTTTTACATTTGTATACATAATTTCAATCTGTAATTGACTTGTATGTTCGTCATAATGGATTTGCTTCATCTGACTTGGTTTCATGATGTAGGTTGTTAGCCGAACCATGTAAATATGCTGTGTGTTTTACTTTCTGCTTATGGTTTATATGATGTTTATGTTGAACAACCATACCCACAAACACTGATAACAGGGGCAAAGGGAGGGGGGTGCAAGGAGGGTTAGTTTACCCTCCTTGACTTTAGAAAATTATATATATCTTCTAAATTCATCACTTAAATTCTTTAGTTTATACAAAAAAAAAAAAAAAAAAAAAAAAAAAAAAAAAATCTTAATAAATTATATAATGAATTTTATATATATTATTTAATTGTACAAAGAACAAAATAAAAAAAGTTTGTATATCTTTTCATATATTTTATGAAATAAATATCATTTCTAAAATTTATTTGTCAAATTAAACTATTGTCAATTGTTTTATGTTTCAATACTATATATATATTTTGATGCATTATTTTAAGGAGTCGAAATACAAAAGTGAAATTACAACAAGAGGGCGTTTGGATTATATAATGTTTTTTTATCTTAGTAATAAGATTACCAGAAAAAAAGATTATATTATAGATTACTGGGTTTAAATTATTATTGTACTTGGTTCAACTGGGATGTATTAATAATTAATGCGTTTAGTTGATAGTAATAACAGATGTCCTGAAATACCTTTTACTAAAATGCCCTTTAGATGATTACTAGATATAAATAATTAAGGGCTTGTTTGTTTTATTATTTGAAACCTTATTCTTTATCATATTCCCAAAATACTTATTTGTTTAATTATTACTTTTTTGTTTAATTATTTTGGGAAATACTATTCTTTTTTTTAATTATTTTTAGACCCCTTAAGTTTATTAACTTAATTAAACACCCTTAGAAAAGAAAAGTTTAAAAATTAACAAAAACAACCCCACCCATCCATAGTTACCAGATTCTGACAACCACAGTCAATGGTGGCCAGAATCTGTGACAACGGTCTAAAAACGACTGAAAATGGTCGTTTATTCCCCGATCTGGCCTTTTCTAGCCAGATCCATGATGGATCTGGCCGAAAAGGCTAGATTTGGCCGTCAGCGACGACCAAAGAAATGGCCGTCGTTGATCTTTGGCCGTATCTAACGGCCAGATCTGGCCTTTTTCTCGACGGCTAGATCTGGCCGAAAAAAGCCAGATCGATGAATAAACGGCCAGATTTGACCACTATGAGTCGTAACGGCAGATTTCAACCAGATTCCGATGGTGGTGGCCGGAATCTGGCACTGTGGTGGTGGGGGTGTTTTGTCATTTTACAAATTGGGCGTTTTGTAATTATTAACCAAGCCAAGGATATTTTCGTCTGCATAATATACTGTTTAGGGGCAAGATTGGATAGAAATTATAATTACCCGGTAACGTTTTAACAACAGCCCCCCATGAGGTACAAATATTCCCGGCAATTTACCCCCCTTTGAGCACTGTTTGTCATCTTTTTTTCCCATAAAATTTTTTTACAAAAATGCCAAACAAGGTAATATGCTAAATTAAACAAATATTACCCTTGTTAAAAAATTTAAACCCGATCCAAACGGGCCCCAAAAGTTATAACATTNTTAAAACTTCAACATGAAGCAGAGATATGGGGGGAGACACAAAAATTAGGTTGAAAATATAATCTTAAACAAGCTATTTTTTAAGTTCCTGCACGAGATTAATTAATTGAATTACTTCAATAGATAAGATTTAATCACCTTTTTTTAACACAAAATATGATACAATTTATATGTAACTGAATTAAAATAGTTTTGAACGTTGAGATTCATTGCTACCTATATTGTAAGTATTTTTGTTAACTTATGAAGTTATGTGTGCACATGCATTTCTGATGTTTGCACATTTATTTGGTTAAGCACAATCGTGTCTGTAGTTTACACATGTCATAACATTCTGCATAGATGTGTATACATTTCCTTAGTATGAACTTATCACAAAATATATGGGCACATTAGAGTCAAACGTATAAACATTTTTCTAGTTAGACCTTTAATACAGATGTTGAGTTTTTATTGGTTGTTAGGATTTTCTCCAGTTTTGAAATATGCGTGAGTGGTCCAAATACAAGTGTCAAATATTTCAGATGTGTCCTGGAAATTCGTTTTGCCTTTCAGAAGTGGTTCAAACAAGTTGTTGAAAACTTTCCTAAAATAGTCAAACATGTGTAAGGCTTTGTTGGCTGGCTGTCTAAGGGTTTGTTGAGGAGGGATTCTATATTATCTTCTTCGTCCTTGCATATATTTGGTTGTTCTCTAAAATTTCTTAGAGAATTTATTCATTTTAGGTCAGGTTCCTTTTATGGTTTTATACTCAAAATACTTTTCTTATCTTTGTTGTTTGAGTATTGTTGGAACATGATTCCATTGACGAAAGCTTGAAGAGGGTTCAAGCTGTGGAGCTGAAGGTTGTCTTCAGCATTGAAGCTTGAGTGGAACTTGAACTATCCAGGAGGTTGTTGAATCAAGCAAGCTGTGGAAAAATATTGGTTCAACCAGAGGGTGGAGTTAGAGTGTTATGAAATNGCTAACTGCAAGTTCTCAAAATGTGAGGATCTGACTGAAGTTTCACAAACGATGTCGTTTCACTTTAGTTGTAAAAGTCTTCTTCCCAAAACGATTATTCAGTGTAATGAGCTGCTGTAACTTTACTCTTCTTCACTCACTCTCTCACTTATTTTCTTCAAGTATATAAGCAGCCACAATGTATTGTAACTTGTTAATCAATCAAATACAAAGAATTATTCAGCTTAGAATCAAGTTTTATCTTTCTTTTCTTTCAATTTCACAGAACTTATCACAAAATATATGGGCACATTAGAGTCAGATGTATAAAAAATTTTCCAGTTAGACCTTTAATACAAATGTTGAGTTTTTATTGGTTGTTAGGATTTTCTCTAGTTTTGAAATATGCGTGAATGGTCCAAATACAAGTGTCAAATATTTTAGATGTGTCCTAGAAATTTGTTTTGCCTTTTCAGAAGTGGTTCAAACAAGTTGTTGAAAACTTTCCTAAAATAGCCAAACATGTGTAAGGCTTTGTTGGCTGGCTGTCTAAAGGTTTGTTGAGCAGGGATTCTATATTATCTTCTTCGTCCATGCATATATTTGGTTGTTCTCTAAAATTCCTTAGAGAATTTATTCATTTTAGGTCAGGTTCCTTTTATGGTTTTATGCTCAAAATACTTTTCTTATCTTTGTTGTTTGAGTATTGTTGGAACATGATTCCAGTGACAAAAGCTTGAAGAGGGTTCAACCTGTGGAGCTGAAGGTTGTCTTTAGCATTGAAGCTTGAGTAGAACTTGAGCTATCCAAGAGGTTGTTGAATCAAGCAAGCTGTGGCAAAATATTGGTTCAACCAGAGGGTGGAGTTAGAGTGTTGTGCAATAAGGAGTGTTTTACATTTGTATACATAATTTCAGCTTTGTAATTGTTCGTCATAGTGGATTTGCTTCATCTAAACTTGGTTCCATGGATGTAGGTTGTTAGCCGAACCATGTAAATATGCTTGTATGCTTTACTTTCTGCTTATGGTTTATATGATGTTTATGTTGAACAACCATACCCACAAACACCGATGAACAGGGGCAAAGGGAGGGGGGGTCAAGGAGGGTTACTTTACCCTCCTTGACTTTAGAAAATTATATATATGTCTTCTAAATTCATCAAATATATCAAATTAAATTCTTAGTTTTTACAAAAAAAAAAAAAAAATTCTTGATAAATTATATAATGAATTTTATATATATTGTTTAATTGTACAAAGAACAAAATAAAAAAAGTTTATATATCTTTTCATATATTTTATAAAATAAATATCATTTCTAAAATTTATTTGTCAAATTAAACTATTGTCAATTGTTTTATGTTTCAATACTATATATATATTTTGATGCATTATTTTAAGGAGTCGAAACACAAAAGTGAAATTATAACAAAAGTTATAATATTTTACTATAAAAGATAAATAAATCTTTGAATATTTTATTAGTAGAAATTTTATTGTAGTTTAATTTGGAGGTGTAGTTATTTGTATTGGTTTAATAACTTGTTAATTAGTAAATTTTCTTAGTTTTGTTTTGCACTCGTTAAAGTATTATAAATTTATTCCGTATCATTAAACACAATCATAAATATATTAATTATAAAGAGCACTATAAATAAACACTCATAGTTTTGTATAACTTATACCCAATATATTACTTATTATAAGTTTATCTATAATTATATTATTAAGTTTATTAACGTCTTGACCCCCTGGAATGAATAATTACTTTGAACACTTACAGTTTAAGGTTTTTGTGCCCCTTTGGAACAAAGAAATCGATATATTATTAACTCGTGATAAAATCTTCAATTCTCTTTATTAGATTGGAGCATGTGTGCTCGTCGTATTGAAGATTATTAGTAAGTCACAGTTACTTAATGAGAAATTTCAAATATGGAAAATGACTTTGTTGGTGGTATTTTTTTTTACGATTTGGAAATAATTTTTGGAAACTCGATTCAATATAAATTCTAACTTGAAATAATTATTTATTTTTAATATCTAAAAATACATTGATATAATATCCAAAAAATTTAGTTAAGAAATTGTGAAATGGGGGAAGGTAAATTTTTTTTTTTTTTTAAATTACATTTGAAATTGTTTTAAGAACATTTTAATAAATAAAAAAATTTCACAGATTTTTTACACAAAACAAGAAATTGTGTCTCCTTTATAAACTAATATTGTGGGATTTAAAATTCTGACATTTAGTTATGATACCACATTAAGTTAATTACCCTGTACCTAAAAGCTTAAGTTAATTGATAGAGGCTCAATATTTATATTTATTTCGGTACAAGTGTTCATGGAAAAAGGAGCTTAAAAAAACATAATACATATTATTTTATGTTGATATAAATCATCTTACATGAATAGTTTAATGAGTATGATCATTGAGATTAAATCAAACCAGGTATATAACTGTTGCTAATAAAAAATAAGTTTAATCAATCTATGCTTATGCAATTTTTGAGTAAAATCATTGAGATTAAATCAAACCAGATATATAATTGTATTTACTCAATAGTTGAGAATTGTCATTAATGAATCAATTTTTTCTTTTTTAAATAGAGATCAAGATTTCTGGCAAATAGAATTTTTTATAGTACAAAATTTTTTTTAAACTTCTTGTACCATTGTCCTAATTTAAAAAAAAAAAAAAAATCAGAACACCACCTCAAAAAAGGATTGATTATTTATCACGTGGTTTTAGTTATGTTAAATATTATATAAACCCTTAAAAAAAATTAATTAAAGTTAATTTCATCCATCCTGTAAGAGATTATTAAGTTCAAACACCCAGTTTTCGAAATTATTAAATACCTAATATTTCAGGGTTTTTTAACATTATAGGGGGGTTTTATATTTCACTATAAGAGTTTTTTTTCTTCTTTTTTTTCCAATATTCTTAAGGAGTCTTCATAATTTTAAAGGAATGTTTAATAGTTTTTCAAAATATTCTACGCTTGAAACTTAAGCGCAAATTAACCCCCTTTATATTGATCTATCCGTCTAAAAATTCTGGTAAATAAAATAAAATGAAAGGGTATAATTGATAGGCTGAGTCATATTCGAAATTAATTTATATAAAAATAGACATCAGAAATTCAGTATGAGCATTAATTGCTCCATAAAGCATCTTCAATTTGAACCAATCAATCATATAAAAACAAGAAGTAACATGAGAGAAAAGATAAATAATACAAAATAAAAATAAAATAAAATAAAAACTATAACAAAATTAAGTGGCTGTTATATCATAAAATGCAAGTGGCATATATTTTCTTGGAAGAAAGTGAGGAAGATAAAAAGAATAAAACTAGTTGAATGGTCACAAAATGTGATAAGAGTTGTAAGAAATTGGATATTCCTTCAAATATCCATTGAGTTTCTCGAGCTCATATTGCATTTGCTGAGCTCTCTCCCATTAAATTTGTTCTTATTGCGATTGTGATGTAAACCTGCCTAACTCCCACATCCATACACTTAAGGGTAACTTTTACTTGGAAGTTGGAACTGCTTATGCAAAAAGTACTTTTATTTTAACAGATTTANTAATGCAATCTTTTTCCTCATTAATTGTAAAACACGTCTCTTTTAATAAATTTTTACAAAATCACTCTCCCTCGTTAATTATACAAAAAAGTAATACTATACTTACAAAGAAATTTTACAAAGATCTCCATACAAAGTGATGCGGCAAAAAATGAATGAAAGAGTTTGCCACCTCACTTTGTATATAAATTTTTATAAGATTTCTTTGTAAATATAGTATTATTGTATACAAAATCTCTCTCTCCCGTATTGCTATCTTCCATTGACTTAAAAGTTTTTAATAAATAATCTTTTTCCCTTTTAGTAAGTGAATGAAAAAAAAAAAATCCTTGAATATTAATTTGTATTGATTTTTTAAGCTTTTTTTTTTTTTTTTTTAATAGAAGTGCTAATTCAATTATTACTTTTTCTGGAGTAAAATTTATGAAACTTCCACATCCATAAAATATGGGTATCTCTAATTTTTAAGAGCTTATACCAAAAGTGCTTTTGAACAAAGCTACTTTTATATAAATATATACTTCAAATAATATATAAAGAAGTGCTAATATCTTAATTACTTTAAATTATTTGTAGTACTTTAATTTGAAGATTTTTTTTTTTTTTACAAGTACTCTATATACATTTCGAATAATCTTTAAAAAAAGTACTTGATTATCAACCGCCAATAATTCAAGTAGCTATTCATAGTAAATATTGACGGTACAAGAAAAAATTGTCAATAAAAAATAAGTAAATTATAAAGTAGATTAAGTATCTAGCAATAAAAAAAATACACAAGTACACTACACATGTTGTTCTATACCCTTTGATTTCTTTTGTAAAAGATGTCCTTTCGAAGTGTTTATGAAAAGATTCTTTTAAGAAAAGATTAATTATATTCGGGTAAAATCACTTTAAAATATGCTTAAAAAAAGTGTTTCCGATGATAAATGATCTCTTAAGAAGAATGAATGACCAGTCTAAAGTGTTTTTATGATCTTAACAAATATTCTTAATTCTTTGGTTCCTAACTCACACTCTTAACTTTTTGTTATCTCTTTTTTTCTCTTTCTCTTTTCCTTTTCTTTGATTCTTTTATGTATAAACTAATATTTAGGCAACATTTTTAGGTGGATTGTGCTCTTGTGATGCCCTCGCTTTTATTCTATATATAAATTAATGATGGGTTTATTTATAACGGTCTAATTAATGCCTTGAAAATGTGCAATAATTGATTGCTTACAAACTAAAGTTCACACGTGTTATTTTAATTTACTTTCTGAAGAAAAATTGTGCAAGATACATTTAATTGCTTTACTTGCTTTTAAAAACCTTTTATCGTGATTTATTTTTCTAAGTGGAACTATAAAATATAGTTGAGTGTGATATACATATAGATTTACCTCTCTTTATTAATTAACATCTTTATAACTTTTGAGATTTTATGATGCCTTTTTCAGATAGAGCTTAAAGAAATAGAAGCTGTGAAGATTGTTAATTATTTGGTTGTGTAAATCTAATTTTTCTTTTTAGTTGTAAATTTTTTGTTATAAAAAAGAATGTTTTTCTCATCATTTCACCATGTTGATGTGGTGAGATAATAAAACTCTCTTATAAGTTTTTCTTTTAAAATTATGAAAAAAAAAAAAAATTACCCAAAAGATAAATCTCCACCAAAAACTACTTCCAAAAGGTTTTTCAAGTCAAATTTGTAAGATAACATTGACTTAATAAACAAGTTGGGCTGAAAGAAAATTCTATTTTGTAAATACAAACAAGAGTTGCTATTGTAAAGACCCTCAAAGAATAAAGTTATTTCGCATAAAAACGACAATGGAAAGACCTGTCGTTTGCTAGAGTTTAGACAAAATGTACTAAATGAGTTTGTTTCTGAGCGCATCATCCTTGAAACAAGTGCAACTCATCAAAGACAAAATATTACTTTTTTTTTTCAGTTTGCAAAAAGACCCCATTCTTTTATATATTACTCTAAATTGATTACTTAATTCTACATTATAAAAAATTGTAAAATGATTAATTTGGGTCGAATTGATAGGTTATACAAGTTTCATCTCAAGAAAAAGCACATTTTCAACCAATTAAATTTTGTATTATCATATAATAAATCACATTTTACTCTTATTTTTTACAGTTTTATCCATATTTTAACATATGTCTTAAAAAGTTTAATCAATTGATCTAAACATCATATAAGAAAATTTGAAATAAAACAGGGTGTTATATTATTGAACAAAATTTATATATGTTTTAGATCGAGTATAATTAATTCTCCTAATCAAGTGTTTTCACATACCATCAAAGTTTATCATAATAACAAATATTATTCCGAATAACAAATATTCTTTGCAATTGGTCATCAAAGATGTATCAAGGACCACCATTGCCATTTTATTTTTACAATATTTCCTAAGGCTTTGGGAAAAAGGATGAAAAAAAGACCCTTAATAATAAGGCAAGAATAGATAGTTTATGAAAGAAAAAAAATGGATTCTCCATATAGGTTTTAAATTTTGAAAGAACTTTTAGGTGTAAGTGGAGAATAATTGAAGAATATGGTTGTGAGAGTAATATGCGTTTGTAAAGAGAATTTTTAAACATAAAATAAAGGGAGAGAACAAATACCACTCAATCCCACAGTCCATATCGTCAATAAGACAATAGAAAGTTCATAAAATATTATAGAATATTAAAAAAATATACCTAAATAGTAAATACCCCATTCCTCAATCCTTATAAAAAGCCTTTACTTGTTTACTTCCAATTTGGTTTCAAAGAGCCATTACTTGAAACCTCACCTCTCTCTCTCTCTTTGAAAACTTTTCTCTTTGCTACCATGAAGATTTTCTAGGAAAATTTTCGTTGCGGAAAGTGGTATTTCTTGTAATGAATATTTATTATCTTTCAAAATAATAGTACTTCACTTTCTTTTGAGTTTCTTTTTTTCTTTTTCTTTAATAATTTTCTTCTTCATATATCATAAACAAAGATTCAGAAGCGCTTCTAAGAAAAGTGCTTGTTGAAGCTAGAGAGAAGGTGAAATGGCTGGAAATGAGTGGATAAATGGGTACTTGGAGGCAATTTTAGATGTGGGAAGTGGGAAAAGAAAAATGGATGATGGGAAGTTGAAGCTTTCAAAGTTTGAAGAATCAAAGCAAAAGGAGGGGCAATTGTTTAGCCCTACAAAATACTTCGTTGAAGAAGTGATTAATAGTTTTGATGAATCTGACCTCCATAGAACTTGGGTCAAGGTCAGTTCAATTCTCTCAACGCCTATATATTTATTCATATAGTCATTCTCTTATGCATATTGTTTGATAAACAATGTGGGAAAATGTCATATTATAATGTAATTATGGACATAAAAAAAAAAAGAAATTAAAAATATATATATATATATGTATATAGAAAATGAACATATATCTCAATATTTTGTGTGGCAGAGTTTGGAAGTACAATTAGATTGATCCTCTTTGTAGGCCAAATGAAAAAAATTGGTTCTCTAGGGTCCCAACCAATATTAACATTTTGTTAAAAAAAAAATTATTTTTTTATTTGGAATGAGATGTTAACTTAAAAGAAAATGCTACAATATTGGACCTTTTTGAGAGAGTCTGATTTTTTATCTATTTTTTATTTTTGGAAAAAAAATGTCAGTAAAGGGACCTTATATACTTGTGATATTTTTTGTCAATAATAACTATAAAAAGAAATGGGAATTTAGAATAAGAATATAATAACAATAATAATAATAATAACAAATATTTTCAATGGAGGAAAATTAACTTTCAATATGAAGCTTTTCTCTTCTCTTACTATTTTCATTAATTAATTATACTCTATTTTTTTAATTAAACAAGTTTATTACACATGAAATTGAATATATATATATATATATATATAGAGAGAGAGAGAGAGAGAGAGAGATATTGAATATAATTAGATAAATCATTTATAAATTTTCACCTGAAATAAAATAGAGATTTAAAAAAAAAAAGAAAAAAGTCAAATACAAAGTTCTTGGTATAAGTATACATACTAGATAACTACTCCAATGTGAAATAAAAATAAAAACCAAAATAAAACAATAAAGTGCTAATTTTCACAACACCAACAACCAAACCCACCCCACCCCTCCTCCTTCTCTCTCTAAAATTCCCAATACTTTGAGAATGATCAATTTCGCCCTTCTAAGTTTTTCTAACTTTGCCTAAAGTTCTCTTATTGTTAACATTAACAACCACCACTCTTAAATGAGATTAGCAATAATCAAGCAAAATCTTAAGAGAGAATAGGGGAATCCAATAATAATTCTAAGTTTATATGTAGTGTTATAAATTATACTTAAATTCAAGAAGTTCAATAACACTAACCCAAAGATGAAATGAATTAAATCCACTTCAAAAATAAATTATTAATGTAACCATATATATAGCATACAAATATTTGCAACAATCAAGCAAAACTAGGAAGTTGCATGTCCTGTATTTTTGTTATTTGTGTATAAATATATATTAAAAAAAGTTTTAAGTAACACAAACGCATTTGTAATCATTCTATCACGATGTATTAATATTTTACATCAGTATTAAACAAATGTACAAACACATGTAACAAAAATATATGTTTTTGTGAATAAATACATCTACCTATATTTAATCACAATACACATGTAAATTATACATATTAGCATGGTACGTTGTGATTGAATAAATACACATATATTGGTTCTCATTTGAAACATAATAAACAAAATTTAATAGCTGGCTTTTTAATTTTTAATTTAATGAAAAGTGGAAAGGGAAAGGGAAACTTGTGAGATACTGAAAGGTTGATGTGAATGCAGGTAATAGCAACAAGGAATTCCCGTGAAGGGAGTAACAGGCTGGAGAATATGTGCTGGCGAATTTGGCATCTTGCTCGCAAAAAGAAACAAGTATTACCTTTTCAACTTCAACTTCCGCTATTTTATCTACACTTTCTTTTTCTTTTTCTTTTTCTTTACGGAGCATTTAATTTAAAGTCCAAGAAAAATTGAAGAAAATTCATGTTCTTATGACCGGCTTGCTTTATTTTTCTACTTTTTGTATCTATCTTTTCTTTTTTTTCTTTTTCTTTTTCTTGAAAAAAAAAAAAAAAAAAATTAATTGACATCCTAAAATGTTTTGAGTTTGGTTGAAAATGGTATCTAAAATTATGAGAATAGTTAGTAACCTTTTTAAAAGAGTTATTATGAAAATACCTTAATAATTAATTGGGTTTTAACTTTTAATTAGTGGATTTCTCTACCCCCAAGGTTTAATAAAATAACAAAAGTCTCCATCAGATTTCAGAAATAACATAAATCCTCTTATTAGTGTGCTGTTAGAATTTATAATAAGAGAAGTTAATAATATTTTACAAAATTGCCACTTTGCCCTTTATTTCAACACAAAAAACTTAACTGTATAGAGATTTTTGTTATTACTACAACCACAAAAGGACTTTTGCTATTTGATTATACTGAAGGGGGTTTTTGTTATAAAACATGTTAAAATTCCAGCTAAATTGATGAATAATTTGATACCGGGATCTCCAGCCCAATTTTAACAAACTTTCTCAAAATCTAGACAAAAATTAAAGCCCAGTGCACTAAGTCCATACATTAAATATCTGAGTACACATTCAATAATGGGCTCAACTAAACAAGTACTTCTTTCTCCTCTTACCGGCCCATAAATATAAGGTTCAATCTTAATCTAAATCAGTCAATATCAGAGATTCAGATTGATAAATTAAACCAAAAATAAATGAAATTACATATGATGCTAACTATGCCGATGCATAACTTGCATATGACAATAAATCACATTGCAAAACAAATATCGCTATACTATAAGTTTCTTTCAATCTTACAAGTCTATCATTTAATTATCAAAGTCAAACAGTAGACTACCATATATACATACAAATTATATTTATGTTTGTAGATTGCTTGGGAGGATGCACAAAGGCTAGCAAAGAGACGTTTCGAGCGTGAGCAAGGTCGAAACGATGCTGCTGATGACCTTTCGGAGCTCTCCGAAGGCGAGAAGGAGAAGGGAGATGCTAATATTTCAGAATCTTCCAAATATTTAACAAGAATCAATTCTGACTTGCAAATATGGAATGATGAAGATAAGTCTAGCAAGAACCTCTACATTGTCTTGATAAGGTATGTACACATTTGTCATCTGAGCTCAATGTTTCTAAGGTGCTGAACTTGAAAGAGAAATGAGCAATGTTTATATAAGATGCCCGCCAACCATAATCTAATGTTCATATTAGGGTAACATTACCTCTGTGCTGTACGACAACCTAAAATCAAAAGAATTATTTTTAAGAAACTTATATTGTGTCTAATTTTTTGTTTGTAGTATGCATGGGCTGATACGAGGAGAAAATATGGAGCTTGGAAGAGATTCTGATACTGGTGGTCAGGTATTTATGCTCATATATTTTTAATTTATTATTTTCGGGTAATACCATTAATCTTTTTAATTTTCATAATTATTTTGTGTATTTATATTTTTAAAATTTGGAACGTTTAGATTGTATTGGCATGATAAACTTACTGAGCTGGTACTAAATCACATTACATTTCTAGTCTAATTCTTGAGTACATTTTTTTCAGGTAAAATATGTTGTTGAACTTGCAAGAGCCTTGGCCAACACTAAAGGAGTTCATCGTGTGGATCTCTTGACAAGGCAAATTGCCTCACCAGAAGTAGACTTTAGCTATGGTGAACCCATTGAGATGTTGTCTTGCCCCGTCGACGGCAGTGGCAGTTGCGGAGCCTATATCATCCGCATCCCGTGTGGTGCTCGCGATAAGTAATAATCTTCGCCTGATCCAAGCTTTTACGTTGATTATTTTCGGAAGAATTGCTCTAATGTTTGTGTTACAGGTACATAGCAAAAGAGTCACTTTGGCCACACATACCTGAATTTGTTGATGGTGCAATANTGGGTATGTTTGCAAGCTGAAGAAAGCGTTATATGGTCTTAAATAAGCACCTCGTGCTTGGTTTGAGAAATTTTCTATTGTGATCTCTTCCCTTGGATTTGCTTCTAATAGTCATGATTCTGCTCTTTTTGTTAAGTGCACTGATGCAGGTCATATCATTTTGTCTTTATATGTTGATGACAAGATTATTACTGGTGATGATATTGATGGTATTTCAGTTTTGAAGACAGGGTTAGTTCAACAGTTTGAAATGAATGATTTGGGTTCTTTACGATATTTCTTGGGTATTGAGATAGCCTACTCACCTAGAGGTTATCTTCTCTCTCAGTCGAAATATGTTGCAGATATTCTTGAGCGGGTTAGATTTACTGATAAAAAAACTGTCGATACTCCGATTGAGGTTAATGCAAAGAATTCTTCTTCTGATGGTTTACCTTTATCAGATCCTACTTTATACCGTACTGTTGTTGGGAGTTTGGTATATCTCACTATTACTCGTCCAGATATTACATATGTTGTTCATGTTGTTAGTCAGTTTGTTGCTTCTCCTACTACAGTTCATTGGGCAGCTGTTCTTCGTATTTTGCGGTATCTTCGGGGTATAGTCTTTTAGAGTCTTTTACTTCCATCCTCCTCTTCCTTGGAGCTACGTGCATACTCTGATGTTGATCATGGCAGTGATCCCACGGATCGCAAGTCTGTTACTGGTTTCTGTATCTTTTTGGGTGATTCTCTTATTTCTTAGAAGAGCAAGAAACAATCTATTGTTTCTCAATCTTCAACCGAAGCAGAATATCGTGCTATGACATCTATTACCAAAGAGATTGTTTGGTTACGTTGGTTACTTGCAGATATGGGCGTTTCTTTTTCTCATCCCACTCCTATGTATTGTGACAACCAGAATTCTATTCAGATTGCTCACAACTCGGTTTTTCATGAACAAACTAAGCACATTGAGATCGATTGTCACCTTACTCGTCATCATCTCAAGCATGGCACCATTACCTTACATTGGTTTCTCTCTGTGCAGATTGCAGATTTCTTACCAAGTCGCATTCTATTTCCCGTTTTCGTTTTCTAGTTGGCAACTCTCGATGCTTGTAGACTGCCGCATCGTGAGTTTGAGGGGAGATGTTAAGAAATATGGGTTATTTTGTTTTATTATTTATTAAGGGTAGATTGTTTCATATTCTTTGTTTAGCCTATATATATATCTTTGTATTTAGGTTAAATCATTACTTTTTGTATTCAATGGAATTTGCAGTATCAATGAAACCGCGCCTCATCTTTGTGTATTATTGCCACAAAGAACGGGGGACCTGTGGACATTGTGAAGGTTCCAAATTTCTCATCCTTTATAGAAAGTTGTGTAGAAGAAATGCATGCCTAGACTAAAATTATGCAGAATTCAAAAATACCTCATCTTATAACACTCCAAACTATGAAATTATGACAGAAATAGCTTTGATGGGAAATTTTGGCCACCTAATGAATTAATCATAGTATCACCTTATGACTCAGACTGATAGTAACAGAGGACTCTGTTTTACCACCAGGTGCTTAACAATGGTCTCCTAATTGACCCGCATGATCAGAAAGCCGTAGCAGATGCCCTCCTAAAGCTGGTTGCTGAAAAAGAAATAGTCTGATTGTCAAAAAAATGGACTCAAGAAAATCCACCGCTTTTCATGGATAGAACACTGCCGTAACCACCTCTCACATGTAGAAGACTGTAGGAACCATCACCCAACCACACGTCTTGAGATCATGAACGTTCCTAAAGAACCAATGAGTGACTCTCTAAAAGATGTGGAAGATCTTTCTTTAAAGGTCTCCATAGAAGGAGACTTCAAGCTTAATGGGGAGCTTGATGCAGCAATGCAACAGAAAAAACTCATTGAAGCCATCACCCAAAAGGCTTCCTTCAATGGCAGTGCCAGTGTCACTCGCAGTCCTAGTAGAAGGCAGATGCTCTCTGTAATAGCTGCTTATTTCTATGAAAGCAACAGCAATATCACAGAGAAGTTTCAAACAACAATCAAGAATGTGATGAAAGCAGCAGGATTGAGTATAGGCTTGGGCAAAGTAGGCTTCATATTGTTAACTGGTTCGAGTTTATGGTAGACTATGGAAGCAATCAAAAGCTGCCCAGTAAATATAGAAGATTTTGATGCAATAATATGTAACAGTGGAAGTGAACTATATTACCCATGGAGAGATATGGTGGCTGATTTGGACTGCGAAGCCCATGTAGAATACAAATGGCCTGGTGAGAATGTGAGATCAATGGTGATTAGGCTTGCGAGGACAGAAGATGGAGATGAGGATGATGACATTGCAGAGTATGTGGATGCATGCAGTTCCAGATGCTACTCTTACAGCATAAAACCAGGGGCCAAGGTAAGATTTTTATGACAATGTTCAAAAATACTGATATAAATTGATTACATCAGGATCAATTTGATAAGTAGTCGGCTTGGGAAAAGAGTTTTTCTTGTTCTTGATGATGTTGATCAATTAGAACAATTGGAAGCATTGGCTGGAGAGCATGAGTGGTTTGGTTCTGGTAGTAAATCGTCATTACAACTAGAGATCAACATTTGCTTGTAAGCCATGGATAAAATACACATATATTAAGGTTGAAGGATTGAAACAAGATGAAGCTCTCAACCTGTTTGAATCAAAGGCCTTCAAAACAAGAAACCCTCTGTAAGTATGTTTGGCTCTCCATGAGTGTCGTAAGTTATACGCAAGGACTTCCATTAGCTC